>NC_138205.1:130076742-130131046 GCF_964194415.1 Vipera berus | reverse complement strand
AGGTAACATCATCAGTGCTACAAAGGAGTACGGGTTTGCTCTCTGTTTATATGATTACCATGCTGTTGGTGGGAATATTCTTGGTGGTTCCTTAATAGCAAGATTAACACTAGATTAACACCCAAGTTGTAAATCACATCCCAATCAAGGAACTAGCAAGTTAAACAATCAAACAGCAAATGACAGCATAATCAAGGGCACTCCCACCAACGCTGACAGGGTAAGCCACTTATACATAAAACAGACCAAACCCCCCTCCCTTCTAGCACTGGTGACGTTCCCTAGTTGGGTCATGAAACGTCTGCAACGAAAACCCCAAGCTCAGAGAGCCCCAAGAATGCTATGGATTATTCCGAAAATATACACTGAATTCTGTGCTGTCCTTTTTAAAGGAAGGTCTACCCTTCCACCAAGCAACTGTTGTAGGTTAACATATGGAGAGTTAGTCTGTTTCCCGTTTGTTGCTTTGAAGGAACACCTCCAATCTCCGAGTGGTCCTCTTTCCTTTTCCCCCACTCACAGCTTGAGTAGTCTCCACGTTTGCCCATCAGATCTGATCCAAGGAGGAAGAGAGAAGGCTGGGCCTCAGAGGGACACGGAGCAACCTCCATCCTAACCGTGGTTGAAAAGTCAATTCTTGCTCCGGACCAAGCCTTTCTTCCTGGGGGCTGGACTAGAAGACCTCCAAGGTCCCCCTTCGAACCCTGTTAATTCTATGTCCTCCTCGTCGCTTCAATTTCTCCAGGCCTGGAGCTGCCGAGGAGGATTTCAGGAAAATCTCGGTGTTTTTTAAAAAACAAAAAAGTGGAGGGAAAAAAAACAACAAACGACAACCCTGCTGATTTCAAAAAGCGTCTTGAACTCAAAAGCAGAAAGGCAAAGTGAAAAGCAGCCCTTGAAGCCGAGAAAGCGAACATGGCTTGTAGAAAAAGTGGACACCCATGTCCACATGCCAGCTTGGGCCACCTAAGACCCGTGGCGACCTTTGTCCGGTCCCTGAAAAGTTCATGCTAAGCCTGAGCTGAAGATTCCTTCATTGCATTCGCCCTGCGCCAAACGAGGGAAAAATGGCTTCAAGCAACAAATAGGCGATTTCTTTCTTTCCTCGTCTGCATGCTCTCTTTTCCAAAGATTCCCAAAGAATCAAAGCAAAGCAGTATTGCTAAAGAGTATAAGCTTCCACAGATATACATATATATATATATATATATAGAGAGAGAGAGATAATTATTCAGAATTAAGTTCTATCGAGTTCAGTTCGGCCAGAATTAAATAATAACCAGCGGCATTGCAATCCTATGATGCACTTTGGTTTTTCGGCAAAATTTCCTTCCCTCTCTAGTTCACCCCCTTAACGTCATCTACACTAGCGGAGCACAGATAGTCCTTGACTTACAACAGTTCACTTAGCGACGGTTCAAGTGGCTTATGACCGTTTTTCACACTTAACAACCGCTGCAGGAATCTCCGTGTCCATGCAATCCAAATTCGGACGTTTGGCAACTGACTCCTATTTATGAGGGGGGTGGGTGGGTTTCACGTGATTCCCCTTTTTGCGACCTTCGGACAAGCAAAGTCAATGGGGGAAAAGCCAGATCCGCTTAACAACCGGGCTGCTAATTTAACCACCGCAGGGAAATCCCTTAACCACGGTGGCAAGGAAGGTCGTCAAAGGGCGCGAAGGTCACTTAAGAAATGTCTCGCTTAGCAACGGAAGCTTTGGGCTGGATTGCTAAGTCGAGGACTACCTGTACAACCTACGACAGGGACTCCTTTAGCTTTACCCTTTAAATTCTCTAAAATAATTCTCCACCGCCGCTTTGCGTGTTCGGCCTCTTCAAAAAAAAAAAAGAAAGTATTTTTTTTGTGCTGCCGACTTTTTTTTTAAAAAAGGGGGTGATTGAGGAAGAAGAAGGAGGAGGAGGAAGAAAAAAGAAGAGGAGAAGAAGAAGATAAATATTCTTTTGCAGCCAGCCAGCTCGCAAGGGAAGGTCGCCTGCAGATGGGAAGAGCTCTGCTAGCAAGGCAGGCTCAGAGCAGGGCGGTGTCGATGGCGGCCTTCAGCCGGAGCAGGAAGGCCTGTGGAGGTGGGGAGAAGGCTTCGGGGTTCAGCTTCTTGAATTCTTCGTTGGCGTTCAAGGAGGCCAAGACTTTGGCGGTCCTTTTGAGGTCGAACACGGCGTGAAGCATCCCCAGGCTGGAGAGGGCGGCCCGGGACGAGCGCTTGGAGGCGTCGTCTTCCGAGTGGTGGTGCTCCAGCACGAAAATTCGGTTTTCCGCGATGATCTTCAGGAAGTTGTAGAATTCTTTGTAATCGATGCCGGTGTAGGACTTCATCAGCACCTGGGGAAGGGGGACATCGCCCCGAAGGGAGGAAAAAAAATATAATTAAATAAAGGGTGTCCAGCGAGGTCTTGCTGAAACGGGATGGTTTGAAGCTCAGGCCGAGGGGCTGTGGCTCTATTCAGGTTTCATTCAAAAAAAAAATACCCTGAACTTAGAATATTTTGAATAAAACCTGAATAGAGGAAAAAGGAAGGAAGGAGGGTGGCTTCTCGCAACCATAGATTTATTTTCTTTAATTACAGGTAGTCCTTGATGTACGAGCACAACTGAGTCCAAAATTTATGTCGCTAAGCGAGACGTTTGTTAAATGAGTCCTGCCCCGTTAGACAACTTTACTTGCCGCCTTTGTTAAGTGGACCACTGCAGTTGCGAAGTTAGGAACGCTGCAACCGTCAGAAATATGAGTAAGTTGCCAAAAGCCCGGATTTTTTTTTTTAACCGTGGGGATACTGCAAAGGTCGTAAGTGTGAAAAATGGCCGTGTCACTTTTCTTTCAGCGATGTAACTGGTTACTAAAGAAATTGCTGTGAGTTGAGGACTACCTATATTTATTTTCTTGTTTCCAGTAGAAATTTGTGCCTCAGGGTTGAACTGTGGGCCCCTAAGTGCTGTCTGAGCGTGGCTGTTTTCTTTGCAGACGTTTCATGACCCAATTAGGTAACAACTTCAAGGCTAGAAGCTAGAACCCCACTCCCTTCTTAGCACTGATGAGGTTCCCTGGTTGGGTCATGAAACGTCTGCAAGGAAACCACCCAGCTCAGAGAGCACCAAGGACCCCAGTCCAATTTGTCTTTCTTTCTTTCTCTCTCTCTTTCTTTCTCTTTCTTTCTTCTTTTTTCTTTCTTTCTTTCTTTCTTTCTTTCTTTCTTTCTTTCTTTCTTTCTTTCTTTCTTTCTTTCTTTCTTTCTTTCTTTTCTTTTTCTTTCTTCTCTTTCTTTTCCTCCTCTCCTCCTCCTCCCCTTCTAGCACTGATGACGTTGCCTAGTTGGGTCATGAAACGTCTGCAAGGAAACCACCCAGCTCAGAGAGCACCAAGGATGCCATATTCCTTTTTCTTCCTCCTCCTCCTCCTCCTCCCCCTCCTCCTCCTCCCTTCTAGCACTGATGATGTTCCCTAGTTGGGTCATGAAACGTCTGCAAGGAAACCACCCAGCTCAGAGGGCACCAGGGACCCCACATTTATCGCTATTAATTTTCCTTTGTAAACCCTAGTTATAAACAGGCGGTTTCTTTTTTTTATTATCCTTTGTGAACTTCCTGCAGATTTCAGCCATTTTAGTTTGGTCCTTCATTTTTTTTCTCCCCCCAAAAAGTCTACGGAACTCCAGGTGACAAACGAACGTAATACACTCCACAGCAACACCTCTGCAAAATGGGCTAAGCTGAGAGCAAAGAAGTCAACCAGCCAGCAGAACTAGAACTCATGACCTCCTGGTTTTCTAGCCTGGTGCCTTAATCTCTGTGGACTCGCTGTAGGGAATCAAAACAGAAACGTGCTTTAACGTGTCCCGTCACACTGCAGCTACAACGTGTCTGGCTACAGATACCCCTCAACGTACAACTGTTTGTTTAGTGACCAATCTGAAGTTACAGCGGCACTAAAAAAAAGTGGCTTACGACCATTTTTCACACTTACGACCACTGCAGCATCCCCACAGGATCGCTCGATCGATATTTGGATGCCTGGCAACTGACTCACGCTTATGACGGTCGCAGTCTCCCGGGGGTGGGGTGAGTCACCTGATCCCCTTTTGCGACCTTCTGAACAAGCAATTGTCGGCGGGGGAAAGCCAGATTCACTTCACAGCCCTGTCATTAACTGAACAACTGCAGTGAGCCACTTAACAACCGCGGCAAGACAGGTCGTAAAAAGGGGCAGTATCCTCACTTAAGGAACTGTCTCGCTAGGCAACAGAAATCAGGGGATCAATTGTGGTCGTAAGTCGAGGAGTACCTGTATTCCGCGGGGGTGGGGGGGAAAGAGACAGATTCCTGGAGAAACGCTGAATTTTCCCAGGTGTGTTTTACCTGGCATTGCAGGTGCCAATCTTCCATGCTCTCTTTCCATTCTTTGATCTCCCGCTGGACGGCGGCAAGTTCGTCCTGGAGGAAGCTCCACATGATGGCCAAGTTGCAGCCGTTCACCCAGTTGTGGTTGATGGATATGGTGTCTTCCTGGGGGGAGGCAGAAAACCGGAAATGTTTATCCCTCCGAGCTGGGGCACCCGGGAGAGGGAGAGGAGGGGCAGGGGTGTCTGTCTCTGTGTGTGTGTGTGTGTGTGTGTGTGTGTGTGTCTGCGTGTTTCGCTATGGGTCGACTGCTAGCCTAAGGGACTGAATTCCTTGAAGAATTAAGGTGGGCTCCAGGATGAAAATTCTGTTTACCGGTCCATCAAAAAAAGTCAAATATTTCATCGCAGAAAAGGATTAGGTTTAGTTGGCTTAAAAAAAGAGAATTCAACTCGGATTGTGGATCCGGTCTAGGAAGGCAGGAAGTTGGGGGATCAAGCTGGAAATATAGGACTGAAACTTTGGCATAAAAGGGGGCTGGGTGACTTTGAGCCAAAGAGCAATAGCAGTTAGACTTATATACCGCTTCACAGCCCCTCTCTGAGCGGTTTAGAGTCAGCATCTTGCAACCCCCCCCCCTCCCACCCACCCCAATCTGGCTCATTTTACCGACCTCGGAAGGAGGTAAGGCTTAGTCAACCTTGAGCCGATGAGATTCGAACTGCAGGCAGCTGGGAATCATTAGAAGCCGCCTGCAGTGCTGTACTCTAACCACTGCACCACCAGGGCCCAAACACCAGGAGACAATGAATTCTAGTCCTGGCTTAAGAATAAAAATTGGCTGGATGACATTGGGCCAAGCCTCACAGTTTCTTGGTGGCTGGACCGAAGTCATCAAGGTGGCTTTCACTGCTAAGGCGGGACTAGAATTCACTGTCTCCTGGTGACTGACCTGAAAGCACCCAGCTGGCTTTTGTGCCTACGGCGGGACTAGAACTCTCCCTCTCCTGGTGATTGGTCCAGTCACAGCTGGCTTTTGTGCCTACGGCGGGACTAGAACTCTCCCTCTCCTGGTGATTGGTCCAGTCACAGCTGGCTTTTGTGCCTACGGCGGGACTAGAACTCTCCCTCTCCTGGTGATTGGTCCAGTCACAGCTGGCTTTTGTGCCTACGGCGGGACTAGAACTCTCCCTCTCCTGGTGATTGGTCCAGTCACAGCTGGCTTTTGTGCCTACGGCGGGACTAGAACTCTCCCTCTCCTGGTGATTGGTCCAGTCACAGCTGGCTTTTGTGCCTACGGCGGGACTAGAACTCTCCCTCTCCTGGTGATTGGTCCAGTCACAGCTGGCTTTTGTGCCTACGGCAGGACTAGAACTCATATTTTCCCAGTTTCTAGCTGGCTGCCTTAGCCACTAAGCCACAAACTGGCTCTCTTGCTTTTCGCTTATATCAAGATTAAAAACAGAATAGAATAGCTTTATTGTCATTGTGTAACTCACAACAAAATTAAGTAAATTAAGTAAAATAAGCCATGTACAACCAACTCTGAGTAGCTACAATTCTTCAATGCGGCATCAGAGGGAACAATGCCCAGAATCTTGTGGACTCCGTGGTGACATCTTCCTCTCGGTGGCCCTACAACAAGAATACACGCCACCCAGTAGCAGTAGCAGCAGCAGCCACACGGGGTCCACAGATTGTGGTTTTTCAGAAGAATCTCACCAGATTGTAAACCTGATGGTGCCAACCGCTCGGGATGAAGACTATCTCGCCGGCTTCCTGTATGATTTCAACCGGCGGGCTGCTCTGAGCGTAGCGGGGATACAAGGAGCCGTTCTTCAAGTCGGGGGCGGTGATGTCAAATGGCAGGTGGCCGTGACGGTCTTTCAGAAACTCTTCTTGGCCTGGGGGGAACACCAGCCATTTCTTTTTGCCACAGATGTTGGCTGACCAGCTGTAAGAGCGGAAGACGTCGGCGTGGAAGGGTGTCCTGGCAGAGATGGGAAGAGATGGGCAGGTGAGGAAGAAGTAGGTGGACCCATTGAATAAGAGGGAGACTTGACTGTGACGTCTCAGAAGGTAGAAATTGAATCCCCCCCCTTTCTAGAGGCAGAGTTGTAGATCCTTGCAAAGTAGAAATATCCAGGGCTAGTTTGGGATCATCAGGGCCTTAGAGGACGGACACTCTTTTTTTCATTTTCTAGATGTTTTGGGAATAGATTAACCTCTGGTAGTGTAGCTCAAGCTTGGGCACTTGAAGATGACTGGACTTCAACTGCCAGAATTCCCCAGCCAGCATGCTGGGAATTGCAGAGGTTGGCAAACAGTGATCTAGGGCAACTTTCTTAGCACTGAGTTGGGGGCAAGGAGGAGGAGATTATGCAGAAGAAGGAGGAGAAAGGGAGGGAGAAGACAGACAATGAGGAGGAGATGAAGGAGAAGATGGAGATGGGGAAGGGGGGAAAAAGACAATGAGAAGATGGACAATGAGAAGGAGAAGATGGAGAAGAAAGACCAAGAAAAGAAGATGGAGAAGATGGAGAAGAAAGACCAAGAGAAGAAGATGGACAATGAGGAGAGGATGGAGATGGAGAAGATGGACAATGAGGAGAGGATGGAGATAGAGAAGATGGACAGTGAGGAGAAGATGGAGATGGAGAAGACAGACAATGAGAAGGAGAAGATGGAGAAGAAAGACCAAGAGAAGAAGATGGACAATGAGGAGAGGATGGAGATGGAGAAGATGGACAATGAGGAGAGGATGGAGATAGAGAAGATGGACAGTGAGGAGAAGATGGAGATGGAGAAGACAGACAATGAGAAGGAGAAGATGGAGAAGAAAGACCAAGAGAAGAAGATGGACAATGAGGAGAGGATGGAGATGGAGAAGATGGACAATGAGGAGAGGATGGAGATAGAGAAGATGGACAGTGAGGAGAAGATGGAGATGGAGAAGACAGACAATGAGGAGAAGATGGAGAAGAAAGACCAAGAGAAGAAGATGGACAATCAGGAGAGGATGGAGATGGAGAAGATGGACAATGAGGAGAGGATGGAGATAGAGAAGATGGACAGTGAGGAGAAGATGGAGAAGACAGACAATGAAAAGGAGAAGATGAAGAAGAAAGACCAAGAGAAGAAGATAGACAATGAGGAGAAGATGGAGATGGAGAAGACAGACAATGAGAAGAAGATGGAGAAGAAAGACCAAGAGAAGAAAATGGACAGTGAGGAGAAGATGGAGATGGAGAAGACGGACAATGAGAAGATGGAGAAGAAAGACCAAGAGAAGAAGATGGACAATGAGGAGAGGATGGAGATGGAGAAGACAGACAATGAGAAGGAGAAGATGGAGAAGAAAGACCAAGAGAAGAAAATGGACAGTGAGAAGATGGAGATGGAGAAGACGGACAATGAGAAGATGGAGAAGAAAGACCAAGAGAAGAAGATGGACAATGAGAAGAGGATGGAGATGGAGAAGATGGACAATGAGGAGAGGATGGAGATGGAGGAGATGGACAGTGAGGAGAAGATGGAGAAGACAGACAACGAGGAGAAGATGGAGAAGAAAGACCAAGAGAAGAAGATGGACAGTGAGGAGAAGATGGAGATGGAGAAGACAGACAATAAGGAGAAGATGGAGAAGAAAGACCAAGAGAAGAAGATGGACAATGAGGAGAGGATGGAGATGGAAAAGATGGACAATGAGGAGAAGATGGAGAAGAAAGACCAAGAGAAGAAGATGGACAATGAGGAGAAGCTGGAGAAGACAGACAATGAGGAGGAGAAGATAGACAATGAGGAAGAGAAGACAGAGACAGAGGAGGAGGAGGAGAAGGAGAAGCTACTTCTGTGGTGAGCAAGCTGGTTGGGGAATTCTGGAATTTGAAGTCAAGTGGCCAAGGCTGAGAAACACTGAACTAGTATTTACCTTCAGGTAGAACAGAGAACCCTGATTCCTTTAGTGGCCACACAATTTTCACTCAGAAATGCTGGTTGTTGAGTGGATGTGTGAAGGGTAGTCCTTTGGGTGTGGGTGTGTGTTTGTTATAAACTACATCTATGTGATCACTGACCTGGATGACTGAGAATCTCCATAGACCCACTCAGTTACAGGGTTGATGGGGCACCATTGGAAGAAGCCTTGAAAGAGCAGGTTGGGTGAGAACATCCTGCAGAAAACCTATCTAGGTGCTCACCAAGAATCAACCACAACTTGATGGAATGTCATCACAGTTATTACAAACAAACATTTCCTTCCCCCAAGGAAAAAAACGATCAGGAGGTGGTTTTACCATGAGCCTTTAGGTCCCATGTAGACAAACCGGTAGTCATCCACAGCGATGGCTTCCCAATACTCATTCAACCAATCAGAGGAGAAATAGATGGGCGTGCTGTAGACCTCCTGATCCGGAAATGTCCTTAAAGAGACAAGGATTAGGACGGCATTTGAAATCTGAGCCAAACCAGAGCATATTGAAGGGCAGATGATGGTTTAATACCCTAGGAGGACTATCCAGCCAAACAGATACAGGAAGTCCTTGACTTATGACCACAACGGAGCCCAAAATTTCTCTTTTGCTAAGAGAGACACTTAAGTGAGTTCTGCCCCATTTTACATGCCACAGTTGTTAAGCAAGTAACACGGTTGTTAAGTCATTCCGACCTCCCTGCTGATTTTCCTTGTCAGAAGGTCAAAAAGGGGGGATCATGAGACCCCGGGGACAGTGCAAGTGTCATAAATACATATCATGGGGCCAAGCTGACCCCCCCCCCAACTGTGGGGATGCTGCATGGGTTGTTAAGTGCAAGGTGACTTTTTTTCACGTAACTTTGAGCGGTCACTAACCGAACAGTTATAAATCGAGGACTGCCTGTATAAGGGTGCTACGACATGGAAGAAGGAAGCACGCCCATGCAGCACACCCCTGGTGGAATTCAAGAAGCGTGCAAATTATAGGAGGGGAGGGGAAAAACCCAGAAAATAAATAAATAAAAACGCATTCAACGCATTCAGGAGGAAAACAACGGCAGGTGGAGTGAGTTCATCACGAAAAATGCAAATTAAACGTGATTCCCGCAGCTTCAGGCAGAAATCCGTGCCGTGGGCTCCTGACGAGACAGAGAGAGAGGCAAAGTGAAACATGATTTCTTCCTAGCAGGTTTTGCATCAGTAGCAGGAGCACCCAAGGCAGCTTTCAAAAATAAAAATAAAAATAAAAACCATCCACCGAGGGGATTTAGCGGCGAGCATGCCGCCCGGTTCTCCAAGCCGTGGCTTACCTCTGCAGATGCCAGTCCTTGAGATAGAGGCAGCCGCGGGCGGAGCGATAGCTTTTTTTAATGTGTTCCTTCCAATAGTTTATGTAGTCCTTGAGTTTAAGCTGCTCCTTGGGGTTACAATTATACTCCTTGGCATCACAGTTGGCCACGGGGACCACAGCCTCGCCTGCAACACAAACTCTTTCAGCCCACTGGGGAACCTTTTTTCCCTGTGGCGTCTCCGCCTCAGGGGTGGAGGACCAAACCGTGGAGGCACCCCCGAGAGGGCACGCCTGTGTGATGGCGACCCCGGAAAGGTGTTCTCTCCTCTTCTGAGTGCTGGGGAGGGGAGGGGGGAGGGAGGGGGGAAGAGAGGGAGGAGAGGAGAGGAAAGGAGAGTAGGCAAGGAGAAGAGAGGGTGGGAGAAATGGAGAGGAGAGAGAGGAAGGAGAGGGAAGAGAGGGAAGAAGAGAGGGAGAGAGGGAAGGAGGGAGGAAGAGGAGGAGAAGTGAGAAAGAGGGAGAGAGGAGTGAGGGAAGAAGAGAGGGAGGAGAGGGAGAGAAGAAAGGGAGGAAGAGAAAGAGGAAAGGAGAAATGAGGGAGAGAGGAAGGAGAGGGAAGAAGAGAGGGAGAGAGGGAGGAGAGGAAAGGAGGGAGGAAGAGGAGGAGAGAGGAAGAGGGAGAGGAGGAGAGAGGGAGGAGAGAAGAAGAGAGGAGAGAGAGGAAGAGAAGGAGGAGAGAGGAAGGAGAGGTGAGAGAGGGAAGAAGAGAGGGAGAGGAGGAGGAGAGGGAGAGAGAGGAGAGAGGAAAGGAGGGAGGAAGAGGAGGAGAGAGGAAGAGGGGGAGGAGAAGAGAGGTAGAGAGGAAGGAGAGGTGAGAGAGGAAAGAAGGAGAGAGGGAGGGGGAGGAGAGAGGGAGAGAGGAATGGAGGGAGGAAGAGAGGAGAGAGGGAGGGAGGAGACAAAAGGAGCGAGGGAGGAAAGAGGGCAAGGAGAGGAGAGGAGAGAGTTCACCTCCCACTACTCTCCTACTGGTGAATCTGGGAGTTGAGGTCCAGTTGCAAAGGCTGAGAAATATCGCTATACACACACACACACTACATCCTTAGCGATTCACTCTCCTGGACAGAAGCAGCCTCGCTTCCCATTTATGACGGCCCCGAAATCGCAGGAGCATCTTGAAGCCGGCCCCGGATTTTCAACCAGGCGGAATCTGCGGCCTGTGGCAAAGTCGCAAACCGCACGCCACAAATCCTCCACCACCACCACCTCTTGACAAAAACAAAACAAGATTACGGCTGGTTTTTTTCAAAGGGAAAGTCGGCTTACCGAACGTTCGCAGGAGGTAATCCAAGTTGGGTTTCCCGTCCGGCGTGACCCACTTCCTCCGGCTGGCCCAGCCCTCCGTGAACTTGGCGGAGAAGACGCAAGGATCGTTGGGGATCAAGTAATCCTTGAAAAAATCCGCATAACTGAACGTCTCCGGCTTTTCAATGTAGTCCACATGGTCGTGAGGCTGGCACGCGGCGCCCCTGGTCGAGCCGCTGTGGTCACGGAAAAACTTAGTGGCGTGTGCAAAAGTCTCCCTGTCCATTCAGGCGAAGAGGACAGATGGGAGGAGACTAGTCCCTATGAAGTAACTGGACTGGGATGTCAGAAAGATTTTTTTTTAAAAAAAGGGGGGGTCAGGAAGGAGGAGAGCAAAAATCAGGAACGACCAAGGGGGTAGGAAACAGAAGTCCAGTTCCAGACCTTGCTGGAAAATCGTCCCATTGGGCTCGTGCGAGGAAGGGCTCAAATGTTCTTTGCCGTTTGGGCTCCTTGAGGACTAGAATGGTGGAGAGGCAGATCAGCAGGATGTCCGTTTCCAGCAGAGCAGTTTCTCTCCAAAGCTGGAGGAAGGAGCAGGATAATCTGGTTCTCGTTTCTCTTTGGCATTTCCTGGAGAGCAGTGGTCAAGGAGACGCTCTTCCCAATTCCTAGAAAGAAAAGACAACAAAACAATCACTTTTAAACACCACTTTACCAAAGTCTCATAGTTTCATAGTCTGGTGGCATGCAGAAGTCAGGGGAATTGCAGGTAGACCTCAGGTTACGACCACAATTGATCCCAAAATTTACACTGCCGAGTGAAACATTTCTTAAGTGGGTTTACCCCACTTTGTGATTTTTCTTGCCATAGTTGTTAAGTGAATAATTGCATTTATTAAGTTAGTAACATGGTTGTTAATTGAATCTGGATTCCCCATTGACTTTGCTTGTCAGGAGGTTGCAAAAGTTGATCACGTGACCCTGGGATGTTGTGTCCGTCCTAAGTATGAGTCAGTTGCCAAGCGTCTGAATTTTTTTCATCTGACGGGAGGTGGTGGGAAATTTTGCAACAGCCGCAAGTGTAAAAAAAATGGTCAAGTCACTTTTTTAGTGCCATTGTAACTTTGAATGGTCACTAAATGAATTGTTGTAAGTCGAGGACTATCTGTAAACTTCAAGGTCACCTAAATGCACACGCTTTCATATATACAAAACATATTTACTTATTAAAGTACATGTATTTATTACATTATTTATTGAATTTATTAAATCCGTATGCTGCCCATCTCTCTGCCAAGTGACTCTACAAATGGCTTCATTAAGATTTTAAACAAGATTAAAAACAGAAGGAGAAACCAATATTAGAATATATATTTTTTTTATCAATGACTCAGTTGAGGGGATAGAAGGGGAACTTATCAGATTTGCAGATGACACGAAGCTGGAAGGAATAGCCAACAGCCCAGAAGACAAGCTCGGGATCCTGAAAGATCTTGATAAACTTGAACAATGGGCCCTATCCAACAAAATGAAATTCAGTGGTAAGGTTTTATATTTAGGCAAGAAAAAAGAAATGCACAGGTATAGTACAGGGGGTACCTGGTCAACAGCAGTAACTGTGAGAGGGATCTCGGAGTCCTAGTGGACAATGACTTAAATAGGAGCCAGCCGTGTGCTGCAGCTGCCAAAAAAGCCAACACAGTGCTAGGCTGCATTAACGAGAGGGATAGAATCGAGATCAGGTGAAGTGCTAATACCACTTTACAAGGCCTTGGTAAGGCCACACCTGGAATACTGCAGCCGGTTTTGGTCACCACGATGTAAAAAAGATGTCGAGACTCTAGAAAGAGTGCAGAGAAGAGCAACAAAGGTGATCAGGGGACCGGAGGCTAAAACATATAAGGGACGGTTGCTGGAATTGGGTATGTGTAGTTTAATGAAGAGAAGGACGAGGGGGGACATGATAGCAGTCTTCCAGTATCTCAGGGGCTGCCCCAAAGAAGAGGCAGTCAAGCTATTCTCCAAAGCGCCCAAAGGCAGGACAAGAAGCAACGGATGGAAACTCATCAAGGAGAGAAATTTCCTGACAGTGAGAACAATTAACCAGTGGAACAACCTGCCTCCAAAAGCTGTGAATGCTCCAACACTGGGAAGTTTTAAGGAGAGACTGGACAGCCATCTGAGCAGGGGGTTGGACTAGATGACCTCCAAGGTCCCTTCCAACTCTGTTTTTCTGTTATTTATAATCTGCATTTCCAGAGCATGAGTTTTTTTTTAAAAAAATTCAAGGGTATTGAATTTGGTCTGCTTTTTACAAATGGGAGAAAGCGAATCTTTAAATTTTATTCCTGCTGTAGCATGCTCCTGATTTGAGTTATTCTTATCCCAAAATATGTTGAAGTTTTGGAAAAAAAAAAGATAAAAATTTGTCCCAGGGCCAAACAATGACCAGTTCGTCTGCAAGATTAATTAAACCAACTGCTGGCATACAAGAGCCTTGGTGGCGCAGTGGGCTAATGCCTCCTTAAGTAACACCAGCTGCCTGCCATTAGTGCAGGTTCGAGTCCCACCAGGCTCAAGGTTGACTCAGCCTTCCATCCTTCCGAGGTAGGTAAAATGAGGACCCAGATTGTTGGGGGCAATAAGCTGACTTTGTAATAATGCCGCTTGGGGGGTGTGTGAAAGCCCTAATAAGCAGGCATATACATAGGATGAAGGCTACTGCTAAGCTTGTAAGCCGCCCTGAGTCTTCGGGGAAGGGCGGGATATAAATGGAATTAAAATAAATAAATAAATAAAATAAATATCCACTTTGCAAGCAGTGACCTCAAACTGTCAATCATAGGAATGCAACTTTCATAAACCCAAAGCAGAGAGGATTTATCCTGAAATGAAGAACCAATCTCACATCTGAAAATGAACAGGGTAAGTGGGAATACACAAATATCTCTCTCTCTCTCTCTCTCTCTCTCTCTCTCTCTCTCTCTCTTTCTTTCTCTTTCTCTGTCTTGTTCTGTCTGTTTCTCTCTCTCTCTCTTTCTCTCTCTCTGTGGTGTCATTCCAGCCGGGTGGCATAACCATGAAAAATTTAATCACGGCATTTGCCAAATGATCGAGGCTGACATTCTTTGAATCCTTTGTAATGGCAGAATAGCGCCAGGAATCAAGTAGTCCTTGACTTACAACCATTCACTTAGCGACCGTTCAGAGTTACAACAGCACCGAAACAAGCGACTTATGAGTTTTTCACACTTATGACCGTTGCAGCATCCCCAGGGTCACATGATCAAAATTCACATGCTCGGCAACAAACTCATATTTATGACGGTTGCAGCATCCCGGGTCACGTGATCTCCTTTTGCAACCTTTTGTTAGGCAAAGTCAATAGGGGAAGCTGGATTCACTTAACAACCGTCTTACTAATTTACTAACCGTGTTACTAAAAACTGCAAGTGATTCACTTAAAAACTGTGGCAAGAAAGGTCGTAAAATGGGGCAAACTGACTTAACCATCTTCTTGCTGACCCAAAAACTTTTGAGCTCAATTGTGGTCATAAGTCAAGGGCTAAGGGTGTATTTCCTGCAAAGTCAGTCTCTAAGTGAGCCTACAAAGTAAGACTTGTTAGAAAAAGGCTTGAGATGTGTATATGGTATTATAAACCCTATATACATATTTTAATTTTTTTTATCCTCCCTTTTTAAGATATGGGGAAGAACAGGCTTCAACTCAACCCGGACAAGACTGAATGGCTGTACATACCGGCATCTCGGGAAACTCAGATTATTCCATCTCTTACTATCGGGGGTGTGTTACTACCCCCCGTAGATAAGGCTCGCAATCTGGGTGTCCTCTTAGATTCACAGCTCTCCTTAGAAGACCATATAGGAGCTGTGACTAGGGGGGCCTTCGCCCAGGTTCGCCTGGTGCGCCAGCTGCGGCCCTATCTGGACCTGGAGGCCTTGCGTACTGTGAAGCAGCTTTCACGAGAGATCGATGGGTCGTTAAGGTGCTTCCAAGTGAAATAGGCAGGATGCAGAGATGCAGTCATTATGAAGCTTTATTCATCGACAGGTTATATAAAAAGAGCTATATGGCATGGAAGCATCCATGCTTGTATGATAGAGAATGCATGCAAGTGAGAAGATAGAAAAGAGAAGCAGAACAAAGGAGCAGCCCCTGGGCAGAGGTATTTATGGGGGGTCTCGGCCCCTCCCTAGCCATAAAACTCTCTCGCCAATGGGGCTGCTGCAGGGGAGCAAAGAAGCCTCTTTGCTTCATCTGATGACCTATTTGGGGAACTGCCATGGGCTGGCACAAAACATGTAATACGTACAGTCACTCATGCACTTGTGACCTCTCGTCTAGACTACTGCAATGCTCTTTACATGGGGCTGCCCCTGAGAACCACTCGGAAGCTTCAGCTGGTACAGAATGCAGCTGCGCGAGTTTTTTGGGGGGGTCTCCCGATACTCCCATATTACACCTCTGCTCCGTGAGCTGCACTGGCTTCCAGTTGCCTTCCGGGTGAAATTCAAGGTGCTGGTGATGACATACAAAGCCCTACATGGCAGGGGTCCGGATTACCTACGGGAGCACCTACTGCCGGCGTCAACCTCCCTCCGTCCTGTGCGTTCCCACAGAGAGGGCCTCCTCAGGGTACCACCGGTCAGAGAATGTTGGCTGGTGACCCCCAGGGGGAGAGCATTCTCGGTGGGTGCACCAATCCTTTGGAACCGCTTACCGGCTGAACTACGGATGGCCCCCGACCTTCACTCCTTCCGGCGTGATCTAAAAACTTATCTATTCGAACAAGCCGGCCTGGCCTGATGGGTTTGGGTTTTAACATTATTTTAATTAACCTACTACATTGGGCACAATCATTTTACTTTAAATCTTGTATCCTGTATTCTTATTTTTATTGCCCTGTACACCGCCCTGAGTCCTTCGGGAGAAGGGCGGTATATAAACCAAATAAATAATAATAATAATAATAATAATAATAATAATAATAATAATAATAACAACAACAACAACAACAACAACAACAACAACTCAAGGTGGCAAACATCATTAACACTGTACAGCTACTTCCTGTTTGCCCCACCACAACAATCCTGTGAGGTGGGTGGGTCGAAAGAGAGGGACTGGCCCAAAGTCACCCCTGTTGAAATATAATCATCTTTACAATATTTTATTTTTTTATATTTCAAGTTTTAACTAAAGGCAAAGCCTTTAAGATTATATCAGCAAATAATTATTACTAAATGTCATGCACAGTTTTTAAAAAAATTACCAGAAACAAGCAAGCATTTCTCTATAATACTACAAGGTGCAAATCTATAGGTGGCTTGTGGGCAAAGGGCCTGCGGCCTAATTGCCGCGAGGGGTGGGAGATGGGAATTGTAGTCAATTACTTTCTGGATTGAGGGCATGGGAACTGCAGTCTAATGGCTGTTAAGGGATCAGAGATGGGAATTGTAGTCAATTAGTTTGTGGACTGAGGGCATGGGGATTGCAATCTAATGGTTACAGGGTGGGAGATGGGAGTTGTAGTTAATTTCTGGACTGAGGGCAAGAGAACTGAACTCTAATGGACACGGGGTGAGAGATGGGAGTTGTAGTCAATTACTTTCTGGACTGAGGGCAAGAGGACTGAACTCTAATGGACACAGGGGGTGAGAGATGGGAGTTGTAGTCAATTACTTTCTGGACTGAGGGCAAGAGAACTGAACTCTAATGGACACAGGGTGAGAGATGGGAATTGTAGTCAATTAGTTTGTGGACTGAGGGCAAGAGAACTGAACTCTAATGGACACAGGGGGTGAGAGATGGGAACTGTAGTCAATTACTTTCTGGACTGAGGGCAAGAGAACTGAACTCTAATGGACACAAGGTGAGAGATGGGAACTGTAGTCAATTAGTTTGTGGACTGAGGGCAAGAGAACTGAACTCTAATGGACACAGGGGGTGAGAGATGGGAGTTGTAGTCAATTACTTTCTGGACTGAGGGCAAGAGAACTGAACTCTAATGGACACAAGGTGAGAGATGGGAATTGTAGTCAATTAGTTTGTGGACTGAGGGCAAGAGAACTGAACTCTAATGGACACAGGGGGTGAGAGATGGGAATTGTAGTCGATTTCTGGACTGAGGGCATAGGAAACGCAGTCCAACGGCCACAGGGTGACGGGAATTGTAGTCCAGCGGCTAGCTTGGGGAAAGAGGGCCACCTGGATGAGGCGAGGCTCCAGCAAACGGCTGGGAATGACGGGGACTCCGATGCGAGAGACGGGGGTGATGGGACCTGAAGTCCAACCCTTCAAAAAGCGCCTCCAGCTGCAGAACAGCCTGAAAAGAGGCCCCGCAGCCCCCCTGCCCTTCCTCAGCTTCCCCCCATTCACCCATTTTCTTCGCTTTCCCTTCAGCAACCCCCCTCCCAAACCTCCCCTCAGCACGCGCATGCGCAACCCCCCCCCCCACGACTAACCCGGCCGCCGCCGCCTCTTGTTCTTCTTCGGACCCCTCAGAGGACGCGCCCAAATGAATGCGCATGCGCCGTGCGCTGGCTCGCCTCAGGCAGCCCAGGCCCCGCCTCTCTCTCTCTCTCTCTCTCTCTCTCTCTTGCGGGCCGGCGGAGCGCCTGCGCGCGACTTCCCAATCAAAGCGGCGCGCCGGGTTTGCGCAGGCGCGCTGGGAGCGTCGTGAGGCGGGCGAGGGCTGCGGGAGTTTGTGAGAAAGACGGAGCGGATGGCGGCTCCCCTCCTTCCCGTCCGCCTTTCACGAGCGACCGGTGAGGAGTCTCGGTGGGCGCGACGCGGGCATGTGGGCCGGGTTGGTGCTGCCCTACGGAGCGCCCCCTTCCCCAATTTCTCGCCGTGAGGGGCTCCCGGGGCTGGCGCAAGGGCTGCCGGGAGTTGTAGTCTGAGGGCGGGGGGAGGCCTAAGGAAGGAGGGGAGAGGTACAGGCCTTCGCGCCCTCCCCCCTTCTGTGTCGGGCAGGGCAAGGTGGGGGAGGGGAGGGGGCCTCTGGAAAGGTCAAGGCAAGGGGGGAGCAGCGGGATCCCCAGTTGCCCCCATTGAATGGGGAAGGGTCGCCCCTGGCCCCAGGAGCAGCTGATCCAGATTAACTGGGGAACCGGCGTTCGCATCCAGAACAATGGCAAATAGCAATGGCAGATCACAAAGCAGCATAAAGACAGTATATAGGTGGCATATCTGTGTGTTTGTGAGCCTGTGTACCAATGGCAGATCACAAAGCAGCATAAAGACAGTGTATAGGTGGCATATCTGTGTGTTTGTGGGTCTGTGTGTGTGTGTACCAATGGCAGATCACACAGCAGCATAAAGACAGTGTATAGGTGGCATATCTGTGTGTTTGTGGGTCTGTGTGTGTGTGTACCAATGGCAGATCACACAGCAGCATAAAGACAGTGTATAGGTGGCATATCTGTGTGTTTGTGGGTCTGTGTGTGTGTGTACCAATGGCAGATCACACAGCAGCATAAAGACAGTATTGTTGTTGTTGTTGTTAGCTGCGAAGTCGTGTCCGACTCATCGCGACCCTATGGATAACATTCCTCCAGGCCTTCCTGTCTTCTACCATCTTCTGGAGTCCCTTTAAGCTCACGCCTCCTGTTTCAGTGACTCCATCCAGCCACCTCATTCTCTGTCGTCCCCTTCTTCTATTGCCCTCAATCTTTCCCAGCATTAGGCTCTTCTCCAGTGAGTCCTTCCTTCTCATTAGGTGGCCAAAGTATTTGAGTTTTAGCTTCAGGATCTGGCCTTCTAAAGAGCAGTCGGGGTTGATCTCCTCTAGGACTGACCGGTTTGATCGCCTTGCAGTCCAAGGGACTCGCAGGAGTCTTCTCCAGCACCATAGTTCAAAGGCCTCAATTCTTTGGCGCTCAGCCTTTCTTATGGTCCAACTTTCACTGCCATACATTGCAACTGGGAAGACCATAGCCTTGACTATACGCACTTTTGTTGACAGGGTGATGTCTCTGCTTTTTAGTGTGCTGTCTAGATTTGCCATGGCTTTCCTTCCCAGGAGCAAGCGTCTTTTAATTTCTTGGCTACAGTCCCCATCTGCAGTGATCTTGGAGCCCAGGAAAACAAAATCTGTCACTACCTCCATTTCTTCCCCATCTATTTGCCAGGAATTGAGAGGGCCAGATGCCATGATCTTGGTTTTCTTAATGTTTAGTTTCAACCCAAGTTTTGCACTCTCCTTCTTCACCCGCAACAAGAGGCTCTTTAGTTCTTCTTCACTTTCTGCCATTAGAGTGGTATCATCTGCGTATCTTAGGTTGTTGATATTTCTTCCAGCAATCTTAATTCCAACTTTTGATTCATCTAGCCCTGCCTTTCTCATGATGTGCTCTGCATATAAGTTAAATAGGCAGGGCGACAGTATACAGCCTTGCCGGACTCCTTTCCCAATTTTGAACCAATCAGTGGTTCCGTGTCCAGTTCTCACTGTTGCTTCTTGACCCGCATATAGGTTTCTCAAGAGACAAATAAGATGGTCTGGTACTCCCATCTCTTTAAGAACTTGCCACAGTTTGTTATGATCCACACAATCAAAGGCTTTAGCATAGTCAATGAAGCAGAAGTAGATGTTTTTCTGGAACTCCCTAGCTTTCTCCATGATCCAGCGTATGTTGGCAATTTGATCTCTAGTTCCTCTGCCTCTTCGAAATCCTGCCTGTACTTCTGGTAGTTCTCGATCCACATACTGCTGAAGTCTAGCTTGTAGGATTTTAAGCATGACTTTACTAGCATGAGAAATGAGTGCAATGGTGCGATAGTTTGAACATTCTTTGGCACTGCCTTTCTTTGGAATTGGAATGTAAACTGATCTTTTCCAATCCTGTGGCCACTGTTGAGTTTTCCAAATTTGCTGGCAAATTGAGTGTAGCACTTTTACTGCACTGTCTTTTAAGATTTTGAATAGCTCAGCTGGAATACTGTCACCTCCACTAGCTTTGTTGTTGCTCAGCTTTTCTAAGGCCCACTTCACTTCACATTCTAGGATGTCTGGCTCGAGGTCAGTGACCACCTCATTGTGATTATCTGGGACGTTAAGCTCATTCTTGTATAGTTCTTCTGTGTAATTTTGCCACCTCTTCTTAATCTCTTCTGCCTCTGTTAGGTCCCTGCCATTTTGGTCCTTTATCATGCCCATTTTTGCATGGAATGTTCCCTTCATCTCTCCAATTTTCTTGAAAAGATCTCTGGTCCTCCCTATTCTATTGTTTTCTTCTATTTCTTTGCACTGTTCATTTAAGAAGGCATTCTTATCTCTTCTAGCTATTCTCTGGAATTCTGCATTCAATTGGGCATATCTATGTTTTTCTCTCTTGCCTTTCGCTTCCCTCCTTTCCTCAGCTATTTGCAAAGCTTCCTCAGACAGCCATTTTGCTTTCTTGCATTTCTTTTTCTTTGGGATGGTTTTGGTTGCTACCTGTTGTACAATGTCGCGAACCTCTGTCCATAGTTCTTCAGGCACTCTGTCTATCAGATCTAATTCCTTAAATCTATTTGTCACCTCTACTGTATATTCAACAGGGATATGTTTTAATTCATACCTGAGTGGCCTAGTGCTTTTCCCTACTTTCTTCAGTTTAAGCCTAAACTTTTCAACGAGAAGCTCATGGCCTGAGCCACAGTCAGCTCCTGGTCTTGTTTTTACTGACTGTATAGAGCTTCTCCATATTTGGCTGCAGAGCATATAGTCAATCTGATTTCTGTGTTGACCGTCTGGTGATGTCCATGTGTAGAGCCGTCTCTTGGGTTGTTGGAAAAGAGTGTTTGCTATGACCATCGTATTCTCTTGACAAAATTCTATCAGCCTGTGCCCTGCTTCATTTTGTACTCCAAGGCCAAACTTGCCTGTTATTCCAGTTATCTTTTGGCTTCCTACTTTAGCATTCCAATCCCCCATGATGATAAGGACATCATTTTTTGGTGTTACTTCTATAAGGTGCTGTAAGGCTTCATAGAACCGGTCAATTTCATCCTCTTCAGCACTGGTGGTTGGGGCATAGACTTGGACTACTGTGATATTGAATGGTTTGCCTTGGATTCGAACTGAGATCATTCTGTCATTTTGAGGATTGTATCCCAGTATTGCTTTTCCTATTTTTTTATTGACTATGAAGGCTACTCCATTTCTTCTGAGGGATTCTTGCCCGCAGTAGTATACCTGATGGTCATCTGAATTAAATTCACCCATTCCTGTCCATTTTAGTTCACTGATACCTAAGATGTCGATGTTCAGTCTTGTCATCTCTTGTTTGACCACGTCCAGCTTGCCTTGATTCATGGATCTTACATTCCAGGTTCCTATGGAGAAAAAATCTTTACAGCATCGGACTTTCCTTTCACCACCAGATACATCCACAGCTGAGCGTCCTTTCGGCTTTGGCCCATTCGCTTCATTCTTTCTGGCACTACTAGTACTAGCCCTCTGCTCTTCCCCAGTAGCATATTGGACGCCTTCCGACCTGAGGGGCTCATCTTCCAGCGTCATATCGTTTTGCCTTTTGGTACTGTCCATAGGGTTTTCATGGCAAAGATACTGGAGTGGGTTGCCATTTCCTTCTCCAGTGGATCACATTTTGTCAGAACTCTCGGCTATGACCTGTCCGTCTTGGGTGGCCCTGCACAGCATAGCTCATAACTTCATTGAATTACGCAAGCCCCTTCGCCACGACAAGGCAGTAATCCATGAAGGGGAAAGACAGTATATAGGTGGCATATCTGTGTGTTTGTGGGTCTGTGTGTGTGTGTACCAATGGCAGATCACACAGCAGCATAAAGGCAGTATGTAGGTGGCATATCTGTGTTTGTGGGTCTGTGTGTGTGTGTACCAATGGCAGATCACACAGCAGCATAAAGACAGTATGTAGGTGGCATATCTGTGTGTTTGTGTGTGTGTGTGTGTGTGTGTGTGTGTGTACCAGTGGCAGATCACAAAGCATAAAGACATCATCAGACAGTATGCCGCTTGGGGGGTGCGTGAAAGCCCTAATAAGCAGGCATATACATAGAATGAAGGCTACTGCTAGACTTGTAAGCCGCCTTCAGAGAAGGGCGGGATATAAATGGAATTAAAAAAAAATATAGGTGGCATATCTCTGTGTTTGTGGGTCTCTGTGTGTGTGTACCAGTGGCAGATCACAAAGCAGCATAAAGACATCATCAGACAGTATATAGGTAGTATATCTGTCTGTTTGTGGGTCTCTCTGTGTGTGTACCAATGGCAGATCACAAAGCAGCATAAAGACATCATATACAGTAGAGACCAGGGGTCTTCAAACATGGCCGCTTTATGGCTTGTGAACTTCAACTCCCAGAATTCCTCAGCCAGCATGCCTGGCTGAAGAATTCTGGGAGTTGAAGTCCACAAGTCATAAAAGGGCCAAGCTTGAAGACCCCTGGTATAGATAGTATATCTGCATGTCTGTACCAAAGGCAGATCACAAAGCAACATAAAATATCAAACAGTATCGATAGTGTTTGTGTGTGTATCTATGTATACCTATATATAACCCGAAGCAGAGCAATTAGATTCTGTATTAGCTTTATACAGGCAGTCCTTGAGTTACAACCACAATTGACTCCAAAATTTATGCTGCTAAGTGGAACATTTGTTAAGTGAGTTTTGCCCCATTTTATGACCTTCCTTGCCACTGCTGTTAAGTGAATCAATACAGTTGATATGTTAGTAACACAGTTGTTAAGTGAATCACTGCAGTTGGTAAGTTAGCCACACAGCTGTTAAGTGAATTTGGCTTCCCCCATTGACTTTGCTTGTCAGAGGTTCGCCAAAGGTGACTACAGAATCTGGGACACTGAAACCGTCATGAATATGAAGCAGCTGCTGAGTGTCTGAATTTTGATCATGTGACCCTAGGGATGCTGCAACTGTTGTAAGTGTGAAAAACAGTCATAAGCCACTTTCTTCAGTGCTGTTCTAACTTCGAACAGTCTCTAAACAAATGGTTGTATGTTAAGGACTCCCTGTAATTAATTTCCCACAAGTGGGAAGAGGTAAGCACCCTTGTCCAGTGGATTCAAAATACAAAATGGATGGTTTGACCAGGCATCTTGCAAAAAATAATTGGCAGGTATTAGTGTAGTTGTGGTCATGTTTTCCATTTTGTATGCAATTAACATCTCCATAGATACCTATTTTACTCTTATATCTATTTATCAACCTTATATGTCACCTATCTTACAGAATAACAGAATTGGAAGGGGCCTTGGAGGTCTTCTAGTCCAACCCCCTGCTCAAGCAGGAGACTCTACACACCATTCTGGACAAAGGCAACCCCCAGCAAATTACCGACATTGAATAAATTGCAATGTAAAATATTAAAAGAATAAGCAAAGCTCTTCAACTGAAAAAAATCAAATAATAATAATAATAATAATAATAATAATAATAATAATAATAATAATAATAATAATAATATAAAGTTGGAAGGGACCTTGGAGGTCATCTAGTCCAACCCCCTGCTCAGGCAGGAAACCCTATACCATTTCAGGCAAATGGCTGTCCAGTCTCTTCTTAAAAACCTCCAGTGTTGGAGCATTCACCACCTCTGGAGGCAGGTTGTTCCACTGGTTAGTTGTTCTAACTGTCAGGAAGTTTCTCCTTAGTTCCAGGTTGCTTCTCTCCTTGACTAGTTTCCATCCGTTGCTTCTTGTCCTGCTTTCAGGTGCTTTGGAGAATAGCTTGACTCCCTCTTCTTTGTGGTAGCCCCTGAGATACTGGAACACTGCTATCATGTCACCCCTCATCCTTCTGTTCGTTAAACTACACATACCCAATTCCAGCAACCGTTCCCTATATGTTTTAGCCTCCAGTCCCCCAATCATCTTGGTTGCTCTTCTCTGTACCCTTTGTAGAGTCTTGACATCTTTTTTACATCGTGGTGACCAAAACTGGATGCTGTATTCCAGGTGTGGCCTTACCAAAGCATTGTAAAGTGGTATTAGTACTTCACTTGATCTTGATTCTATCCCTCTGTTAATACAGCCTAGCACTGTGTTGGCTTTTTTGGCAGCTGCAGCACACTGCTGGCTCATATTGAAGTGATTGTCTACTGGGACTCCGAGATCCCTCTCACAGTTACTACTGTCGAGCAAGGTACCACCTATCCTATACCTGTGCATTTGGTTTTTCCTGCCTAAATGTAGAACCTTACTTTTTTCACCATTGAATTTCATTTTGTTAGTGCCCAGTGTTCGAGTCTCTCCAGATCTTCCTGTATCTTAAGCCTATCTTCTGGAGTATTGGCTATTCCTGCCAGCTTGGTGTCGTCTGCAATTTAAAATAAAACTAAGTAGGATGGAGAGTTAAGGAGTAAAGCGCGCAGAGAGAACATTTGACTGTATAAATATCTATCCCATTGACCACCAATTGCTATATAGCTAGTCCTTGACATACCTCAACAGCCATTTATTTAATAACTGAAGTGACCATGGCTTGGAAAAAAAAGTGATTTATTACCATTTTTCACCCTTAGACTGTTGCAGCCATCCTCATGGTCTCGTGATCAAAAATTCAGACGCTTGGCAACTGACTCCTGTTTATGATGGCTGCAGTGTCCCGGGGTCATGTGTTATCCCCTTTTGTGACCTAAGGGAAGCCAGATTCACTTAACAACCGTATTGCTAACTTAACAACTGCAGGGATTCACTTAACAATTGCAGCAAGAAAGGTGGTAAAATGGGATAAGATTCACTAACCTGGCTCTTTGAGCTTTCCGGCCCAGGCTGAGAGTTTTTAAATGGGGTTTTATATTTGTTCAGGGATTAAATTTAATTATTTTAACTGTCTTTAACTTTTGTATTGTATTGACGTTTTTAAATACTTTGTAAACCGCCCTGAGTCCTATGGGAAAAGGGCGGTATATAAATTCAATAAACTAAACTAAACTTTCTCGCTTAGCCTTGGAAATGTCAAGGACTACCTCTTATAAGTATGCTTCCAAGGAGTGACAGCAGTCTCCCCAAATCTTCCTGGCTAATAAGTGAAACGTTTTGCCTTTAACGATCTTGTTTTCTCTGTTCTATATTGGCATGTGTCTGTGGTACAGCTTGTACTTAGGTTGCATTTCCTGGCTGACTCTCTATGAATAATTTAAAATTATGTTTTTAAAAAAAACCAACCAGCTGCTCTGCTTCGGAGTAAACAAGGAAATGCCTTGATATTTTAATATTCCATTTCACGGACAGTTCCTTGTAGGCTTCCTTCCGGAAAAGGGCTTATAAAATACGTTTGTTGGTCCAAAGTGTGATTTATTGGCTTTGCTGGAAATATTGCATCATCTTTACATTGTACAACCGCTCCTTGCAGCAAAGAAAAAACATTTTTAATTCCATAAAGGCCCCTGTTGTCCCAAGGGAAAATCCTGGGCTAGGATTGCAGACATGAATTCAAATCCTACGTTGGCCACGTGAAAGCCAGCTGTGTAATTTCAACTCAAGTCACTTTCTATCTTGTCAACCCAACCCACCTTGCAGGGTTGTTGTTGAGGGGAAAATAGGATAAGGAAGCTGTCTTGGATACTGCCTTGGATTATTTGTGAGAATAATAAAGGCGGGAGGCATATAAATTAAAACAAAAAATAACCAGAAGTACGGGTCCTCCACTTACAACAGTTCATTGAGTGACCGTTTGAAGTTACAGCGGCACTGAAAAAAGTGGCTTCTGACCATTTTTCACACTTACAACTGTTGCAGCATCCCTTTGAACGCCTGATTAAAATTCAGAGGCTTGGCAGCTAACTCGCATTTACGACGGTTGCAGTATCCTAGAGTCATGTGATCCCCTTTTGCAACCTTCTGACAAGCAAAGTGACTAACTTAACAATTGTAGTGATTCAGTGGCAGGAAAGGTCATAAAACGGGGCAAAACTCACTTAACACATGTCTCACTTAGCCACAAAAATTTTGGGTCCGGTTGTGGTCGTAAGTCGAGGATTACCTGTATCAATACAAGATCTGGTTTCCTGATGTGATGTTGACTGTGGTTGGCATGTGATGCCTGAGCAAAAATAATATCCTCAGTTTCATCATGTGCGAAAATGACTAGCCAGATAGTAAATAGGTGAGTTATACTTGGACAGTGAATCATGAGATCAAAAAAATATATATATAATATTTAGTATCCTCCTTTGACGTTCATTTTCTTGTGCTATGGACAAACAGTCAAATGCCTGCTTTGGACCATCATTTTTCCCCCCCAAATACCTCTTTTCTAAGTTTTAGATGCGTAGTGAATTTTATGTAGGTTGAAAGGTGTTTGTTTTTTTTTGATCTGTACAATTTGGGGCAATTTTTGTTGGGCTCCGGGATCAAGAAGCCTCAGTCGATAACAATTTTTAAGCTGCCAGAAACGTCTGAATCCACCAACAGACCAGGTAAATGGGGGAAATTTATTAATACAGATATTCCTTGACAGATATTTAGTGGGTTGTGTAGAGGAGATGAAAACAGCCAGACCAAACGGGTAGACCTAACTGTCTTTATTTGCTTTTATTCAGATAGGTGATCCTGTGCATATGCCTAAATATTATTCCAACGTCTGTTCTTACTAATGAAGGGTTGAGTGTTTGAACTGGCTTTATTTTAAAAAAAACACACAAAAACCTGTCTTTTGCATGTAGTAACTTTGCCAGCAGTCATTGCATTGATGACCTTCACAGCTCTGTAAAGGAAACCTCGACACATAAGCAGAGTTGTGGTTTCGCTTAGCAACCGCAGTTACACTTAGCAACTGCTTCGCTTAATGACCGGATTGCCTGTGCCATTTGGGGGTGACTAAACGAGGACTGCCTGTAGAGACTTAGAATTCGTTTCTTCTGCAGCTGATTTGCAATTTCTTAAGTAACAAATGCGTACAGCAAGTCCTCAACTTACAACATTTCATTTAGCGACCGTTTGAAGTTACAAGGGCACTGGAAAAAGCGACTTGTGACCATTTTTCACACTTAACGACCGTTGCAGCATCCCCTTGGTCACGTGATCAAAATTCGGACCATTTGCCAAGCCGAGTTAACGGCTTGAACAATTGTGTTACTAACTTAACAACTGCAATGATTCATTTTAGCAATTGTGGCAAGAAAGGTGGTCAAATGGGGGGGGGAAACCTTAACAAGTGTCTCGCTTAGCAACAGATATTTTTGCTCAGTTGTGGTTGCAAACTGAGGACTACCTGTATGCAGGTACTCCTCAACTTACAACCATTTGTTTAGTGACCGTTCGAAGTTACAACGGCACTGATTAAAGTGACCCGTAGTGACCAAATGGCGACATTCAGAAGAACGCAGTTTCAGATATTCAAAAGTCACAACTGGGGGGGGGAGGGAATCTGGAATGAGCGAGTTCACCTATTGGTGCCTTAGAGTCTCACGCCATTATCTCCACCGGCGTTTTGAACACAGGTGTTTGTCGTGAGGCTCACGGAAGGCGAACGAACCTTGTGTTAATTGCACATCGCTGATTACACAATTCATTTGATCCTTGGGAGCCGTCAGTTTGTTTCCTGGAGGAGGAGGAGGAGGAAGGTAAGGAATAAGGTCATGGATGAGAACGTCCAGATTCACAGGTGGTCCTGTTCCTATTATCTCAACTCGGAGAAGCAATGGGTGCCCGGCAAACTCCTCCTGACGCCAGTTTCGGTCAGATTCACAGCGGACAGATCCGGAGAGGTCGTGGCCAGTTTCCCCCTCTCCTCCATCAGCGAGATCAAGAAAGAATCGTCCGCCTTAATCTTCAGTTCCCTGACAATTTTGGAGAGCGGCACCAAGCATTGGTTCAGCTCCCTTCAGCCCAACCGGAATGTGATCTTCAACGTGCTGGAACACTTTTGGAGAGAGCGGCTCCTGGCGCCAGAGGGACCTCGGGCGCAGACGGCCTGCGTACAGACCCCCAAGGGCAAGGAGCTGACCGGCTTGTTGATGGGATCTCAGAAGCGCCTGGAAGATACCTCGAAGGTGCTGGAGCACCAGGGCGAGCAGTTCGACAACATCGTGAAAGGCCTGGACAAGATTGAGTCGGAGATGGATGTGGCAGATAGGTAGGGCGACACGCCAGGGGTGCTGATGGCGGCCAGGGGTGTGTGTGATGTGGGGATCCTCCAGGTGGGGCGTAGGGCTGGCGGGGCGCAAGGAGGACGTCGGGAGGTGTCCTTTAAGTGGAGGAGTCATGGAGGACCCTTGTTCTCAAGGACCACTGGAGAGCCACACCTTAAAAAGAGGTAAATAATTACCGTATTTAGATTCAAGAATACTTTCTCCCAAAACGAACAGCTGCATTGGGGACAGGACGACAATTCAAGGTCAGTTTAATATAGGAAGGCCTCAATTTACGACTGCAGTTGTGATGGGAAGACAGACAGTTTAGGACAGGAGTTGTTGAGGTGCTGGCCTAGAAATCAGGAGACAAATGAGTTCTAGTCCTGCCTTAGGCCTGAAAGCCAGATGGGTGAGTTTGGGCCATTTACCTGGAGAGGGTAAGTTCTAGTTTCAAATTAGGCCTGAAAGCCAGCTGGGTGACTTTCGGCCAATCATCAGGTGACGTTGAGTTCTAGTCCCGCCTTAGGCATGAAAACTGGCAGGGTGACTTTGGGCCAATCACCAGGAGGCATTGAGTTCTAGTCCCGCCTTAGGCAGGAAAGCCGGCTGGGCGACTTTGGGCCAATCATCTGGTGGCGGTGAGTTCTAATCCCATTTTAGGAATGAAAACAGGCCAATCATCAGAGACGGAGAGTTCTAGTCCTGCCTTAGGGACATAAGCTGGCTGAATGACTTCAGTCCAGTCCTTCCTTCTCAGACCAGCCCACCTCACAGGGTTGTTGTGGGGGAAATGGAGGAGGAAGGAGTGTTTGCACTCTTCACTGCCTTGAACTAGTTACAAAAATGATAAAGGTAGAATAAAAAATATTAATAAAAATCTACTAGTTAAAAATCGTGGCGCTCGTGACTGGAGTGATTTTATTACCTTTTTTTTGTGGTGCTAAGAGAGCGCCCCACTTGCAAACGTCAACCCATTCATTCAAATGGCCATTTATTTTATTTTTTGCCAGAAAGTGACCAAAAAAAACCAAAAAAATCACAAATAAGTAATTGTGGCACTGCATGATGCTGTAACCGGTCATCAGTATTACTGGTGGCTAAGCGCCCGACATCCAGCCCCGTGACCCTGGGAGTGGGCTGGTCATGTGACCCATTTATGACCCCTTAGTATCCCAGGCACAGGAGGTGGGGTCTTTCACTCCTAATGAGGGATACCAGGTGTTCCTCTCCAGAACATCTGGAAGTCACATATTCCCTTCCTTGGATTTGTTGTGCTTTCCATGCTGGCCTTCGTTATCTGACCAGACATATACACAGATTACGTCCTCGACTTACAGCAGTTCGTTTAGTGACTGTTACAACATTGCTGGAAAAGTGACCTAGGACCATTTTTCACATGGCCACTTGGAGACTCCCCGTGATCAAAATTCACACATGACAAATGTATTACTTTAGCGACGTAAATTTTGGGCCCAACTGTGGCCGTAAGTCGAGGACTACCTGTACAGGCAGTCCTCAATGTACGATCACAGTTGAGCCTCAAATTTCTATTGCTAAGTGAGACGTTTGTTCAGTGGCCTTTGTCCAATTTTACGACCTTTCTTGCCACCCTTGTTAAGGGAAACATTTTAGTTGTGAAGTTAGCCACACGGTCGTTAAACGAACCTGCCCCCCCACCAATTGACTCTTGTCACAAGGTTGCAAAAGGGGATCGCGTGACTCCGAGACGCTGCAACTGTCATAAATACAAGTCAGTTGCCAGAGTCTGAATTTTGATCCCGTGACCCTGGGGCTGCTGCAATGGTCATGTGAAAAACGGTCCGTAAGTCCATTTTTTCATTGCTGTTGTAACTTCGGTCACTAAAAGAATGGCCGTAAGCCGAGGACTACCTATGTTTCTGATCTTTCTTCCTTTCCTCACAGGTTACTGTCCGAACTCGAGTCTCCATCTTGGTGGCCTTTTGGTGGGAAACTGCCCACCAGAGCCGTGTCCGAAGCAGGAAAGGTGACGGAGAAGCCCTCCGGGAGCAGAGATGGCGTCCTACTGCAGATCCCCGTCATCGTCACTGACCGTGCTGATGCTCACGCTCAACCGGGCAGCCTGGCCCTCCTGGTGTCCGGCCTGAGGATCTGCGGAGCCAACTCCCAGCTGCTCCACTGGTTTGAGAAGCAGGAGGTGGACGAGGTCAGGGTCCACACGCCGTACGAGATCTGCGTCCGCCAGAGGTTCATTGGCAAGCCGGACATCTGCTACCGGCTCCTGTCGGCCAAGATGCCGGAGGCCATCCCCTTCCTGGAGATGCAGTTCAGCAAGAAGATCCAGTTCTTGCAGGACGCCGTGGGGCTGGCGCCGGGCAGGAGGGCTTCCCCGGAGGAGTTGGGCGGCTCCATCTGGCAGGCAGGTAAGAGAGCGGAAGATAACCAGAATCTGATCAATAATAACGAAAGGACTCGCACGCAGGACCCAAGCCGGGCCAGTGCGGACCTAGGTTGTGTCACCATCCAGATCACGAGGAGTGTTAGCTGGCCCTTGATTCACATCCAGCCGTTTAGGGACCATTTGTGGTTACAATGGCTCTGAAACAAAAGTGACTTAGGGCCGTTTTTCACACGGCCGTGGCAGCATCTCCCTGGTCACGTGATCAAAAATCCCAGCCTGAAATCCTGGTTTCATACTTATGACAGCAGCCGCATCCCGGGGGGGGGTGTATCACGTGATCTCCTTTTGCGACCTTGTGACCGGCGAAGTCAATGGGGAAGCCCGATTCGCTTAACAATCCTGTTGGTAACTTAACACCTGCAGTGAGTCACTTAATAACGGTGCCTAAGAAAGGTCGCAAAGTGGGGCAAAACTCACTGAACAGCCGTCTCACTTAGCAGTAGAAATTTGGGGCTGTGCTGTGGTTGTAAGTCAAGGACTTCCTATATACTGATCAGGCTTGGGGGTTGATGGCCATCTAGTGGCTATTCTGAGTTGAAAAACCAACAAGGCTAAATTTTGGGGAAAGGACAACCAAGCCTCTGAGTCTAGCCCTCCTTGCTGGATTGCTGTTAACTAACGTAACCATGGCAGTGATTCACTTAACAACTGTGGCTGGAAAGGTGGTCAAATGGGGCAAACCTCACTTAACAATTGTCCCACTTAGCAACCGAAATCTTGATCCCGGACTGGCTTTCTGCGTAGGAGCAAGTTTAGGATGCTTCAAGTATTCTTTTGACAATCTTTGGATGGCGATTTACCTTGTAAACAACCATGGCTATTGGGGAGGGGGTTTGGCAGTGGTGGTCTATATTTGGAGCAGCTAAAAAGTTACTTTTCTCACGCTGCAAGACAATTGCTGAAGCTGTCGGTAGACCTCAACTTAGCGGCCTTAATGGAGCCTGCTCATTGTGGTTAGAAATCATGACCGTCATAAAGCAGGTCGCGTGATCGGGCTCATTTTAACGACATTTTTTGGCGGTGGTTGTTTAGCGAACAGGACAGTCATCAAGCAATCCTGTTCACTATGTGGGGTGTAATTGCCCAAATTTTGTATCATAAATTGCAATTTTTAAAAAAAATTAATTCTAATCGCATCATTTTTAAATACCTTCTAACGCATTTTCCAAATTCTAAAAAGTGTAGGAAGAAAAAAAAAATTCTGGTCTGTTATGCTTAAAATAGGAGTTTTAGGCCCTTAAAGCAAGCTGGGCATTAGCAAACCACGTTCCGTTGCAACCCTCTGCTGAAATTTCAGGACTGCAAAGATTAGAATGTTCTTTTGTTGATCGGTGGCTGAAAAGGCTTGTTAATTTTTAAACGAAGGAGTTCTGGGCATCAGATGGTAAAATGCCAGTCTAACTCCCAAGAGGCAGAAAGAACATTCTGGTTTTGTTCATCCTGGTTCAATTCACGACACAGCAATAACAGTTACTAAAAATAATTTCTGTGTCGAGTCCTTTTTAACTGCTCCTTGTTGTGCATAAAACGGTTTTGCATTCATAACTTATTCTAATGTCCTTCCTTTCTGTTGTCGCCAGCATCAATATAAGGTAGTAGCAATCTTATCAAGAATGGCTCAACGTTGGCTTGTTCCCTTTCTCCAAAACTCAGGCTTGTCTTTTTTCAACTGAGAATTGCCACTAGGTGGCGATCAACTACCGCACCTGTATCATTCGGTATATGGGTAAGTCCTCGACATACGACCGAAATTGATCCCAAAGCTTCTGTTGCTAGGCGATACGGTTGTTAAGTGAGTTTTGTAACATTTTACAATCTTTCTTGCCATAGTTGCCCAGTGAATCGCTGCAGTTGTTAAGTTAGTCACACCGTTGTTAAGTGACTCTGGCTTCCCTCATTGAGTTTGCTTCAGTTGGCAGTGTGAAAATATGTGTGTGTATACATATATGTATGTGTGTGTGTGTGTGTGTGTATATATATATATATATATATATATATATATATATATATATATATATATATACACATACATATGTGGGTGGGTGGGTATGTATACATACATACATACATACATACATACATACATACATATATATATGTTAAATGCTTGTTAACTGTTTATATACACACACATACACATTATATATATATATACACATACATATATATATATATAGAGAGAGAGAGATTATATACACACACATGTATATTGAATGTGTGTGTATAGTGTGTATATATGTATACAGAGTATATATACTGTGTGTATGCGTGTAATGTATTTATGTGTGTGTATAGATAGAAAGGAAAGAAAGAAAGAAAGAAAGAAAGAAAGAAAGAAAGAAAGAAAGAAGAGAGAGAATTTCCTCCAGTATTTCACTAGTAACGTATTTTGTTCTTTCTTTCCTAAAGAGGTTAGGGTTAGGGTTCAAGCTGGCAAATTTGATTTGATTCATCTTCTATTTATTTTTTTATTTTTGTTGGCCTGTCTCCCAAAGCCAGTGCGAGGCTTTTAATGGGATCTTGCGTGAAGAAATACATAGGTGTAAATTCTTGCTGCTTTGCCACTGAGAGTCTCAGATTTAATCCAGAGCCATTTGTAGCCAGACAAAGAGCAGCATGACTTTTGAACATCGCTCTGAAAAAGAGGCCCCTGAATTTAAGCTGGAAAATGCAGTCATTTAATCTCTTGAAACAAGGAGAATTAAACCAGCTTCTTCCCTCCTGGCTGATGGATCCGATTTATATTCTGCCTTTTCTCTTGAGGACTTAAGGTAGCCCACAGGGGGATTCAGCCGATTTTCCCCGCTGGTCGTTAAGTGAATCGCCAAGATCATTAAGTGAGCCTGCAGTTGATAAGCCAATAACTGCAGTGCCTTTGCCGAAAGCCAGAAATAGGGATCTTTTTATGGGGGAGGGGACCGTCATAACTCTGAATGCTCATTAAGCGACCGGTTGTAAATTGAGGACTACCTGCGTAGGTTTTTTTTCTCACCCTGTGAAATTACATGCAGGTGGTCTTCGACTTACGACCACAATCCAGCCCCAAATTTTCATCGCCAACCCAGAGAGCTGTTAAGGCCCCATTTTACGACCTTTCTTGCCACGGTTCTTAAGTGAATCTCTGAGGTTGTTAAGTGAGTCACAGGTTCGTTGAAGGTCACAAAGGGGGTTATCCCATCACACGCATGCACACACACACACACACACACACACACACACACACACACACACACACACTGCCACCGGCGTAAACATGAACTGATGAATTTTGATCACAGGATCTTGGGAGATGCTGCAACGGTCGTAAAGTGTGAAAAATCAGTCATAAAAGCCCCCCCACACACACACACCTTCCCCCCCTCCCCTGAATGCCATTGGTACTTCAGACAGTCACTAAATGGGTGGTTGTGAGTCAAGGGAAGTTTTACACCTGTACCGCTTGGCTGGGCAGGCTTCGGGCCACGTTAAATTTAGGCCGGCATCCATGTTCTCCCCTTGTAGCCGAGATGCCCCAGGTCTCCCGACCGAATAATTCCAGGGGATTAAGAGTCTGCAGTAATTAACTCCTGGGGGGGGAAGGGGGGGAAGGTTTGTATTTTTAGCTGCAGCTTTTGTGTCTGCCTTTTCCATTAAGTAACACAATCCCGAGCTGACACCAGCCCAAGACCCCAGCGAGCGTCAGCTTTTCAGCCTGGCTTCTGGCCTACAGCCCGGCAGCTGTCGTGGAGGAGGTGGGGTGGGGGGGCTTTGGGGCAGCTTCCTCTAAAGGAGGCTCTTTTCCCCACCCCACCCCTCCCCCCTGCCCGCCTCGGCCCCCAGCCCAGAATATCCTGTTTCCAGCAGAGACCCTGGCCATAGAGAGGCGGGTGTGTGTGTGTGTGGGTGTGTGTGTGGTGAGTGTGTCTCAGCAAGGAGTTCACCCTTTGCAGCTCCTCACTGCAAAGTCAGGCAGTCCTCAACTTATGACCACCCACTTAGCGACCGTTTAAAGCTACAACGGCACGCACAGGTAACAACAGGTGTCATTTGATGAGAGTGCTGTACGAAGAGGGCCAGTAAACCTTGATTGACTTGTATTTTATTTTACTTATTGACCAAAGGGAAAACACACACATACACAAACACAAATTAATAAAAATTCCTACAGGTAGTCCTCGTTTGGTGATTGAAGTTGCAGCAGCAGTATAAAAATTGACTTAGGACTGTTCCTCACGACTGTTGCAGCATCATGTGGTCAAAATTCAGATGCTTGGCAACTGACTCATATTTATGACCGTGGCAGTGTCCTGGGGCCATGTTTGCAGGCCTTCTGACTAGCAAAGTCATTGGGGAAGCCAGATTCACTTAACAACCGTGTGACTAGCTTAACAGCTGCACTTAACAACTGGAAGAAAGGTCACAAAATGGGGCAAAACTCACTTAACAGCTGTCTCGATTAGCGATGGAAAATGGCTCAGTTGTGGACACAAATCGAGAACTCGGCTGAGTTTAGCTTCCAGTTGCACCTTTGTGCATGGAGGCATTGCACGCAAGACCCAGCAGTTGTCACTGTGTGGCTGTGTTCTTTGTCAAGTTGATGAATAAAATCCCTGCTGCCTGTTACAACTTTGTCACCCGAGACCACTGCCCTGCTGCAAGTCCTCAGTTTGTGTCCTCAGCCTGCCCATCACAGTCATAACTCATGACGGCCATAGCTCGGCTCAGTTGCGTGACAGATCCGGCTTTTATGATTTGGTGGTTTTTTGTTTTTTTTTTGCATTCAGTCGTTAAGTGAAGCAGTGGTTTTGCCGAAAACCAGAACAAAATGCCTGTTTTCAGCCAAAAAAATAAAGTTGTGTGACTGTGGGATGCTCCCAACAGCCATGAATGTCTGCTCATGGGACCATGAGGGCATTAACTACTGGAACTTCCTATCCAGATCAAAAAGTGCCCCCAGGAAGGTCTGTTGTAACTTTGAACAGTTGCTAAGTGAACGGTCATAAGTCGAGGACTAACCATAATAGAGCCTTGGTGGAGCAGTGGGCTAATGCCTCCTTAAGTAACACCAGCTGCCTGCAATTAGTGCAGGTTCGAGTCCCACCAGGCTCAAGGTTGACTCGGCCTTCCATCCTTCCGAGGTAGGTAAAATGAGGACCCAGATTGTTGGGGGCAATTAAGCTGACTTTGTAATAATGCCGCTTGGGGGGGGGGGGCGAAAGCCCTAATAAGCAGGCATATACATAGAACGAAGGCTATTGCTAAGCACATTGATTTGTGCTTTAAATTGTAAGCCGCCCTGAGTCTTCGGAGAAGGGCGGGATATAAATGGGATTAAAATTAAAATTAAATTAAAAATAATCCATTTTCTCCGCCTTGGCAGCTTTCAGATATGTGGACTTCAACTCTCAAGGGAAGCACAGACATATGTAGATAGTCCTTGACTTAAGGTTGGTCACAGCATCCCCTTGATCAGGTGATCAAAATTTAGGGGCTTTGCAACCAGCTTGCATTTGCACCATTCATCTACCCATCCTTCCGTCTTATTATCCATCCATCTATCTGTCCATTGGTCCCTGTTTTTCTTCCGTCTGTCATCCATCCATCCATCTCTATTCTCTTTTCTCCATCCACCCAACCATCTTATCTGTTTTTCTGTCTATAATTCTTCCATCCGTCATCCATCCGTCTCTGTTCTCTTTCTCCATCCATCCATCTCTTATGTCTGTCTGTCTGTCTGTCTAGTCTTCTGTTTCTATTACCCTTCCATCCGTCTGTCATCTACCCACCCATCCTCCTGGCTCCCTGTTCTCTCTCTGTCTATCTGGCAGCTCATTTCGCCACCCCCTTGTTCCACAAGAGCAATTCTGGTCGCAGTTGTGGTCGTAAGGCGAGGACTGCCTGGACAAACGCTTTTGCCAGCACTTAAAGCCCTTCTTGCAATACATCTGTGCTAGTCCAGGCTCAGCTGTGCCATTTTGTGCCATTAAAGGAAAAAAATAATAACGATAGGGCTTTTCTGGCACCTGCTTCTCTTCTTGCAGCCACTGGGTTTGTGGGGAGCCTGGTTCAATCCGGATCGACGCCGTCCTCTCCGCGAGGAAGCGCAGACAGCCAGCAGGCTCAGGTGCAGAAGGAGAAACAGGTGGTCTCCCAGAGTGAAACGCAGGAAATCCGTCAGGTACGTCCAGAGCTCTTTGGAGCAGGCAGCCAAGCAGCCAACACAGTCAAATAGAATTCCTTTTTCCATTTAGCAGCCCTCCCTCCATCCCGCCTCTGGAAGAGAGAAGGGTGCAAATAGGCATGCTTGGAAGGGAGCTCACATTCACCCAAGCCTTAGCATTCAGACGTGTACTTAGGAGAAAGAACCGTGTTCACGATAGAAGAGAATGTTTATAGCTCAGGGTTGACCTGTGAGGGTCCTAGGTGCCCTCTGAGCTGGGTGGTTTCCTTGCAGACGTTTCAGGACCCAACTAGGGAACCTCATCAGTGCCAGAAGGGAGGAGGAGGAGGAGGAAGGAAGGGAGGGTGGGAGGGAGGAGGAGGAGGAGGAAGGACTGTGGGGGTCCCTGGTGCTTCCTGAGCTGGGTGGTTTCCTTGCAGACGTTTCAGGACCTAACTAGGGAACCTCATCAGTGCCAGAAGCGAGGAGGAGGAGGAGGAGGAGGAGGAGGGAAGGGAGGGTGGGAGGGAGGAGGAGGAGGAAGGACTGTGGGGGTCCCTGGTGCTCTCTGAGCTGGGTGGTTTCCTTGCAGACGTCTCTTTGCCCAACTAGGGAACATCATCAGTGCTGGAAAAGAGTGGGGTTTGTGGAGAGGAGGAGGAGGAGGAGGTGGTGGTGGCGGCCGGCCGTGGTCTCTGAACTTATTTGTTTCCTTGCAGACGTTTTATGACTCAACTAGGTAATATCATGGGTGCTAGAAGTGTTAACCTCCCTCCCTCCTAGCACTGAGGACGTTCCCTAGTAGTTGGCTTGTGAAACCTCTGTGAGAACGTCTCCCACCCAGCTGAGAGAGCTGCAAAGACACCACGGAATTTAAATTGTATTCGAACACCCTCCTCCGAAATAGCGATAGGTTGAGGGATACCCCTGGCATTGGGTGGGCCGAGATCCTAACCGCAAAACGATTGCGCGCCACCTGAACTCGGGACCTTCTGCAGGGGGGAACGTGTGTCGGTCAGAAAACGTCGGCTTCGTGCTGCCAAGCAAGCCTCCCCCTGGGGCCCGTTGCAGCCGGTTTTACGGAAAGCCTCCTTAAGGCCTTCTTGAGAGATCCGGAAATCCCCCCCCCCTTCTTGGGATCTGGGATCCACCCAGAGCTCCCTAGTCTATTCGGGGCTCGGTGTGTGTGTGTGTGTGTGTGTGTGTGTGTGTGTGCGATGTGGGAAAGGCTTTCGTGGTCCTTTCTCCTGCCTGCCGCCTCCTCCCCGGGGTTGAGCGTCATGTCAGCGCAGATGATGGGAGGAGACAGGATAATGTTAGTTTATAGTCTGTGGTGGGAGACCTCCTGCCGGCTCCGGTTTCCCCTCTTCTGCTCGGAAGGGGGGTGGGGGGTGGCGGACCTCAAGCTTTTGGGTTGTCCTTCCCTCCCCCTCCCCCCCCTCCCCACCACCGTTCGGGTCAGTTATTTGGAAGCCAGCCCCGTTCTCTGAAAGTCTAGACTGGGGAAGAAGGGCAGTCGCTGTCAGCCAGGCCAGGCTGGGCCGGTTGGCCTGGAACTGGGTGGGCTGCAGCTGGCAGGTGGAAAGCCAAGGAGGTCGGGCCCAGGGTCTGCGTCCCCCGCCTCTCTTTTGTCCGTCCATTGATCCGTCCGTCCGTCCCTCTCTTATTTATCCATGCGTCCCTCCCCGTCTCTCTGTTTTTATATCCCCCCCCCGTCTCTTTCACACACACACACACACACACTGCTCCTCTTTCTCCGTGTCTAATTCTTCTTCTCCTTTCCTTTCATTCTCCCCTTTTTCTCTTGATCTCCACCTTCTTTCCTATTCATCTTTCTAATTTCCTCCTCCTCCTCCTCCTCCCTTCCCTTCATCCTCCTCCTCTTCTTCTGTCCTCATCTCCCTTCTTCTTCTCTTTCTTGTCTGTCTCATCTTCCTCCTCTTCCTCTACTCCTACTCCTACTCCTCCTTCTCCCCCCCCCTTTCTTTTTTTCTCTAAAGGAGAATATTTCTAGCACAGGGTTGAAATGAGGCGTCCTTGGTACTCTCTTGAGTTGGACACTAGCCCTGATGATGTTCCCTAGGTGGGTCGTGAAACGTCTGCAAGAAAACCACCCAGCTCAGAGAGCACACAGGACCCCACAGTCCGTCCTTCCTCCTCCTCCTCCTCCTCCTCCTCCTCCTCCTCCTCCTCCTCCTCCTCCTCCTCCTCCTCCTCCTCCTCCCTTCTAGCCCTGATGATGTTCCCTAGTTGGGTCATGAAACGTCTGCAAGGAAGCCACCCAGCTCAGAGAGCACACAGGGACCTCACAGTCCTTCCTCCTCCCCCTCTTCCTCCTCCTCCTCCCCCCCATTTCACCCTGAATCTTGCCCTTCTTCCCAGCATCTCCAGGCCTCAGCTGGAACTGGGGAAGCAGCTGAACCCTCTGAGCAAAAAGGCCAAGGTGTTCCGGGTTTGCCTCGTTCTTGGAAACGGAGGCCTTGGACAAGCTCACCCCATCTCCCTTTTAGGAGCCAGTTTGATTTCCACTTACTCTTCCTTGTGCTCCTGAGTCTGGTTACACGGGTGCCTCTACTCAGGACCCTAACCCCCACCCCCACCCCCACCCGTCCAGATAGCGGCTGCACATCGAGGACTTGCCTGGGTGCCCTACCAGACTCTTCGAGGCGACGTCCCCCGACAGCAGGTCAGGCCGAGGCTCCTTCTTTCGCTGACTGCACTTGCCACCTCTTCCCTCCCCAGATCCTTCGGAGGCTGAAGTGTTTGGCCTTGGAGACCGAAACGGAGCTGGAACGGCAGGACGAAAGCCTGGATGTTATCACGTCCTCCGTGGATCAGGCTACCATGAGCATCCACCGGCAGAACCGCAGAATCCGGAAACTGACCTAGGACACACACACACACACACCCCTCCTCCACAGCGAGAGGATTTTGGCAGCTGGGAAGCAGCGGTCCCCATTCGTCCTGTGGGGCCAACTCCCGGGGGTGTCCTTTAGCTTGGCTGGGGTCACATTGGTTGACTAAAGCCAAAAAAAAAGAAAACCCCAACAACAACACACACACTCACAAAAGAGGCAGCCCCCCTCCGATTGGGGTGTTATGAAACAAAGGGGATTAAGTCTGGTTTAAGTCAGAAGGGAACCAAAGTTCCAGAGTTGCAAAGGAAGAAGGAGCAATCTTACGGGGGGGGCCCTTCGCCACGTTGGCACCCAGGAATTTATCCATGCCGTGGAGAGGATCTCCGGCAGCGCATGGGAACGCGGCCAGGTGATTTGCAAAATTTTCATTTAAATCACCTGTTGGACCGCCGGTTCTCTTCGTTGCCTCCAGAGAACCCCGGCCACAGTCTTCGTCTCTTCAGGGAATGCCTCCTGTGGTTGTGGATGCTCCATCTCTGGAGGTTTTCAAAAACAGAGCGGGATGCTACAAGATCTCTTATCTGGAGCAGGAGGTTGGACTTCCGAGGTCCCTTCCAGCCCTAGAATCCTATGTTTTATGTCCATTTAAGAAAAAGAAGAAGAAGAAAAAAAGATGGCCTTTGCTCTACGAGATTCCCCTCAAGAAGCCATCTTGCTGAAGTGAACATACAGACAAGCCAGCACTTTAAAAAGACGCCCATCTACTTGCATCTACTCAAAATGTATGCTTCCAGTCTGGCTTCTTTAAGGCTGTGGTTTGTTTAAACCTCTTATGTAGGCTTGCCTGGCCCTTACAAACCCGGAGGAGAACCATTTAAGCAATCTGAAATGGCAGGCATGGATAGGCTGCCTGCATCTCGCCAACTGATCAGCACGGATATTTATTTTATTTTATTTTATTTTAAAAAATCTAAGCCAGTGACCAAACTGCCTGTTGACCTAAAGGCCTGTTAGGGTCCTGGAGAGAGAGAGAGAGAGAGAAAAGTCTTATTCCTATATATTTATTTCTTTTCCCCAACCAGGGAAAAATAGGGGCTCTCACTATTTCTGAACAGCCCTTAAGATAACTCTGAGCACTTTTAACTATGGAACGTTAACACAAAAGGGAACGACTGCTAATATTAGTCCCGTAATGTTGGCATCTATCTTAATCAAATGCATTTTACGGACTTTGTCATCTTTGGGAAGAAAAATAAAAATATTGTACGTAACCATTCCTGAAGGCGATATTACACAGAGCAGAGAAAGAAATTTGGGGTGGTGATTTTTCAGCGGTTCTTAACACGCTGCAATTTTCTGTTGCTGTTGGTTGCTGTCAGAAATGAAAAGAGTTGGATCTCTGGCAGATTTGGGGATGATTAACAACGGAAACCACTGGATAGGAACCCGGAAGCGTTTGGGGACCCAAGCTGGGGGAAAAAAAAGAGATTTCTTTTGAGTAGCAGGATTTGAATTTGGGTAGAATAAAAAGACAAGTTGGCTTCCGTTTGGGCTGGTGAGATGCATTGGTTTTAATGCAGACAGAAGTTGAGCTTTATTTTAATCTCTGCTGTGTCTCAAGCTCAGTAATTTTAAGATGGGTGGTCCTCAGCACCCAGAATCCCCCACCAGCATGCTTTAAGATGGTAGGACTCGGGATCCCCCGGCCAGCCATGTTGCCTTGGAATTCTGGAATTTGAAATCCACCCATCTTAAAAGTCACCATTGTAGTTTTCAACATACAACCATTTGTTTAGCAGCTGTTTTAAGTGACAACGGCAGTGAAAAACGCAACATGCAACTAGTCCTCGCACTTGCGACCATCGCAGCACACACCACCACCCCACGCTTCCTTGATTTGAATTTGGGCAACCAGCATATCTGTACGATGGTTGCAGGATCCCGGGATCGTGTGATTACCATTTACAATCTTCCCTGCTGGCTTCAGATGAGCAAAGTCAAGGGGAGGGGGGAGGAGCTGGATTTGCTTACTGACCACTTAATACCACCAGTACTTCACTTAACAACCGTGACAAAAAGGTTGTTAAAATGGGTGCGACTCACTTAACACAACCGCCTCGTTTAGCAACGGAAATGCTCGTAGCTGTGGGCTGTCCGTGCTCTACTAGGTCTGGCCTGCAAAAAAATCCAGATGATGATTAAAAGGTAATGCTGGGTTTCCAACGGTGCCCGGCTGAACCCGTCTCCCAGAATTCCCCAGTCAGGCGATCATTGCTTAGAATTATGGATAGTGAAACCGTCACCTCTGGATTGGGGCAGACTGATCTAGCAATTTCTTCCCAGTTGTGTTACGTGAGCCGTTCCTTCGGGTCGTCCTTGCTTAATGGCCACCATCTCCTCCAGCAGTTTTGGTTACTCTGCTTGTGACGGGCTGGCAACTTCCCTTTCCATCGTTAAATGAAACGTCACAAGATCACAACAATCTCCCTTCTACTTTTCTCCATTAGTGGCGCTTGTCGCGGGCCGGTTGCTAATCACAAACACCTGATAATCGTGTTAATTGCAGGACGCTGATGGTCATAAGTCCGAGGATTGGTTACGAAGCTTTAACACCGTCACAACGGTCGTTCAGCCAGGACCACCTGTGCAAGTTCTGCCTTTGTCCTTTTTAATCTGTAAAGAGAAAAGAAATAGTTGCTTCTTAAGGTGAATTTGTTGACTACACATTATTATATTCCAATTTTTTTTGCTAAGGGTGAGCCGTTAAATTACTTTCTGGGGTGGGGTGGGGTGGAGATTAAGGTCAGGTTAAAACCGCAGCAGCTACAGGCATTTTTTTTTTTTTGCGGTCAGTGAAAGCAAAACAATAATGTGGATTTCTTAATCTTTAAATTACATTTCTCAAACCCTGGGTTGATTAGATTTTTACGTGCAAAATCTTGGTCTCTTGTTTCACAGCTGGGGACTGGGTGGGTGGGTGGGGCTGCAAAGACCCGTTCCTTTTCATGCAAATTAACTGATTCAAACTTAGTTGTGCTAAAATCCATCCCCAGAAATCGCTGGGACAGATTACAGGAAGTCCTCGACTTACAACTGTTCACTTATTTACGACAGCACTGAAAAAAGTGACCTTGACCGTTTTTCACACGACCGTTGCAGCATCCCCATGGTCATGGTGATCCAAATTCGGATTCTGACTCATGACGGTCACAGTGTCCTGCGGTCACGCGCTCCTCTTTTGCAAGTACTGTCAACGGGGCAGCCGGATTCAATTAACAACCGTGCTCCTCACCTAACAAACCACCGATTCACTTAACAATGGTGGCAAGAAAGGTCGTAAAATGGGACGAAGCTCACTCAACAACCGTCCTTGCTTAGTTGCAGAAATTTTGCGCTCCGTTTTTGGGCATTTAAGTCGAAGACTCTCCGTAGCTCTGATTAGCTTAAATGTCATTGATTTGGTTTGGTCCTCCTTAATCATCGCTTGCCAATTCGCTCCTCTTTTACTCATCCTGTTCCAGGAAAACCTAAGTTTACGAAGGATTGTATGCGAAGGGAATTTTTTTTTGCACTATATATGTATATAAATATATACTATTTACTTTCTGTCTTTTTAATTCTGCCAGTTTTGTTTTTTTTAACCACGATTGTGTCTGGAGTTATTTATCTGGCGGTGTTTTTGTTTTTGTTTTTTAAAAAAAACTCAGCACTTTAATTTATTGGACACTATTTATGCAGAGTTGGGACGTGCAAAGGGATAAAAACTGAACCAGTTCCATAGGAAAACCTGGAATTAGCTCACCGGTCGCAATATTTCACACATACACACATTAAGGTGGTAGGGCAGCTCAGTGACGTCAAGCTGTGTTTCCCAAATCTGGTTGTAGATACTCTCATTAACTGATTTGTCTGTAACGTGTTCTTTCTTGATAAATAAAATGAACGACTAGCTTAAAACCTTGAGTGGTGTCTTTTCACAAACACTCCTGCTCCAGATGCCGGTTAGCAAATGTCCTTGACACTTGTAAGAAGGGATCTGCCATCCCCGCCCAGGTCTCAGGTAATTTATGTGTTTTCAGGTAGTCTGAAAACTTATTTCTCTTTTTTAAAGGAGGATATTTATGCCCAGGTAGGGACGCGGTGGCTCAGTGGGTTAGGACGCTGAGCTTGTCGATCCGAAGGTCGGCAGTTTGGCGGGTCGAATCCCGAGTGCCGCGTAGCAGAGTGAGCGCCTGTTACTCGTCCCAGCTTCTGCCAACCTGGCAGTTCGAAAGCACGTAAAAATGCAAGTAGAAAAATAGGGACCACTACGGTGGGAAGGTAACAGCATTCCGTGCGCCTTTGGCGTCTAGTCATGCCGGCCACATGACCACGGAGACGTCCTCGGACAAGCGCTGGCTCTTCGGCTATGAAACGGAGATGAGCACCGGCCCCTAGAGTCGGAAACGACTAGCACGCATGTGCGGGGGAACCTTTACCTTTTTTATTTATGCCCAGGATGGAAAGGAAGCATCCTTGGTGTTTTCTGAGCTTGGCTGCTGGCTACTACCTCCTCCATCCCTTAGTGACCGTTCAAAGTTACAACAATGCTGAAAAAAGGCCGTTTTTCACATAAGCATTGTGCCGTCCTAGTGGTCACATGATCCAAATTCGGATACTGGCTCGTATTTATGACGCTCGCGGGGGGTGTGTGTCACGTGATCCCCTTTTGCGACCTCCCGACAAGCAAAGTCAGTGGGGGAAGCCAGATTCACTTTGTCACCAACTTAACCGCTGCAGTGATTCACTTAACAGCCATGGCGACAGGTCGTAACACGGGGGAAAACTCACTTTAAGAAGTGTCTCCCTTAGCAAAGGAAGCGTTGGGCTCAATTGTGGACATAAGATGAGGACTACCTGTATTCCATATCCTTTTCCAAAGAATGAGGCATATATCTCTGACATGGTTCGCCAAACTCAAGTTTATTCTACGTTAGGTGGTGGTCTGCTTCCCCAATTCTGGCTGGTTTGCATCCCTTTTGTGCTGAGCCAAGACAGCTGGGTTGTGTCAATTCCTCGCAAGACCCACTTCCCCGTCCCAATTTTTGACGCAGCCTCTTGGGCAACAAATGCCGGCCGTATAACTGACACAACTCTTTATTTTTCTTCTCGTTTACTACAACTGCGATTTCTCTCCCCAGAGGCAAATCTAAAAATCTACGGCTTCTTGCAATGAGAATCTGCTGAGTTTCATAACTGGCCCTTCATTGACTTGACAGAATGGGGGGGGGGAACCCACAGTTTCTGTAGGGATAAATAAACTGTAAATCACCGTTTCTCAATTTTAGCAACTTGGAAGATGTGTGGACTTCAAACTCCCAGAATCCCCCCAGCCAACCATTCTGGCAGTTGAAGTCCGCAGATCTTCCAAGTTGCCAAAGTAGAAAAACACCATTTAGATCTCATTTATCTCCATAAAAAGAAATAGAGAGATTTTTCTACATCATTTCCTCTTCCACAGTTCCTGATACAGTTAGTCCTCGATTTACAACCACAGTGGAGCCCAGAATTTCTGTTGCTAGGTGAGACATTGGTCAACTGAGTTCTGCCTCATTTTACGATCTTTCCTGCCAGTGAATCTCTGCAGTTGTTAAGTGAGTCACGCGGTTGTTAAGTGAATCTGGCTTCCCCCATTGATTTTTCTTGTCAGGTTGCAAAAGGGGATCATGTGACACACACACACCCCAGGACAGCACCTGAATTTTTGTCACATGACCATAGGGATGCTGCAACGGTCATAAGTGTAAAAAAAAACAACCCCAAACCCGGTCATAAATCACTTTTTTCATTGTAACTTCAGACAGTCATTAAATGAACTGTTGAGGACTACCTGTAAAACAAGTCTGGAGTGCTGTCTGAGATGGTTTTTTTGTTTTTTTGCATAAATAAAATTGCTAGACGAAGCACTGAATGTCTCAAAAGAATTGGTAAGGGAGAACCTAGGGGGACTTATTTTTCATATTTATGAAATACCCTGAATCTCCGATGCACCAAATTGGATTCGCACTGTGTGCCAAACTTCTCCTTTCCCTGGAAACTTGGAAATCGGATGAAAACGGTCCAGGGGTGCAAATGTGGACCTAATGAAGCCTCTCAGGAGAACTTCGTTTGGCACAAACCCAAATCATAAATCACTTACTTGCAAAGTCTTTTAAATGGCAAAATTATATTAAAAGGCATCAGCTGTGCCAGGTGAGTTTTCGGCAGCTGGAGAGACGGGACGAGTCAAAATCTAGAAAAAGGTCTTGCGTGATTCCCGAAAAATCCCAGTTATGTCAGACATTCGAACTGTTGCAGGTTGCAGGGTTCCTTTTGTCCTTTCCTCCCTGGGGCCTGTTTTCAAGCATCTAGTCCTCATGGTGTGTGACCCAGCCTCACCTCAGTGATCCGGAGCACTGAACATCTGAAAGGGAAGCCATGCTCGTTCTTTTCCCAGCCTCTCTCTTGCCCTGTGCCGCATCTGGAGGAAACGCATGGCATGGACGGAGTGGGAAGGAGACGCCCGCCCCAGAGAGGAGAGTCAAAGGTGGCCCCTGTGAGCGTGTGAAGTGCAAATTCAGAGTCTGCGAGACTGGGATGTCCTGGAAACACAGATGGAGGCCGCACGCAAGGGAACGGATGTGACAGAGCAGTGTCTATCAGCCTTGGCCACTTAAAGAAAGCTGGACTTCAAGTCCCAGAATTCCCCAGCATGCATGCATGCATGGACTTCCATCTCCCAGAATTCCCCAGCCACCAATGCTACTCCCAGAATTCTCCAGCCAGCATGCCTGCCTGCATGCATGGACTTCAGCTCCCAGAATTCCACAGCCAGCCAGCAATGTATGGACTTCGGCTCCCAGAATTCCCCAGCCAGCATGCATTGAATTTAAGTCCCAGAATTCCCTCAGTTAACATGCATGGATTAAAAACAGTGTGACAAACGTAACAACTGCAATGTTTCACTTAACAGATGTGGCAAGAAAGGTCACAAAATGGGGCAAAACTCACTTAACAACTTCCTTGCTTAGCAGCAGAAGTTTCGTGATCAATTGTGGTCCTAAGTCGAGGACTATGTGTAAAGGCAATGAATCTTCTGGTTGCTCAATAAGGGAGAGAAATATTCAGAGATTCACACCTGAATTGCAAGTCTACCTTGGTTTTGTAATATTAAGAGATAGCCAGTAGAGGGCAGTGTGGCCCCAAATTTGACATTTTTGCAAAAATGTCTATGCATATACATATATTTATATTTACATACTTTTATGCATGTAGGTATATTTACATATATATTTACATATACCTAAATGCATATTTTTCTTTATATATTTTTGTTTATAATATTTATACTTGACTTAAAGCCAAAACTGAGCCCAAAATTTCTGTTGTTATGTGGGACAGATAACCTTATAAACTTCCTTGCCACAGTTGTTAAGTGAATCCCTGCAGTTATTAAGTTGGTAATATGGTTGTTAAGCGAATCTGGGCTTCCCCCATTGACTAGCTTGTCAGAAGGTCGCAAAAGAGGATCACATGACCCCGGGAGACTGCCAAGCATCTGAATTTTGATCACATGACTATGAAGATGCTGCAATGGTCATAATTCATTTTTTTTCAGTGTCCTTCTAACTTTGAATAGTCACTCAATGAAAGATTGTAAATTGTGGACTAGAGAGAAAGATACATGGATGGATAGATAAGCAGACAGAGACAGATAGATAAACAGATTGACAGATTGACGGATGGATGATACGTAGAGATAGATAGATATAGACAGATAGATGATGGATGGATGGATAGATAATAGACAGATGGATGGATGGATGATACATAGGGATATATAGACAGATAAACAGATTGACAGACGGATGGATGATATGTAGAGATAGATAGACAGACAGGGATGATAGGTAGAGATAGATACATAAACAGACAGACATAGATAGATAATGGATGGATGGATAGATAGATAGATAATGGATGGATGGATGATACATAGGGATAGACAGACAGATAAACAGACGGATGGATGATATGTAGAGATAGACAGACACACAGACATGGATGATACATACAGATAGAGAGACAGACACGGATGATATGTAGAGACAGACACGGATGATATGTAGAGACAGACACGGATGATATGTAGAGATAGATAGATAGATAGATAGATAGATAGATAGATAGATAGATAGATAGATAGACAGACAGACAGACAGACAGACAGACAGACAGACAGACAGACAACAGATAAATGTATATAGCTATAAACAGCTAGATGTAGATATATATACAAATATAGATAGATATAAATATATAGATATATTTCCAACCAATACAAGGAATTCTCTCTTTTTTTACGTGTTAGAATATACACCCGCACACAAACACACGCAAACACAATTCCCCAAAGGTTACTGTATTGCTTTGAAAATTCCCAGCAGATTATCCCACTTCTTAATCACTTAAAACTTTTTTTTTTGGCTTTTAGTTTCAATCTGTCACTTCTTGTTCTCAGTGTCAACAGAGAAACTGCCTCTTTCTGTTCAAAATGCCTCTTCGCTCCCTCCATGAACAGTGCCAGGACTGGACTAGAAAAGCAAAATATCTGAATCGGAGGGGACCTTAAAGGTCAACTAGCCCCACCTCCCCGCCCAGCGAAACCATCCCTCTCTGGGTGCCAAGGGAAAATCTGGAGGCCGCAAGATGTATAATTCATGCAAATACGCATATGTTTGCCGTCCTAATTTGCTACCCTTTTTGCTAAATTAATTCCAGATGTAGTATTCTGAGAAGGAACCAGAGTGCTGTAACATACACAAACCTTTAAAACTACAGTGTAATAAATCCGGCTGCAATCTAAGCATAGCAGAAAACTTAAAGGGACATTGGCCGGTGGAAAAACGAAGTTGGTTTTCAAACATTAGGATTAATTATTAATAATAATTGATATTTTAAATGCCAATGGAAACAGATTTAATATAACATCCGTACAAGTAAGAGTTGAGCTGGAGAACGAAACAATTACTGGTTTCTAACTGAAATCGACTGCGGTTTTTAAGCAAGTCCATGCAGTTTTTTAAGTGAATCACATGGCCATTAAGCGAATCTGACTTAACCCCATTGATTTTGCTTGTCGGAAGCCAGCTGGGATGGTCACAAATGGTGATCACGTGACCCTGGGACACGGCAACCGTCGTAAATAGTGTGGAACAAGAGCCAGATTAGTTAGTGAGCCAGACCACATTGTTCCCGGAATCAGTATGGGGAACCCTAAACCTATCAAAGCTAGATTAAAAAGAAGGGGTGGGAGAAGCAACTTTTGGAAAGGATTGGTAATATTGCTGTTCTCAGCATAATGATAAAAACATTATAGGACGTCCATGTTTCCCTTCCCTTCTCCTCCCTCTCTGTCCCTTCCTCCTCCTTCCTCCTCCCTCCATCCCTTGTTCCTCTTCCTTCCTTCCTTCCTCCCTCCCTCTCTCCCTCCCTCCCTCTTTCTCTCCTTCCTCTTTCCTTCCCTCCTTCCTTCCTTCCTCCCTCCCATCTCTCTCCTCTCTTCTTCCTTCCTTCCTTCCTCCCTCCCTCCCTCCCTCCCTCCCTCCCTCCCTCCCTCCATCTCTTTCTCTCCTCCTCCTTCCTTCCTTCCTCCCTCCCTCCCTCCCTCCCTCCCTCTCTCCCTCCCTTCCTCTCTTTCTCTCCTCCTCCTTCCTTCCCTCCTATCTTCTTCCTTCCTTCGTCCCTCCCATCTCTCTCCTCTCTTCTTCCTTCCTTCCTTCCTTCCTTCCTTCCTTCCTTCCTTCCTTCCTTCCTTCCTTCCTCCTTCCCTCCCTCCCTCCCTCCCATCTCTCTCCTCTCTTCTTCCTTCCTTCCTTCCTTCCTTCCTTCCTTCCTTCCTTCCTCCCTCCCTCCCTCCCTCCCTCCCTTCCCTTCCCTTCCCTTCCCTTCCCTTCCCTTCCCTTCCCTTCCCCTCCCTTCTCTCTCCTCTCCTCTCCCCTCCCCAGTCCAGCTACCTAATGGAGGAATTCTGGGAGTTGAAGTCCACAAGTCATATAAAAGGGCCAAGTTTGAAGACACCCCCCCCCCCCGCTATAGGGCATTGCACACCAGACAACTAGACATAAGGACAGTTTCCCCCCCCCCATGCCGTCAGTCAGCTTAACAACTAATTCCTACAACACTGTCAAAGCAAAGCTGCATTACTGTGATACTGCTCATCTTTCCTATTGCCTATCCTTATCTCCTTATGACTGTGACTTTGCTGCTTACATGTTACAATTTATATTGGCTTTTCTTTAGTATGATTTATGTTGTTTGCTTAGCTAGTACTCTATGACTATCACTGTTGCATCTTATGATTTATGATGAAGTGTTGTATTCCATGATTTATGATGAATATATTTTCAAGTTGTATATGATAATGATTATCACTATGACTTGCATGTACACTGAGAGCTTATGCACCAAAAAGAAATTTGTTGTGTGTCCAACCAATAAAGAATTCTATTCTATTCTATTCTATTCTATTCTATTCTATTCTATTCTATTCTATTCTATTCTATTCTATTCTATTCTATTCTATTCTATTCTATTCTATTCTATTCTATTCTATTCTATTCTATTCTATCCTATCCTAATTCTATTCTATTCTATTCTATTCTATTCTATTCTATTCTATTCTATTCTATTCTATTCTATTCTATTCTATTCTATTCTATTCTATTCTATTCTATTCTATTCTATTCTATTCTATTCTATTCTATCCTAATTCTATTCTATTCTATTCTATTCTGTTCTATTCTGTTCTATTCTATTCTATTCTATTCTATTCTATTCTATTCTATTCTATTCTATTCTATTCTATTCTATTCTATTCTATCCTATCCTATCCTATCCTATCCTATCCTATCCTATCCTATCCTATCCTATCCTATCCTATCCTATCCTTCTATTCTATTCTATTCTATTCTATTCTATTCTATTCTATTCTATTCTATTCTATTCTATTCTATTCTATTCTATTCTATTCTATTCTAATTCTATTCTATTCTATTCTATTCTATTCTATTCTATTCTATTCTATTCTATTCTATCCTATCCTATCCTATCCTATCCTATCCTATCCTATCCTATCCTATCCTCTATTCTATTCTATTCTATTCTATTCTATTCTATTCTATTCTATTCTATTCTATTCTATTCTATTCTATCCTATCCTATCCTATCCTATCCTATCCTATCCTATCCTATCCTATCCTATCCTATCCTATCCTATCCTATCCTATTCTATTCTATTCTATTCTATTCTATTCTATTCCCATTATCCTATCGTATCCTATCGTATCCTCTCCTCTCCTCTCCTCTCCTATCCTATTCCAGGTGGCTCAAGATTGTGGTTCTCTTAATTCAATCCAGTTCCTTCTTTGGGCAAACCGAAACGTCACTCTGGATAATTTCATTTACCTCTTTGCCTCCTTGCCTGAATGCGACGCACACAAGCCCAGCCAGATGCTCAAAGCAAGGAGTTTTTTCAGGTTACTCGATGCACCACATAAACCCTCATCCACATCGACCCCACCTGTTCTCAGCCTGGGGAAAATTTTGTCTGAGCTGCCCAGATTTTAATCAGAGCCGCATTACACACACATTTTGCAAAACCACTGCCGATTCCTTTTATCTGCCAAGCCATATGCTGCTATGATCTGAAAGAGCTGCTGGCTTGTGCCGTGGCTAGCCAGAAAGAGAAAAGAGAAAAGAAAGAAAGGAAGGAAGGAAGAACGAAAGGAAGGAAGGAAGCAAGGAAGGAGGAAAAGCAAGTGAAGGAAATGAAGGAAGAATGGAGAAAGAAAACAGGAAGGAAGGAAGGAAGGAAGGAAGGAAGGAAGGAAGGAAGGAAGAAAAGCAAGTGAAGGAAATGAAGGAAGAATGGAGAAAGAAAACAGGAAGGAAGGAAGGAAGGAAGGAAGGAGAAAAAGGAAGGAAGAAAAAGAAAATAGAGGAAGGAAGGAAGGAAGGAAGGAAGGAAGGAAGGAAGGAGGAAAAGCAAGTGAAGGAAATGAAGGAAGAATGGAGAAAGAAAACAGGAAGGAAGGAAGGAAGGAGAAAAAGGAAGGAAGAAAAAGAAAATAGAGGAAGGAAGGAAGGAAGGAAGGAAGGAAGGAGGAAAAGCAAGTGAAGGAAATGAAGGAAGAATGGAGAAAGAAAACAGGAAGGAAGGAAGGAAGGAAGGAAGGAGAAAAAGGAAGGAAGAAAAAGAAAATAGAGGAAGGAAGGAAGGAAGGAAGGAAGGAGGAAAAGCAAGTGAAGGAAATGAAGGAAGAATGGAGAAAGAAAACAGGAAGGAAGGAAGGAAGGAAGGAAGGAAGGAAGGAGAAAAAGGAAGGAAGAAAAAGAAAATAGAGGAAGGAAGGAAGGAAGGAAGGAAGGAGGAAAAGCAAGTGAAGGAAATGAAGGAAGAATGGAGAAAGAAAACAGGAAGGAAGGAAGGAAGGAAGGAGGAAAAGGAAGGAAGAAAAAGAAAATAGAGGGAAGGAAAGAAGGAAGGAAGGAAACAGGAAGAAAGCAAGAAAGAAAAGGAAGGAAGGAAGGAAGGAAGGAAGGAAGGAAGGAAAAGCAACTGAAGGGAATGAAGGAAGAAAGGAAAGGAGAGGAAGGAAGGAAGAAAAAGAAAAAGAAAAAGAAAGAAGGAAAAGCAAGTGAAGGAAATGAAGGAAGAAAGGAGAAAGGAAAGAGGAAGGAAGGAGAAAAAAGAAGGAAGAAAGAAAAGAATAACAGGAAGAAAGGAAGGAAAAAAGGAAGGAATGAAATAATGAAATGAAAAAAGCAAGAAAGAGAAGAGGATGGAAAGAAGGAAGGAAGGAGGAAGGAAGGAAGGAAGAAAAAAAGAAAGAAAGAAAATGGAAGGAAGAGAGAGAGAGAGAGAGAGAGAGAGAGAGAGAGAGAGAGAGAGAGAGAGAGAGAGAGAGAGAGAGAGAGAGAGAGAGAGAGAGATATTAGACAACATTTTGTTCCCAGGCTAAGTTGATCTTCAGAGCAATAAAACAATGAAATCCTTTCTCAGAGGTGTTGTGGTTACTATAGTTGTCCTTGACTCACAACAGTTCATTTACTGACCATTCCAAGTTGCCATAGCACTGGAAAAAGAGACTTGTGGCCGTTTTTCACACTTGCGACCGAGGCAACATCCCTGTGGTCAGGTGATCAAAATTCAAACACTTGGCAACTTGACTCGTATTTACGGCGGTCGCAGTGTAGGGTCGCAGTGTCCCGGGGTCACGTGATCCCCTTTTATGACCTTCCGACAAGCAAAGTCAATGGGGGGGAAGCCAGATTCACTCACCAACCATGTGATTCACTTAACAACCACGGCAAGAAAGGCCATAAAAGGGAGAAAAACTCATTTAACAAGGGTCTTGCTCAGCAATAGAAATTTCGCGCTCAGCTGTGGTGGTAAGTTGAGGACCACCTGTGTTACGTGATTCCACGCAGTGGAATTCTTGCCACACAAAATTATAAACTTTGCACAATGCCCGCAGCAGATGCCAGAACTGTTGTATCTCCAATTGGTTTCCTCCTCTCCCTTCTTACTGGTTCCCAGTTTGGAGTTTGGAAAGAGGAATTTGTGAAGTTTGCAAGAGGAAAAGCAGAACAATTTTAGAGTCTCTCCTGTTTGGACACACAGCCTTGGTCCCCCTCCTCCTCCTCTTCTTCTTCTTCTCCCCCCCCTCCTCCTCCTCCTCCTCCTCCTCCTCCTCTTCTTCTTCTTCTTCTTCTTCTTCTTCTTCTTCTTCTTCTTCTTCTTCTTCTTCTTCTTCTTCTTCTTCTTCTTCTTCTTCTTCTTCTTCTTCTTCTTCTCCTTCTCCTCCTCCTCCTCCTCCTCCTCCTCCTCCTCCTCCTCCATTTTTACTTCTCTATCATCATCTCCTCTTACTAATACTACTCTTCCTCCTCCTAATTCTTCTTCTTCTTCTTCTTCTTCTTCTTCTTCTTCTTCTTCTTCTTCTTCTTCTTCTTCTTCTTCTTCTTCTTCTTCTTCTTCTTCTTCTTCTTCTTCTCCCTCCTCCTCCTCCTCCTCCTCTTCTCCTCCTCCTTCTCCTTCCTCCTCCTCCTCCTCCTCCTCCTCCTCCTCCTCCATTTTTACTTCTCTATCATCATCTCCTCTTACTAATACTACTCTTCCTCCTCCTAATTCTTCTTCTTCTTCTTCTTCTTCTTCTTCTTCTTCTTCTTCTTCTTCTTCTTCTTCTTCTTCTTCTTCTTCTTCTTCTTCTTCTTCTTCTTCTTCTTCTCCTCCTCCTCCTCCTCCTCCTCCTCCTCCTCCTTCTTCTCCTCTTCCTCCTCCTCCTCCCCTTTCCCCTCCCCCTCCTTCTCCTCCTTTTCTACTTCTCTATCATCATCTCCTCCTCCTCCTCTTCCTCCTCCTCCCTTCTAGCCCTAATGATGTTGGGCCATGAAACATCTGCAAGAAAATGTATATGTATATATATTTTCCTTTCCAAAGTCTTGCTCCTGGGAGCCAGCTATGAGCAAGGGTCAAGGAAAGGGTCAAGGGAAGCCTCATCTTCCAACCATCCTGACCTTGTAAAGATAACGGGGGCTTGGACGGTCAGTCCTGGCTTTTTGCAGCCCCCCCCCCTCAGGGCCAGACCTGCAATTCAGACATGTCAACAACTGTGCGTCTCTGGCAAAAACACGAATTTCCGAATCCGAATGCAACAGCTGTGAGATCCACCTTCAGCAGGAGGCCTTGTGAAGGGTTCCTGAGCATGCACGAACTGCTGAAAGGGTCCCAGGTGTTGCTGTCTGTTCCAAAAGACCCCCTTTCCAAGTA
>NC_138205.1:130067908-130076542 GCF_964194415.1 Vipera berus | reverse complement strand
AGAGAAAGAAGAAAAAAGAAAGAGAAAAAGAAAAAGAAAGAAATTGAAAGAGAGAAGAAAAAAGAGAAAAAAGAAAGAAGAAAAAAGAAAGAGAAAGAAAGAAAGGAAAAGAAAGAAAGAAAGAAGAAAGAAAGAAAGAAAGAAAGAAAGAAAGAAAGAAAGAGCGAGCATTGATTTGGTGGGGCTCAGCTCTGTGTGATTTTAATCCCACCTAGAATGGATTTGTTGTAAACTGGTTAGTGTGTCTAATTTTGAGCAACATGGGAAGGAAAGGGAAAGGAAGGGAAGGGAAGGAAGGAAGGAAGGAAAGGAGGGAGGAGGGAAGAAAGGGTGAAATGAAAGTATGAAGGAAAGAAAGAAAGAAAAAAGGGAGGAAGGAAGGAAAAGAGAGGGAAGAAAGAAAAGGAAAGAAATAAAAAGGAAAGAAAGAAAAGGAAAGAAAGGAAAGAAAGAAAGAAAGAAAGAAAGAAAGAAAGAAAGAAAGAAAGAAAGAAAAAGAAAGAGAAAGAAAGAATTTAAATAGAAATTCAGCAGAGGCACCATAGCTCAGACTGATCTGGTCCCTCCTCACAAGAGCCATTGGGAGATTCGTGAGTCCATCTACGCAGAAAGCCTACACAGATGTTCTCCCCCATGAGCAGGGCTTTCATATCCCGAATGCAAGGTCTTCACCGTGGATCCTTTGTGTTCTTCCACGTCCCTCGATTTTGAGATCTAGTTTTTCTCCCAGGAGAAACTGAACTTGGTGCGTGATTTCTGCCAGGTCATCTGGACATTTCTGTGGGCCCTAAGCTGCAAACCATCCTTCTGGAGAAGAACATTTCTTCAGGAAGTAAGGAAGATGTGGCTCTACCCAAATGTAACTCATCAGGCAGAGATTCCAGATGCTCTGGCTTGCTGCCAACCCTAAGTCCCAAAGGGTGGTGGCCCACAGCCATCTGGCTGGGAGTTCTAGGAAATGTTCTCCCTCAACCTTGAAGGCGCCACACAGAAGGAGATGAGTAGAACAAGAAAATGGAGGAGGCCTGAACTGGATGGTCCTCATTAGTCCTCGTAGAAGAGAGGAACCCTTATAACAACCTACAGGTTGTCGAACTCTGAAGGGCTTCCGTTCTAAGTCAACAACCTTGGGGTCAAGTCAACCTCTATCAGAGTCATCCAAACCCAAGTTTCTTCAACAGGATGCTGCATTCTGGCCATTTCCTCCGAGATAGGTTTTTAAGCCCAGGAACACATGGCAAGGCGATGAGCTGGCCATCTACTTGTCATCCTGGACATGCAAACCACGTCTCCTGGGAGTGGACCAGGGTGGATGATGTTCTTCCTGTTGAGAAGGAGAAAAGAGTTTTGAGGAACATCCATCAACGCTTCTTGAGTACGACTTGGCCAACCTTGACGAGGAGAACTTGAAGAGCTGGAGAGACAGCGTTTGGGCCATCTTCCCAGGTTTTCTGGTTACAGCTTCATCCAGCAACAGATGCAAAATGAGTCGGGGGAAGGGGGTAAATGGTTAGCTCAGGATGAAAAGAGGGATATTCTGGAGTTTACAGACCGAGGGAATCCAGCCAAGCTCAGAAGTAGGAAGGAAGAAGAGAGAAGGGAGGGAGGGAGGGAGGGAGGAAAGAGAAGGAGAAAGAAAGGAAGGAGAGGAGGAGAAGGAAGGAGTGGTCTGGGAAAGATGGAAAGGAAAGAGAAGGAGGGAGGGAGGGAGGAATGAAGGAAGGAAGGAGAGAGAGAGAAGGGAGAAAAGGAGGGAGGGAGAGAGAGAAGGAGAAGAGGGAGGGAGGGCGGAAGAAAAGAAGGGAGGGAGGAAGGAAGGAAAGGATGGAGGGGAGGAGGAGGGCAGAGGGAGAGGGAGGGGAGGGAGGGAGGGAGAGAAGGAAGGTCTGAAAGGTGGAAAGAGGAGGAGAAAGGAATGGAGGAAGGGAAGAAGGGAGGAATGGAGGAAGAGAGAAGGGAGGAAAGAAGGGAGAAGGAAGGAGAGAGAGGAAGAAAGAAAAAAGATGGAGGAAGAGGAGGAGGGAGGTAGAAAGGAAAGAAAGGATGGAGGGGGAGGGGAGGGTGAAGGGGAGGGTGAGGAAAAGGAGGAGGAGAAGAACACATCCCTGGCTGACTTTGGACCCATCACTCTACCTCCCACAAGCCTACCTGACAAGGTTGTGGTGGTAAAACAAAAAAGCCACTTGGTCAGAGAAACAGATCCATAAAGCTGGAAACAGCCATTGGAAGTTCTCAAGATCTCTGATCTTCTTGACAAAAGCATGACCTGATCGCTGTTTCCAAACTTGGCTGGCCTGGGAAATTCTTGTAAGATACTGGTATGGGACACGGTGTGGCTCAGTGGGTTAGGACACTGAGATTGTCGATCAGAAGGTCTGGCAGTTTGGCGGGTCGAATCCCGAGTGCCGCGTAACAGAGTGAGAGCGCCTGTTACTCATCCCAGCTTCTGCCAACCTAGCAGTTCGAAAGCACGTAAAAATGCAAGTAGAAAAACAGGGACCTCTACAGTGGGAAGGTAACAGCGTTCCGTGCGCCTTTGGTGTCTAGTCATGCTGGCCACATGACCACGGAGACATCCTCGGACAAGCGCTGGCTCTTCGGCTTTGAAACGGAGATGAGCACCTTCTTCCTAGAGTTGAAAACGACTAGCACGCATGTGCGGGGGAACCTTTACCTTTACCTTTACCTTTACAGAAGACAGAATAGTAGAGTTGGAAGGGATCTTGGAGGTCTTCTAGTCCAACCCCCTGTTCTTCTTAAAAACCTTCCAGTGTTGGAGCGTTCACCGCTTCTGGAGGCAGGTTGTTCCACTGATTAATTGTTCTCACTGTCAGGAAATTTCTCCTTAGTTCCAGGTTGCTTCTCTCCTTGAGTAGTTTCCCCCCAGAATAAGGAGAAGTACATCATGGTTTGTTCTTGTAACTGTAACTGTGAGAGGGACCTTGGAGTCCAAGTGGACAATCACTTAAACATGAGCCAGCAATGTGCGCAACAGCCAAAAAGGCTAATACAATCCTTGGTTGTATAAGGCATAGAATCAAAACCACGTGAATTATTACTACCCTTTTATAAAGCCCTAATAAGGGCACATCTGGAATACTTGCATTGTTGAGACATTGGAAAAAGCGCAAAACATATGGTTGAAGGATTTGGTTTTGGCTAGTCTAGAGAAAAAGAAAGACTATGGGGCGACATGATGGCAATATTTCAGTATTTGAGGGGGTGCCACAAAGAAGAGGGGGTCAATCTATTCTCCAAAGCACCTGAGGGCAGGATAAGAAGCGATGGTTGGGAACTGACCAAAGAGAGAAGCAACCTGGAATTAAGGAGAAACTTCCTGACAGTGAGGACAATTAACCAGTGGAACAGAAGTTGCCTCCAGAAGTGGTGAATGCTCCAACACTGGAAGTTTTAAGAAGAGACTGGTCACTTGTCTGAAGTGGTATAGGTTCTCCTGCTTGTGCAGGGGGTTGGACTAGATGACCTCCAAGGTCCCTTCCAGGTTCTATTCTGATTGGTTGGTTGATTGATTTGGAACCTCTTTATTAGCTTGGTCCTTCTGGCTTCAAATTTAGCAGCTGAAACCCTCTTGATACTCGTGGAAAGCAATTAATGGTTGCTAAATGATGGTTGCCAGGAGCCAAAATTGTGTTCTGCAGATCCTCTCCCACCTTCCAATCAGCCCAAATTTTCCCCAGTTCACCTACTGGGAATGAAGTGTGAATTTTCGGGACACACCCATTCACTCGACCCGTTTCCTGGAACCAACTTAAAATAAACTTCCACTTAAGGAGGACCTGTTTTTCGCCCCCTTAAAACAAGACTTCGTGGGTCAGACTTCAATTTTCTTCCATCGTTGTGCTGTTTCTTCTCATGTGTGTGTGTGTGTGTGTGTGTGTGTGTGTGTGTGTGTTTCTCATCCCCCATTTGCAAATAATTTGATTTTTAGAAATGTTGAGCCAGGCGCTTTTGTCTCCCAGCCTGGAGAAGAGAGGGAGAAACATTTGCGGTGTGTGTGTGTCTCACACACACACACACACACACAAACCAAGAGGAGAGGAGGAACACATCTGGTGTGGTTGTGGGGAGTGGGAAGCCCTAGCAGTGTGTTCCCAGACCTGTTTGGAGGGGGAAGAGAACGAGGACAAAGCTTGCGGCTTGTGATGAGATGTCCCACCCATTTCCTTTCCGAGCCCTTCCCAAAACATGTTAAGAGAACCAAGCCAAGATAAATCAGGGCCTGTGAAAGTTTGCACCCTTTGCTGGAGTTTGGAAACTTTCTTTTGGGGGAAAGAGCGAGTAACGGAGTTGGAAGGGACCTTGGAGATCATCTAATCCAACCCCCTGCTCAACCAGGAGACCCTATAGCATTTCTGACAAGTGGCTGTCCAGTCCAGTCTCTTCTTTAAAACCTCCAGTGATGGAGCACCCACAATTTCTGGTGGCAAGCCGTTCCAGTGGTTAATTGTTCTAACGGTCAGGAAGTTTCTCCTTAATTCCAGGTTGCTTCTCTCCTTGATGAGTTTCAGCAGAGGTTGGACTAGATCAGGGGTGTCAAACTCAATTTTATTGAGGGCCGCATCAGCACTGCGGTTGTCCTCAAGGGGCCAGGTGGGTATGGCCAGGGTGGGTGTGGCCTACTGGGTGGGCGTGGCCAGCTCTACATCCTTCGCATCAAGGGTGCCTATGGGGGCCTGGGCAGGAGGGGGACAGATCTGGGGGTCTCTGGCAGAAGGAGGGTCTCTGGGCCAGGGCCAAGGCAGTGGCGGCTGTTCCCTCACTGTTTCCAGGATGGCTTCGCGGGCCGCATGAAACCACTTTGCGGGCCGGAACCGGCCCCCGGGCCTTGTGTTTGACATGTCTGGACTAGATGATCTTCAAGGCCCCTTCCAACTCTGTGATTCTATCACTCTGTCATTCTGTTAGATGGTTGTCCAATCTCTTCTTAAAACCTCCAGTCACTTTGCTGTTAGGGAAAAATCTCAAGATTGAAACATTAGCTCACCTGGTTTGATCTGGTCCTTTTCCCCCCAGTTTGAGTTGAAAATGAGTAGACTGGCTGATGTGATCTTGGATCAATCCCTGCTTTGTCCACATTGCATGTCTGTTTCCTGGATATTTGGAATCTGTCAAAGGACCAAGAACTATGAATTTCCATTGATTGCCTTCAACTGAGAGATGGGTGGGCCGGGGGGGGGAGGAAGGAAGGAAGGAAAGAGAAGAGAGGAAAGGGGTAAGGGGTAAGGGAAGGAAAAGGAGGGAGGGAGGGCAGGAAGGAAGGAAGGAAGGAAAGCAGGGAGGGAAGATAGAAGGAAGGGAGAAGAGGACAGAAGAATACAAGGAAAGGAAGGAAGATGAAAGAAAGAAAAAGAAAGAAAGAGAAAGAAAGAAAGAAAGAAAGAAAGAAAGAAAGGAAAGAAAGAAAGAAAGAAAGAAAGAAAGAAAGAAAGAAAGAAAGAAAGAAAGAAGAAAGATAGATAGATAGATTCTGGAGTTTTATTTGGATTCTCGAGGTGGATGTTGACAAAAAGAGAAAGAGAGAAAAGACAGGGAGGAAGGAAGGAGGAAGGAAGGGAGAGAAGGAAGGAAGAAAGGAAGGAAAGAAAGAAAGAGAAAGAAATAAAAAAATAAAGAGAAAGAAAGAGAGAGAGAAAGAAAGAAAGAAAAAGAAAGAAAGAAAGAAAGAAAGAAAGAAAGAAAGAAAGAAAGAAAGAAAGAAAGAAAGAAAGAAAGAAAGAAAGAAAGATAGATAGATAGATTCTGGAGTTTTATTTGGATTCTTGAGGTGGATGTTGACAAAAAAAGAGAGAAAAGACAGGGAGGAAGGAAGGAGGAAGGAAGGAGGGAGAGAAGGAAGGAAGAAAGGAAGGAAAGAAAGAAAGAGAAAGAAATAAAGAAATAAAGAGAAAGAAAGAGAGAAAGAAAGAAAAAGAAAGAAAGAAAGAAAGAAAGAAAGAAAGAAAGAAAGAAAGAAAGAAAGAAAGAAAGAAAGAAAGAAAGAAAGAAAGAAAGAAAGATTCTGGAGTTTTATTTGGATTCTCGAGGTGGATGTTGACAAAAAGAGAAAGAGAGAAAGGACAGGGAGGAAGGAAGGAGGAAGGAAGGAGGGAGAGAAGGAAGGAAGGAAGGAAGGAAAGAAAGAAAGAAAGAAAGAAAGAAAGAAAGAAAGAAAGAAAGAAAGAAAGAAAGAAAGTTTTTTCCCACAGGTGGCAGAAAACAGTTGTGGTGCTCTGCACTTGTTTGCAGCAATAAATTCTTGGTATGTTTTTCTGTCTCAATATTTGAAGTAGGTTTGTTTTCTTTGTTGGCCTGTTTGGGTTGTGACAAAGAGCGAAAGAACAAACCTTTTGACGAATATTGTCATAGTTTTCGTTCTTCTGCTCCTAACATCCTTTGCCAAGTGTTTTTTTGTTTTGTTTTTTAAAAAAAATTCTTACAATTATTCTCTTAAAAATGCAACACTTCACGACCTCTGTTGGCTGCATGCTTACTTTGCTTTTGTAAATTAGTTCAGCACAATTTTTTTTTGGGGGGGGGGAAGTACAACTTTGACACTTATTCCCAAAGTCAAACTTAATCAAATTACCGATTTAACCCTTTTTCAAAGCTGGAACAAGCCAAACAGCCTGGATTAACTCAGTCCGCTTATCCCGTGTTTTGCAACCTTACAAAATTTAAGATGTATGGATTTTGGCCCAGGGAATTCTGGGAATTGAAGTCCATTCAATGCTGGCTGTGGGAATTCAAGGAGTTGAAATCTAATCAGGCTGGCTGGGGAATTCTGGGAACTGAAGTCCATTCATGCTAGCTGGGGGGGGGAATTTGGGCTATTAAAGTCCACCTTGGCTGGCTAGGAGATTCTGGAAGTTGAAATCCAAGAATGCCGGCTGGGGAATTAACAGAATAAAAGAATAACAAGAGTTGGAAGGGACCTTGGAGGTCTTCTAGTCTAACCCCCCTGCTCAGTCAGGAAGCCCTATGCCATTTCAGACAAATGGTTGTCCAATCTTTACTTAAAAACCTCCAGTGTTGGAGCACCCACAACTTTTGGAGGCAAGCTGTTCTCACTGTCAGGAAGTTTCTCCTTAGTTCTAGGTTGCTTCTCTCCTTGATTAGTTTCCATCCGTTGCTTCTTGACCTGCCTTCAGGGGCTTTGGAGAATAGCTTGACTGCCTCTTCTTTGGGGCCGCCCCTGAGATACTGGAAGACTGCTATCATGTCCCCCCTCGTCCTTCTCTTCGTTAAACTGGACATACCCCATTCCAGCAACCGTCCCTTATATGTTTTAGCCTCTGGTCCTCTGATCCTCTTTGTTGCTCTTCTCTGCACTCTTTCTTGACTCTCAACATCTGGGTATTAGAGTCCATGCTAGGGAATTCTGGGAGTTGAATTTTAATATTGTTGAGGTTGAGAAACAGGCCCCAAAGCTCCCAAAATCCCAACCAAGTGAACGATGGTAGGTAACCCTCAATTTACAGCAGTTCATTTAGCGATCGTTCACAGTTACAACAGCACTGGAAAAAGTGGCTTCTGACCGTTTTTCACACTTACGACCGTGGCAGCCATCCCCCGTGGTCATGTGATCAAAATCCAGACACTCTGCAACCGGCTCCTATTTATGACGGTCGCAAGGGTCTCAGGAGTGCTCACTTTTGTGACCGTCTGACCAGCAAAGTCAATGGGGGAAGCCGGATTCACTTAACAACTGTGTTGTCCACTTAACAATGATTCACGTAAGAACCGCGGTGGGAAAGGTCGTAAAGTGGGGCAAAATTCACTTAACAGGTATCTCCCTTAGCAACGGACGTTTTGGGCTGAGTTGTGCTCGTAAGTCGAGGACAACCTGTAGGGTTACAGTGTGAAAAGACAATACTTGTTGAAACTCACACCAAGCTCATTTTTGGGGGGGGGAGGGGCCCATGATTTTCCAGGCTTCAATTCTAGAATTATTGTGATAAATGCCAAAGTCATGGAGAGAGTTACACCTTTCTCATTATCGCCCCTGCCAACCACAACAAAGGTCTTTTTTCCCCTCTGTCTTCAAAGTTTCCTATAAGCCAGAAAAGCCCTTGTAAAAGTTATTTTTAAATCTGATTTAACAGGCCACTTTCCCTTCGGAGTTTCATTGCTCCAGCAGAAATGACAGATTAGCGCAGTTTCTTAAATCTGACTCGGAGATGAACCCAATCAGTAAGAACAGAAAGTGATCCAGATTAATATTGGACTAGTATATAATAATAATAATAATAATAATAATAATAATAATAATAATAATAATAATAATAATAATAATAATAATAATAATAACGATGACGATGACGATGATGATGATGATGATGGAGGACTTCTAGTCCAGCCCCCTGCTCAAGCATAAGAACCTACAGGTATAATAATAGTAATAAGTTGGAAGGGACCTAGGAGGTCATCCAGTCCAACCCCCTGCTCAGGCAGGAAACCCTATACCATTTCAGGCAAATGGCTGTCCAGTCTCTTCTTAAAAACTTCCAGTGTTGGAGAATTCATAACTTCTGGAGGCAGGTAGTTCCCCTGATCAATTGTCCTCACTGTTAGGAAATTTCTTCTTGGTTCTAGGTTGCTTCTCTCCTTGGTTAGTTTCCACCCGTTGCGTCTTCA
>NC_138205.1:129950408-130062908 GCF_964194415.1 Vipera berus | reverse complement strand
CTTGCCTCAGTTGTTAAGTGATTCCGTGCCGTTGTTAAGTGAATCACACAGTCAATTAATTAATTAATTAATTAATTAATTAATTAATTATTGGGACTTATATGCTGCCCTATCTCCTGAAGGACTCAGGGCGGCTAACAACAATAAAATACAACGATACAAAAGTTAAAAAGAATTAAATTAACAGCCCCAATAGAATAAATTAAAATTGGAGTTAAAAATTAAAAAACATTTTAAAATCCCTGTCGTCAGTCCAGGTCAGCCTGATGAAAAAGGAAAGTTTTAACACCTAAGTTGCGCGCCCTATCAACGGGAGGCAACACCTCTCCCCCCATAACCAAAGATGGTAAATCTTGGACAACACGAGATGCCGATACGTAGAGCCACTCAGTCTTGGCCGGGTTGAGTTGGAGCCTGTTCTTCCCCATCCAGATCCGTACCGCTTCCAGGCAACAGGACATCACGTCGAGGGCATCCCTGGGTTGGTTCGGGGTGGAGATGAAAAGCTGGGTATCATCAGCATATTGATGATACCTCACCCCGAAACCACAGATGATCTCACCCAGCGGCTTCATATAGATGTTGAACAGGAGGGGCGAGAGTACCGACCCCTGAGGCACCCCACAACTAAGGGGCCTCGGGGTTGACCTCTGCCCTCCTGCCAACACCGTCTGGCCCGAGAGGTAGGAGGAGAACCACCATAAAACGGTGCCTCCCACTCCCAACCCCTCAAGATGTCGCAGCAAGATACCATGGTCGATGGTATCAAAAGCTGCTGAGAGATCTAATAGGACCAGGACAGAGGAATAACCTCTATCTCGGGCCCGCTAGAGATCATCCACCACCGCGACCAATGCCGTCTCTGTGCTATACCCGGGCCTGAAACCCGATTGGTACGGATCCAGATACTCAGCTTCCTCCAGGACCAAAGGGAGCTGCCGTGCCACCACGCTCTCAACAACCTTCGCAAGAAAGCGAAGGTTGGAGACAGGACGAAAGTTATTTAAAATAGCTGGATCCAAGGCAGGTTTCTTGAGGAGGGGCCTCACCACCGCCTCTTTAAGTCGTTAAGCGAATCCAGCTTCCCCATTGACTTTGCTTGTCAGAAGGTCGCAAGAGGGGATGACGTGACCCCGGGATGCTGCGACCATCACAAATACGAGTCAGTTGCCGAGAGTCTGAATTTATGACAAGAACACAGGGAGGCTGCAACGGTCATAAAGTGTGAAAAAAGACCACGGGTCCCTTTTTACAGTGCCGTCGTAACTTCGAATGGTCACTAAATGAAATGCTGCAATTCGAGGACTGCCTGTAAGAGTTTGCACGGGGCAGAGTTCAAATGAAATCTTCCCCTGCTCTTCCGGTTTTGTGTGCCCATTAAACCTACATGCAAACCATGTTTTACACCCCTCCCTCCGCATTCACACACACAGACACACACACACACAAACACACAAACGGTAATAGAATTCCACAATTCTTGGCAGGCGGTTTGGGTTAAAGTAATGCTTTTGACATCTACTGCTCCCCGTTCGGTCCTACCCTACCACTGCCTTCCAAAATTCCAGGATGTGATTGCAATGTTGTTTTACAAGCTGAAAAATCCCAGACTAGGGGCCCCTGGGGGTGGGGAGGGGGGGGGCTTACCCCCTCCCCTATCTAAGGGGCCTGATTCAAGCCCACCTTTAAGCTGCCAGAAGTCTCCCCTCTTTGCAGTCAAATTTAAATTTTCATTTGCAGTTAAAATTATCAGCTACATCTAATCCTCCACTTACCACCAAAACTCAGCGCCAAATTGCTGTTGCAAAGCGACCGAGTTGTTAAGTGAGTTTTGTCCCGCTTTATAACCATTCTTGCTTAGTTAAGTGCATTCCATCACTCTCTCTCTCCCGTCTCTCTCTCTCTCTCTTTTTCTCTCTCCTGTTTTTCTTCCATTTTTCTCTCTCTCTTGTGTGTGTGTGTGTGTCCCGTCTCTCTCTTTCTCTCTCGTCTGTCCTCCTCTCTCTCTTTTTCTCTCCTCTGTCTCTTTCTCTCATTCTCCCTTTCTCTCTCTCTCTCTCTCCTCTTTCTCATGTCTGTCTCTCGTCTCTCCTCTCTCTATTTCTCCTTTTCTCTCTCTCTCTCTCTCTCTCTCTCTCTCTCTCTCTCTCTCTCTCTCATTCTCTCTTTCTCTTCCCGTCTCTCTCTCTCTCCTGTCTGTCTCTCTCTCTCCCATCTCTCTCTTTTTCTCACGTCTCCCTTTTTCTCTCTCATTCTCTCTCTCTCTTGGATGCCAGGATTATTTGGGGGAGGGGCCGTTGTTGGAAGCGAGCAGGGGGTGCAACTGACTCCTTTGTTATGTCTGCTCTCCGCCGGGCCGCCGAGACCCCGGCGGTGTTTGGCAATTGCTGGTGCCGCCTGCCCCGAGGAGGGGAGGAAAAACGAAGCGCGCATGTGGCGGGAAGGAAGATCCATTTCACCCCACGGCTGAGTGGGAGGCGGTGGGACGTGGGGAGATAAGGGCCTCCGTCCTTAGGAATTCCACCAGCCCTCGGATAAACTTGGAGGGCGCCGTGACAGGCACAGGGTCTCCTCCGCGGTTGCGCCCCCCCCTCCATCCTTGCCAGAGGGTTGATTGGGAGGTAGGAGGTTCATCGTGGTGGGGGAGGACTTCTCGGCTTCTGATCAAGGGCCGGAGGAAAGATAAATGGGAGGAGGAGGAGGAGGAGGAAGGACTGTGGGGTCCTTGGTGCTCTCTGAGCTGGGTGGTTTCCTTGCAGACGTTTCAGGACCCACCCAGGGAACGTCATCAGGGCTAGAAGGGAGGAGGAGGAGGAGGAGGAGGAGGAGGAGGAGGAGGAGGAGGAGGAGGAAGAAGAAGAAGGAGGAGGAGGAGGAGGAATATGGCGTCCTTTGGGCTCTCTGAGCTGGGTGGTTTTCTTGCAGACTTTTCAGGACCCAACTAGGGAACATCATCAGAGCTAGAAGGGAGGAGGAGGAGGAGGAGGAGGAGGAGGAGAGAAGAAGAAGAAGAAGAAGAAGAAGAAGAAGAAGAAGAAGAAGAAGAAGAAGAAGAAGAAGAAGAAGAAGAAGAAGAAGAAGAAGAAGAAGAAGAAGAATGGAGGAAGGAAGGAAGGAAGGAAGGAAGGAAGGAAGGAAGGAAGGAAGGAAGGAAGGAAGGAAGGAAGGAAGGAAGGAAGGAAGGAAGGACTGTGGGGTCCTTGGTGCTCTCTGAGCTGGGTAGTTTCCTTGCAGACGTTTCATGACCCAACTAGAGAACATCATCAGTGCTAGAAGGGAGGAGGAGGAGGAGGAAGAGGGCTCAGAATAGGGAAGTACAGCTAGGAAACAAATCTCCAATTCATGTAGTCCTCAACATAGGACCACAGTTGAGCGCAAAATTTCTGTGTCTTAACGAGACAGTTCTTAAGTGAGTTTGGCCAATCTGACAACCTTTCTTGCTACTTTTGTTAAGCGAATCACTGCAGTTGTTAAGTTAGCAACACGGTTGTTAAGTGAATCTGGCTTCCCCACTATCAGAAGGTCACAAAAGTGGATCATGTGACCCTGGGAAATTGCAACCGTCATAAATATGAGTCAGTTGCCAAGCGGCTGAATTTTGATCACCTGACCACAAGGATGCTGCAATGGTCATAAGTGTGAAAAATGATCATAAGTCACTTTTTTCAGTGCCGTTGTAACTTCAAATGGTCATTAAACCAATCGTTATAAATCAAGGACCTCCTGCATATGAACTTCCTGGATTCCACCAAAAATTGTTCCAGATATTCTGAGCTCCATACTAAAACAGGAGACATACAACTGAGGTTTTTCTACCAGAATAAATATTGTTAAGAGGTTCACAGCACAACAAGATAAGATGGGGACCCTTTTGCAATTCCATATTTCTTCTACTATCTAGTCGAAGTTTTATCTTCCACAGAAGAATCTCACAGATATGGCAAGATGTGTTTTTAGTAGACTGATGATGTAACTAAGTTATGTCTAAGTTGCTGTTGCTAATTGTGGTCCCTACAATATAAAAAAAGATGTTGAACTAGGTACATCAATGAAGAGAAGGATTATTATTGATGGTGATGATGATAACAATAACAGAGTTGGAAGGGACCTTGGAGGCCATCTAGTCCAACCCCCTGCTCTCAGGCAGGAAATCCTATACCATTTTGGACAAATGGCTATCCAGTCTCTTCTTAAAAACTCCCAGTGTTGGAGCATTCACCACTTCTGGAGGCAGGTTGTTCCACTGATTAATTGTTCTAACTGTCAGGAAGTTTCTCCTTAGTTCCAGGTTGCTTCTCTCCTTGATGAGTTTCCATCCGTTGCTTCTTGTCCTGCCTTCAGGCGCTTTGGAGAAGAGGTTGATATGATAGCAACGATGCAAGGCCTGAAGACTAAAACATTGGAAGAATGGCCGCAGGACTTGGGTTTGGCTAGTCTAAAGAAAAGAAGAAACAGGGGTGACATGATAGCAGTCTTCCAGTATTTGAGGGGCTGCTACAAAGAAGCATCAAACTATTCTCCAAAGCGCCCGAAGGCAGGACAAGAAACAACGGATGGAAACTCACCAAGGAGAGAAGCAACCTGGAACTAAGGAGAAACTTCCTGACAGTGAGGACGATTAACCAGTGGAACAGAAGTTGCCTCCAGAAATCGTGGGTGCTCCATCACTGGAGGTTTTTAAGAAGAGACTAGACACTTGTCTGAGATGGTGTAGGTTCTCCTGCTTGAGCGGGGGGCTAGACTAGAAGACCTCCAAGGACCCTTCCAGCTCTATTCTATTCAATACTTGAGGGACTGTACCAAAGAAGAGGGTGCCCATCTAATCTCCAGAAGAAGAAGCAATGGATGGAAACTTATTAAAGAGAGACTCAACCTACTGTAGAACTAAGGAGAAATACCATGTCAGTGAGAACAATTAGTGGAATGGCTTCCCCCCCAGAATAATAATAATAATAATAATAATAATAATAATAATAATAATAATAATAATAATAATAATTTTATTTGTATACCGCCCTTCTCCCGAAGGACTCAGGGCAGTGAACAGGGCAATAAATACTAAAATACAAAGATACAAAAATTAAGAAAAGATTAAACATAATGCCCAATACAATACAACAATAAATTACAATACATTAAAAGCAATAATAAAACCCAAACCCATCAGACCAGGCTGGCTTGTTCAAACAAATAGGTCTTTAGATCACGTCGGAAGGAGCGAAGGTCGGGCGCCATCCGGAGCTCAACCGGTAAGCGGTTCCACAGATCCGGCGCACCCACAGAGAAGGCCCTTGTGGGTGCTCCATTACTGGTGGTCTTCAAAAAGAGACTGGACAGCCATTTGTCCAAAATGGCAGAGGGTCTCCTGCTAGACCAGGGGGTTAGACTAGAAGACCTCCAAGGCCTTCAAACTCTGTAATTCTGCTTTTTGTTCTGAAACAGGCACCAAATGTTGGTCTTCAGCCTGTTGTTGAGGATGTTTAGCTTCTGTGGAGTCTCAGTGAGGAACCTCATGACCTTTCCGAGAACTGCCAAGACTTTATCAAGACAGTCCAAGAATTTCAGAGTGATGAAATTAAGGAGAAGATTCATAAATCCACTGCAGACTTTATGTCAAGAGCAAACAGGCTCATTGAATAATATTACTCCATCTCATAACAATGAATGAACGCCATCATGATGGACCGCCACCATGGTCTCATCACACACTAAATAAATAATAAGCATGATGGCAAGTCGATCCAAAAGGATGAGTCTCTTCATCCAACTAATTCTTGCTTGGAAGTTTCCCATCTCCACGTTGGCTTGGTCCCACCATGTTTAGCTTGGAAAGCTGAGCAGAACTTTGAAGAACCTTGGCTTCTGAGTTCTGGTTCTTGAAGGAGACCTTGGCCACGCAAGCTACTGTCCCAAAGACAACCTTGTGGTGGTTTGGAAAGGAACATCCTTCTTAGTGTTGGGGAATATTTTCACATCCAATTTTTGTTGGTCCTGGATCTTGTAGAACAGGAGATCTGCCAGAAAGGACTCTTTAATGAGGATCACTACAGCCAAATACAGTCGTTCCAGCCTTCTTGACCAATTCCAGATTGTCAAAAGGGGTAACTTGTCTCTAGAGAAGGCCTAGGTCACCCACCAAAATTATGGGGTGGAATCAGAAGGTCCGGAAGCTAGCTTTGGCTCCATATTTAGAGGTACCAACCAAGCTCAGAGAACTTCAAGAACTCCATACTTTAATCCTGAGCTACAAGTATTGTCTTCTATAGAGAAATATATCTTATCTTCTTCCTGTCTGGAATCTGGAGGTGGGGAAAGCCCCAAGGGCTGAAAATGGCTCTTCTTGGTCAAGAGACATGGCATCAAGAGGGAGGTGAGGACACGTCTCGGCATAGTTTCCTACAGGTATGGGTCAGCAAAGGTGGAAAAATCTCTCCCACCTCAGGCGTCTATTGGGTGGTTAACATCTTCTATCTAGTCTGAGATGATTCGTAGCTGGCTGACAGGCCGTACTCAGCGTGTGGTCCTCAATGGAACCGCATCTACATGGAGGGAAGTGTGTAGTGGGGTGCTCCAGGGCTCTGTTCTGGGCCCAGTGCTCTTCAACATCTTCATCAATGATTTATATGAGGGGATAGATGGGGAACTCATCAAATTTGCAGATGACACCAAGCTGGCAGGAATAGCCAATACTCCAGAAGACAGGCTTAAACTTCAGGAGGACCTGGACAGACTCGAACACTGGGCGCTATCTAACAAAATGAAATTTAATTGTGAAAAAAGTAAGGTTCTACATTTAGGCAGGAAAAATCAAATGCACAGGTATAGTATAGGGGGTACCTTGCTCGATAGTAGTAACTGTGAGAGGGATCTCGGAGTCCTAGTAGACAATCACTTCAATATGAGCCAGCCGTGTGCTGCAGCTGCCAAAAAAGCCAACACAGTGCTAGGCTGCATTAACAGAGGGATAGAATCAAGATCAAGTGAAGTACTAATACCACTTTACAATGCTTTGGTAAGGCCACACCTGGAATACTGCATCCAGTTTTGGTCACCACGATGTAAAAAAGATGTCAAGACTCTAGAAAGGGTACAGAGAAGAGCAACAAAGATGATTGGGGGACTGGAGGCTAAAACATATAGGGAACGGTTGCTGGAATTGGGTATGTGTAGTTTAATGAAGAGAAGGATGAGGGGTGACATGATAGCAGTCTTCCAATATCTCAGGGGCTGCCACAAAGAGGATGGACTCAAGCTATTCTCCAAAGCGCCCAAAGGCAGGACAAGAAGCAACGGATGGAAACTAACCAAGGAGAGAAGCAACCTAGAACTAAGGAGAAACTTCCTGACAGTTAGAACAACTAACCAGTGGGACTACCTGCCTCCAGAAGTGGTGAATGTTCCAACACTGGAAGTTTTTAAGAAGAGACTGTCTGTCTGAAAGCCATTTGTCTGAAATGGCCTATAGGGTTTCCTGCCTTAGCAGGGGGTTGGACTAGATGACTTCCAAGATCCCTTCCAACTACTTCTTCTTCTTCTTCTTCTTCTTCTTCTTCTTCTTCTTCTTCTTCTTCTTCTTCTTCTTCTTCTTCTTCTTCTTCTTCTTCTTCTTCTTCTTCTTCTTCTTCTTCTTCTTCTTATTATTATTATTATTATTATTATTATTATTATTATTATTATTATTTTAATTAACCCATTAGAACAGTGTTTCTCCACCTTGCCAACTTGTGGACTTCAACTCCCAGAATTCCCTAGCCAAATGATTAAAATGATAGAATTAAATTTTTAAAAAATGATAAAGTCAAGCAATATAGCAAAATAAAAATGATGAAATAAAATAAATAAAAAACTAAAATGCTAAAGTATAAAAACAAAATGAAAGGCTAAAATAAAATGTTAAAATTAGCTGAAGTAAAATGCTAAAATAGTATGATGATGTAAAACAAAATGCTAAAATAAAATGATAATTTAAAATAAAATAAAATACTAAAATTAACTAAAATAAAATGTTAAAATTGACTAAAATAAAACACCAAGATAAAATAAAATTATAAAATAAAATATTTGTTTGCTTTGTTTGGGAAATTTGGGGGACTTACAAACAAAGAGTAAAACTCTGTAAAAAATAAAAAAAACAATAGTGCAGAAACAAAAAACAAAATAAAAAACTAAAAAACCCCTAAAATACTAAAATATAATAAAATAATCAAATGGTAATAAAGTAAAATAGTAATGAAATAAAAAATTATTATTAATAATAATAATAATAATAATAATAATAATAATAATAATAATAATAAGAAGAAGAAGAAGAAGAAGAAGAAGATGGAAGGGACCTTGGAGGTCATCTAGTCCAACCCCCTGCTCAGGCAGGAAACCCTATAGGCCATTTCAGACAATTGGCTGTCCAGTCTCTTCTTTAAAACTAAAATAAAATGCTAAAATAACATAACGTAACGTAACATAACATAACATAACATAACATAACATAAAATTAAAATAAAATATGAAATGAAATGAAAAAGAGCCTCCATCCTTTTCCTTCCAGTCTTATGATGAGGGCAGTTTAAAAACTAACCGCTTTCTCTCACCCCACAAAACACACACAACTTTCCGATCGCTCCGTCTCTCTTTGACCCTCTTTTGCCACGATCTTTCCATTTCTTAAAGGAAGCAGATGTCCTCCATGAGTAGACGACCCATCAGGCAACAGTTTTCAACAGTTTATTAACCCTCATTAGCGAGAGTGTTTACATTCACAAAATGGGTGCCAAACTGGGAATTGCCGGGCTAAGGCAGTTGTCAGTTGCTGTTAAGGACTCTGGGCTGTGTGGGTTGGAAGGAAATGAACTCTACTGAACTCTGGGTTGGGAGTCTGAAGACCCATCTGTTAGGTATACACCTGTCTGGCCACCTGATTGGCTAACCCGCGCGGCGGGAATCCCTGGACACCGGGTTGGGTGACCAGGGCAACCGCGGGAGATCAGAGCCTGCGGGTTGGCTAGCGTCAGACACTCCGGGCATACATATATGCCAGGCAGGTAGGGCAGTTCGGCCACCAGAATAAACGCTTTAACACTAAACTGCCTCCACGTGATCACTCGCTGGACGGGACACAACAGTGGCGACGAAGGTGGGATACGCGGAACAGCGGTGAGGAAGCACGAGAACAGGCAGACGCGAAGCGGGAAATTCAAAGAGCCGTCAGCAACACCAACTCCGCAAACGAACAGGCGAGAATGGCACAAGTTGGCTCAATAAGAGAATTCGATCCCAGACACCCAGAAGATTGGGAAGAGTACGTAGGCCAAGTCGAGGGATACATGCTGGTGAATGGCATTACGGATGATCGAAAGAAGGCTGCCGCGTTGCTGACGATCAGCAGAACGCCGGTCTATCGGGTCGCTGTGGGATTATGCCAGCCAGCAACAGTCGCCAGCGTCTCGTATGCTGACCTCTTAGGGAAGCTGCGAGAACACTTCACCCCCAAAAGATCCGAGCTCTTCTGGAGGAGGATTTTCGAAAAGCGGAACCAGAAACCAGGGGAATCGATAACGGAGTTCGTGGCCGCGGTGAGAGAAGCCGCACTCCGCTGCAAGTACGATAACCTGGAGGTGCGCATCAGAGACCGAGTGGTCCTAGGCTTGCGTGACGAGCAACTACAAAACAGGATAATAGCCAAACCCACGGGGAACTTACAAGAAGTCCTCGATGAACTGCTCACTTATGAAGCCACCGGACATCGCGACCCCCCCACAACAGCAATGGCGCGACCGGATCCATACACCAAGAGTGCCTTGTGGACGGTGGGGTGGAGGACTACCCATGGGAGACGGACATCAACGAAGTCACCCGACAGTTTGGGAAGACCACAGTGAGGACACCCCAAGCGGACAACACCGACAGAAGCAGAAGACCACCACCCCACCAACAAACAAGACCACCAAGGGAAGGCTTGAACAGGCACAGGGACTCGGAATCGAGATGCGGAAGCTGTGGGGGAAACCACCCCCGCGTGGGCTGCCGATTCCGAAACGCAAAGTGCAGGAACTGTGGAAAAACCGGCCACATCCAAAACATCTGCAGAAGCAAACCGCGGGAAAACCTCCATGACATCGACGCTTGGGCCACAGGTAAGGTAACCCCCGGTAATAGTGGCAAAGAGACCTGCAGGCCACAGGCACAAAACCCTAACCGAGGGACGGTCGAGGCCGTCAACCAAGTGCTTAGCCCCAAACTGCAAATCGAGGTCCGCCTACAGGGCATCCTCTGCAGAATGGAGGTAGACTCGGGGGCGGCGGTGTCCATAGTCTCTAGAGAAACACTGGCACGCATTGAGGCCAGAAGTGGCCGCCGGGTCCCAATCAAACACACACACATCCAGCTGGCCGATTTCCAAAAATCACCCATAAAGCTGCAGGGAATAGTCACAATAGAAGTCAGTTTCAAGGGGTTTAAGGGGCCACTCGAACTATTAGTCACTGAAGGCCGGAGAACCAGCCTAATCGGCCTCAACTGGTTCGGCCCACTTGGTATTTGGGTCGGGGGAATTAATACAATACAACACCGGTCCCTACAGTCCGTCTGTGATAACTACACAGACGTCTTTGACGGCACACTCGGCAAATACAAGGGGCCGCCGATCAGCTTAAAACTAGACCCCACAGTAACTCCCATAAGAATAAAGGCCAGGAGGGTGCCCTTCGCACTCAAACAAAAAATAGAAACCAAACTAGACAAACTAGTAGGCCAGGGAGTGCTGGAACCGGTAGAAGGGGGCCCCTGGGAAACGCCTATTGTCACCCCGCTAAAACCCAACACAGACGTGAGGATTTGCGCCAATTATAAAGCCACATTAAACCGGGCATTAAATCAGCATGCTTACCCGGTCCCGACGGTGAAGCAGGTCCTCGCGACCATCCAGGACGGCGCCATCTTCGCTAAACTCGATTTGGCGCAGGCGTACTTGCAACTAACAGTCACCAGGGAGGCAGCAGATGCTCAGACGATAGTTACCCACAAGGGGGCATTCCGAGTCAACAGACTGCAATTTGGCATAGCAACAGCCCCAGGTATTTTCCAAGAAGTGATGGAGAGGACCTTGAAAGGTATACCTGGGGTGTGTCCCTATTTTGACGACGTATTGATAGCAGGGAAAAATGAGGGAGCTTTAGCTGAAAGGTTGGAAAGGGTACTAGAGAGATTCAGAGCTGCAGGACTCAAATTAAAAAAAGGAAAGTGTTCCATTGGGGTAGCATCCACTGAATTTTTGGGATACAGGATAGATGCCCAAGGCATACATCCTACAGAGGGAAAAATAAAGGCAATCAAGGCAGCCCCAGAACCCAAAAATAAGGCGGAGCTACAAGCATTCCTGGGTCTAATAAATTTCTACCACGCGTTCATACCACACAAAGCTGCCATAGCAGAACCACTGCACAGACTATTAGACAATAAAACCACATGGCAGTGGCTGGAACAACACAAAAAAAGCTTCCAAACATTAAAGGACATACTATCCAGTAGGCCAGACATGTCAAACACAAGGCCCGGGGGCCGGATCTGGCCCACGAAGTGGTTTCATGTGGCCCGCAAAGCCATCCTGGAAACAGTGAGGGAACAGCCCCCACTGCCTTGGCCCTGGCCCAGAGACCCTCCTTCTGCCAGAGACCCCCAGATCTGTCCCACTCCTGCCCAGGCCCCCATAGGCACCCTTGATGCGAACGATGTAGAGCTGGCCACGCCCACCCAGTAGGCCATATGCACTCTAGCCACGCCCACCCAGTAGGCCATGCCCACCCTGGCCACACCCACCTGGCCCCCTGAGGGCAACCGCAATGCTGATGCGGACCTCAATGAAATTGAGTTTGACACCCCTGCAGTAGGCCCACAGTCACCCACTTCGTCGAAGGGAAACCAATCTGTTTAGCATGTGATGCATCACCATACGGGGTGGGAGCAGTGATCAGCCACTGGGACAGTAACGGGGAACGAAGACCCATAGCATACTATTCCAGAACCCTAACCAAGGCAGAGCGCAACTACGCACAAATAGACAAAGAGGCATTAGCAATCGTGGAAGGAGTAAAGAAATTCCACGATTACTTATACGGGAGGGAATTCACAATACTTACTGACCACAAACCCCTGCTAGGCCTATTCACCACGGACAAACAGACCCCACAAATAATGTCGCCCAGGATGTTGAGATGTCAATATTCCTGGCAGCCTACACATTCTCCATCCAATACAGACCGGGGAAGGAAATGGGTCATGCGGATGCACTAAGCAGATTACCCCTCCCAGACACTGACACAGACCCAGCCCCAGCTGGACAAATCCTAACAATAGAAGAACTCCCAGAATGCCCCTTGACAGCCAAGAACATCGCCAACGCCACCTGCAAAGACCCAGTACTAAGCAGGGTGGCGACCTGGGTCCTAGGGGGGTGGAAACACAGGAACCTGGAACCACAATTCCAGGCTTACCTAAGGAGAAGGGACGAAATATCAGCACACTTAGGCTGCTTATTATGGGGAAACAGGGTGATAGTGCCAGAAAAATTAAGGGAGAGAGTCATCAGCGAACTACATGAAGGACACCAGGGAATAGTGCGCATGAAAGCCCTGGCCAGAAGTCACCTATGGTGGCCAGGGTTAGACAAGGCCATCGAGGAGAGAGTAGCGGGGTGCTACCTATGCCAGAGGTCCAGACCCGAACAGGCCCACGCACCGGTCCATAGGTGGGAGGCTACACACAACCCCTGGTCCCGCATACACATTGACTACGCAGGGCCATTCCAGGGTCAAATGTTCCCAATAGTGGTCGATAGCTATTCCCGGTGGTTAGAGGTGGTGCCTGTTAAGAACACAACGTCAGCCAAGACAATACAGGTTCTGAGGGGACTCTTTGCCACCCACGGGTTACCTGACGTAATAGTGTCTGACAATGGTCCTCAATTCACATCTAATGAATTTCAGGACTTCCTCAAGGCCAATTGGATTAGGCACGCAACATCAGCCCCCTTCCACCCCTCCAGCAACGGATTGGCAAAGAGGAACGTGAGGACCACCAAAGATGCACTACGCCGGATCATAGCCGGAGATTGGTCCCAAAGACTGGCACAGTTCTTGCTGGCACAACATACTACACCATGCACAGCAACCGGGAAAAGCCCAGCAGAAATGAGGTGGGGCAAGAGACTCGCGACCAAACTAGACAGACTCCACCCTGATAGGGCAATGGTGGAAACGGAACAGGACTGCATGGCCAAGACATTGAACATTGGGGACTTAGTGTGGGCCAGGAACTACAGCCAAGGGGACAAATGGATACCGGGAGTGGTGGTGGACAAGCTGGGCCTGCTGTCGTACATCATCGAAGGGGAAGGGGAATGCCAGGTCAGGAGACACATTGACCAACTCAGGAAAAGGGCCCCAGAGAACACCACACATAAACAGGCACAGCAGCCACCCAACAACACACTCAGTGGAACACTCACCCTCCCAGACACCTCACAGCAGCCCAACGCCAGGGTCTTGACCAGGCCACCAGAGATTGAGGGACCCAGGGATGCCATAACCGAACCCGGGGCACCAGAGCCAACCACAGACACAGTGCAAGGTGAACCCACCGGATCCTCACAGCCAGCGGGCCACAGACAAGGGAGTGATCAGCCAGGGCCTTCGAGACCAGTCCAGGGGAGGGGGCCGGGACCCGACAGTCCACCTGGAAGATACCCTGCCAGGGCACACAGACCCCCGGCATACCTAAAGGATTCTATAAGGGGGTGAGGCAGTAGGGCAGGAACTGTTAAGTAGAAAGCAGACTCAATTGGGGGGAAAGGGGTGTTAGGTATACACCTGTCTGGCCACCTGATTGGCTAACCAGCGTGGCGGGAATCCCTGGTTGGGTGACCAGGGCAAGCGCGGGAGATCAGAGCCCGCGGGTTGGCTAGCGTCAGACACTCCGGGCATACATATATGGGCAGCCGGGCAGGTAGGGCAGTTCGGCCACGTGTACCAGAATAAACGCTTTAACACTAAACTGCCTCCGCGTGATCCCTCGCTGGACGGGACACAACAGTGGCGACGAAGGTGGGGATACATGGAACCGCTTTCTCTCACCCCACAAAACACACACAACTTTCCGATCGCTCCGTCTCTCTTTGACCCTCTTTTGCCACGATCTTTCCATTTCTTAAGGGAAGCAGATGTCCTCCATGAGTAGACGACCCATCAGGCAACAGTTTTCAACAGTTTATTAACCCTCATTAGCAAGAGTGTTTACGTTCACAAAATGGGTGCCAAACTGGGAATTGCAAGGGCTAAGGCAGTTGTCAGTTGCTGTTAAGGACTCTGGGCTGTGTGGGTTGGAAGGAAATGAACTCTACTGAACTCTGGGTTGGGAGTCTGAAGACCCATCAATGGCCCTCTCTGTTAGGAGAAGGACTTCCACTCTTGGCTCAGCTCTTCTTCCCAATTGGAACTTGGAGAAGGAAACCCAGATCAAAGCGGGGGGGGGGGGAGGGGGAGGCATTGAAACAAAAAAAACGGAACAAGAATGTGACATCCGTCATCCTGGTGAGCTGAAATCTAATCCCGTTGAGAACCATCCATCCAGACCTTCAGATCAACAGAAGAGAGGATTTGTAGATCAGGGATGAGGTCCTGGGTGCTCTCTGAGCTTGGGGGTTTCCTTGCAGAGATTTCAGGACCCAAGTAGGTAACATTGTCAGTTCCAGAAAGGAGAGGGGTTTATGGAGAGGAGGAGGAGGAGGAAGGACTGTGGGGTCCTTGGTGCTCCCTGAGCTTGGGGGTTTCCTTGCAGATGTTTCAGAACCCCACTTGGGAACATCATCAGTGCCAGAAAGGAAAGGGGGTTTGTGGAGAGGAGGAGGAGGAGGAGGAGGAGGAGGAGGAGGAGGACTATGGGGTCCTTGGTGCTTTCTGAGCTTGGGGGTTTTCTTGCAGACATTTCTTGTGTTCTAAGATGGCGGCGCCTGGAATGGCTGCGGCTGCATTGGCTCTTGAAGGCGAATAGTTTTGGGAGGGATAGTAAAGGCTATAGGCCACATGAACAGGAAGATTTTAATGTGTTTGAGCAACATGGTGGAACTAAGGTAACATACGACATACGACCGACAATCTTTGCTGGCCTGGCGAGTTTCTAGTTGTTTTGGAACTGTTGGTGAGACCGTTAAAAGTCGTTGGCGCTGTTTGAATTTGTTCTACCAGCAGCAAGATCTGACTGCTGGCCCAGTGATGGATTCTACTGCAAATCAGGGCTGCTTCCAGAGGAGGAGGCTTATGGAGCGAAGGAACTGGATGAGGCTGTCGGCAGGCCCAGAGGAAGAGAGAGAGGCTTTTGGAGGAGTTGGTGGCGGCGGCAGCAGCGTGCTCCAGGGGCGAAAAGAAGCAAGGCCTCTTTAAGGAAAGGGTGGAAGAGTCAGCATCAGAAAAAGGAAAGAAGGCGAGGTTGTCAGAATACTAGCTAACTTGAGGGCTAATCCACATGGAGCCCCATTTCCATCTATCCTGTTTGCCATCGTTCACTCCCTAGAGACTAAAATGGACCATGTGAAATTTGAGCGGGCGCCGAACAAGGAGTATATATCGGAGGTGGTGACCCTTTGAGAGCTGTATGCAACGAAATTTCATTTTGACGTATTTATTTATTTATTTATTTATTTTTTATTTTAATTCCATTTATATCCCGCCCTTCTCTGAAGACTCAGGGCGGCTTACAAGCTTAGCAGTAGCCTTCATTCTATGTATATGCCTGCTTATTAGGGCTTTCACACACACCCCAAGCGGCATTATTACAAAGTCAGCTTAATTGCCCCCAACAATCTGGGTCCTCATTTTACCTACCTCGGAAGGATGGAAGGCTGAGTCAACCTTGAGCCTGGTGGGATGCGAACCTGCACTAATTGCAGGCAGCTGGTGTTACTTAAGGAGGCATTAGCCCACTGCTCCACCAAGGCTCTATGGTGTACATTCTATGCCGATTGGTGTACATTCAAAGTGACAATAAAGTTATCATCATCATCATTTCAGGACCCAACTAGGTAACGTCATCAGTGCTAGAAGGGAGGAGGCTTTATGGAGAGGAGGAGGAGGAGGAGGAGGAGGAGGAGGAGGAGGAGGAGGAGGAGGAGGAGGAGCAGAAAGACTGTGGGGTATCATTACTCAGAAGAAAGAAAACACAATGTGCACAAATTGTAATGAGTCCACTGGATTCTAATTCTAATCATTTTTATATTTTTTATTTATTTATATCCAGCCTTTATTATTATTATTTTCTAAACAATTCAAGGCAGTGAACACATCTAATTCTCCTTCTTCCTCCTGTTTCCCTACAACAGTCCTGTGGTGTGGGTTGGGTTGAGCGAGAGGGACTGGCCCAAAGTTACCCACCCAGCTTTCATGTCTAAAGTAGGACTAGAACTCACTGTCTCCTGGTGATTGGCCCAAAGTCACCCAGCTGGCTTTCGTCCCTAAGGCGGGACTAGAACTCTCTGTCTCCTGGTTATTGGCCCAAAGTCACCCAGCTGGCTTTCATGCTAAGGTGGGACTAGAACTCACCGTCTCCTGGTGATTGGCCCAAAGCCACCCAGCTGGCTTTCATGCCTAAAGTGCAACTAGAACTCACCGTCTCCTGGTGATTGGCCCAAAGTCACCCAGCTGGTTTTCATTCCTAAGGTGGGACTAGAACTCACCGTCTCCCGGTTTCTAGGCCAGCATCTTAACCACTAGATCAAACTGCTTCCTATTGTTATAATACATAATGTGACCATAATCATTGTAGGAAGGCTTTCCTCCCCCCCCCAGATTAAAATATTCTTTATTCTTAATATTAAAAAGAGGCAGAACATTATATTTCCCTAAAGGAGATATAGAGAAAAAAACCTTAGCAGACAGCCTCCATTTTATTTCCAGCATCTTAGTCTCCATTTTATTTCCTGTGTCTCACTCCTGGCTTGGAACTGGACCTGATTTTCTTCCAACATTATAATAATGCCCCTTTTAGCTAATGAATTGCATTTCCCAGTTTGTATTTCCCAGCCAGACAGCTGCATAAACTACAAATGCTGGCTTGTTCTCATGCAGCTAGCCTCTCCTGCATGAGGAGGATTCTGACCAGCAATTTAGGTTTCTGAGGTGTTGCACCCCACGAGTAAGATGGATGTTACAGGAGCCAAGTTTTCTTTTGAGCGTTTTGGGCAGTCCACAAACAGCTGCATTAAACCACCTTTCGTGATTTATAAATCAATCCGGAGATCCCCACCCTTCAGCGCTTCCATGACAATGTGGTTTTAATCAGGGCTGTGGGGTTTAGTGTTGGGTGTGTTTGAATAAAGATATAGATTTATATACTGTATGTATATAATATATGTATATAAAGTCTGCGGCTTGTTTGAATAAAGATATATATATATATAATGTATAAAGTCTGGGGCTTTGCAAACCCTTCCCAATATTTAAGAGCCAAATATGCTGGACTGTCTCATTCAGGGAGTGCCCTTCACTTATAGCCATTTGTTTAGTGACCGTTCAAAGTTATGATGGTTATAATAACCCTAACCATTTTTCACACTTATGATCGTTGCAGCATCCCCATGGTCACATGATCAAATTCGGACGCTTGGCAAATGGCTCCTATTTATGATGGTTGCAGTGCCCCTTTGCTTGTCAGAAGGTCACAAAAGGGGATCACGTGACCCTGGGACACTGCGACCGTCATAAATGTGAGTCAGTTGCCAACTATCCGAGTTTAAAGTGCATCACACCAATGGTCGTGAGTCAAGGATTACCTGCAATGGGACTGCATTCTCAAGCAACGTGGCCTCTGCAAGGGACAGAAATTGCCCCTGCAAGTCATCAACATAGGTAGATAAAGCTGAATCATGGTTTAATGGAATAAATCAGATTCCAACCCTTTGTATAACCTCTGAGATGATAATTCTCATGTTTGCTTTGGAAACTGTGGATTGGTCAATGGGTTGAGTTTGAGAATGAATGTATTAGTTGGCCTGTCATTCATCTCTCGCTCTGATCCATGGCTGGCTTGATCATTACTAACTTTGTCTTCAATTCAACCCTTCCCCGCGCCCCCTCCCCTCCCCCCCCAATGTGCAGTTCAGAGGTGTTTAACTTAAGGATGAATAAATGCAGTCTCCCAATTCCAAAGCTAACAGAACTACTCCTCATAGGGATTGTTTTGATGGGATCTGAACCTCAGCTGTCCTGTCTAGGACCTGCAAAAGTCTTTTGGCTTTGTTGTTTCAGAGGGAAAGAGAGAGAGAGAGAGAGAGAGAGAGAGAGAGAGAGAGAGAGAGAGAGAGAGAGAGAGAGAGAGAGAGAGAGAGAAAGAAGAAAGAAAGAAAGAAAGAAAGAAAGAAAGAAAGAAAGAAAGAAAGAAAGAAAGAAAGAAAGAAAGAAAGAAAGAAAGGAGGGAGGGAGGGAGGATGAAGAAGAATAGAAAGAAAGAATTAAAGGAAGGAAAGGAGGGAGGAAGGAAAAGAAGAAGCAAAGAAGAAAGTAAGGGAAAAAGGAGGAAGAAAAGAGGAAGGAAGAAAAGAAATAAAGAAATAAAGAGAGGGAGGGAGGAAAATAGAAAAAAGGAAGGAAGGAAGGAAAGGAGGGAGGAAAAGAAAGAAGGAAGGAAAGAGAGAAAAAGAAAGAAAGAAAAGAAAGAAAAAAGAGGGGGGAGGGAGGGAAGGAAGGAGATGGGAGGGAGCAAGGCAAGAAACTAAAAGAAGAAGAAAGGGAAGGAGGGAAGGAGGGAGGAGGAAAGGAAGGAAGGAGGGAGGGAGGAAAAGAAGAAAGAAGGAAATAAGAAACAGGAAAAAAGAAGGAAGGAAGAAAAGAAATAAAAAAGAAAGAAGAAAGGGAGGGAGGGAGGAAAATAGAAAAAGGAAGGAAGGAAAGGTGGGAGGAAAAAGAAAAAAAGGAAGGAAGGAAGGAAGGAAGGAAGGAAGGAAGGAAGGAAGGAAGGAAGGTGTTACTAATGCAAGAGCATACTTGTAGCTCAGGGTTAAACTGTGAGGTCTTGAAGACATTTCATGACCAAACTGTTCTGTACCTGCCTGCTACCGGCCCTGCAGAAAAGGCAGGGACAACCCCTTTTACAAGAAGGCAAGAGGCTGGAATTAAGCCTGCCAAATTTATTGATACAAACAAGACACGAACCATGAAACAGGAGCTATTCAAGCGGTTGCCTTCAGCAAACCAGCCCTCCCACGCATTCCCCTTTTATACAGTTTAGGGCATGGCTTCTCTCTGCCTCCTTCCGAGGTGCCCCATTGCCTTCCTCTTTTTACTCCTGATTGACTGCCTCCTGCGTCGGGCGTCCTTGAACAGGGCCAGCTGTGGGTCATCTTCATCCACGCTGTCAGGCTCACACAGCTGGGTCTGCGTCGTGACCAGGTGGGAGGGGCCTGGCTGAGGGCTCTCATTAGCAAGCTCTCCTACCCCCTCAGCAAGCTGTTCAACACCCCGCTCCTCCTCCTCTGAGTCGTCTGACCCAACTGCCAGAACCCACAGGCTGACCCTGAATCACAACACAAACTAGGCAACACAATCAGTCCTTGAAGAAAGTGACAGTTGATCCCTATTTATATACAGTAGCTGCTTCTTCTAGCAGTTATAGTGTTCCCATCCACCTGACCCAACAGAGCAAGGAGGCCGGAGATGCTTATGGGTCTTGTCCCTCAAGGAGGTCCATCTGGTGGGACCCAGAAGAAGGGACTTCTCCGTGGTGGCTCCCTCCCTCTTGTCTGAAAGACCATCTTTTCCCAGTCACATCCATCAGACCCACCAGAGCAGGGAGGCAGGAGATGTTACTCATCCGCTCTCTTAATGACTCAGTTGGGATTGTAAGTTGAGGATTAGCTACAGAGCATTATTTGGTGGCTGCAATAAATGTCAGTGACTTTTACATTACTTCATACATCCTGGAGGTGATGCTTTGCAGAAGGCTTGAGATGGATATTGAAAAAGATGATCCAACATCTCTTCTTCTCTGAAGCCCACCCAAATGTCCAACTGGAACTGGTTTTTGTGGATGATAAGAATTCGCTGATGAAGATAAACAGACCATCTTCAGAACAGAAAAGTAATTTTCTCTGAACTTCATGTTCTGAAAAAGAAAATCCAACACAGCTAATAAAAATAATTATGGAGAAACTGATACGTGAATATTGAATATTCCTGTCCCATTTTGCAATGTTGAAGTCTATACTTATTCGGCTAACCTCAATGGTAGGACTTCCAAAGTGATATGTCCTCTTGGGATAACACATGACCAGCTATAAAATATTTAATCAAGAAGACATGATGGTTAGCAACTTCAACGGCTGTGTGTAAGAGTGTCTCCATGCTTATCAGTGGACACATGGTGTATAAAACTGTCAATGGCTACAAATCAGGAAGCCTATGTATTCCACCCAGGATGAAGAGCAGAGAGGAGAAACATCTACTAGATGCTGCTGAGAAGTCCATAACTATCTATTAGAGTATTGATCTCGGCTGCTGATATTGTCCAAAAAATTGTAGCTCTAGATACATCTTTCTGGAGGACGTATTTGAGCCTTCCATCTAATGTGTAGACCTCTCAACCAGCTTTGAGGTTCTTCTGCTCAGATCATGCAAACCTTCCTTCTTACAGGTTGTGGGTCAACTCTGAGCAAATTCCAGCTATGGTTCTTCAACCCGTTTTGGATTTTCTGAACAAAATAAATGTTCCTCAAGATTTTTCCTTCCCTCAGTCTGACCCCTGTCCTCCTGGTGTCCTTTCCATGTTTGCCGAGTTCACAAATGAGACAGCCAAAACTTTTGCATGGTTCATGAGGCAAGCTGTGCAAGCATTTCCTACGAATTTCCCATCATCAGAGGAGACAAAATTGAACTTGGATAAGGGATGTTTGACTCTTCAGTCAGGTAGCCAAAAATAAGGGCTCGTGGTGAGAAAATCGGGGAAAAAAATGCAGATGAGATGATTGTGGTCTTCAACATACAAAGAAGGAAGTTGCTAACAGGATACAGAAACAACATTTTATAGTAGCCAGTTGGTCATATGACCTCTGATTAATCACATGGGGAATTACGTTGTCCTCTCCGGAAGATTTCAGCCCCGGATCCAGAAAGATGTTCTAGATCAGGGGTACCCAACCCTTGGTCCATGGACCAGTACCAGGTACAGCATGCCAGCAACCAGTCCACACAAACAAGCAAAGCCCCCTCTGTGGGATGCAGGCAGCACACAAAACCACACACTCTCCAGTCCGTGGAAAAACCTCTCTCCACGGAACTGGTCCCTGGTGCCCAAAAGGTTGGGGAACCCCTGTTCTAGATCAACCTTACAAAACAATTTTGAGGGGAGATTCCAGGTTAATTGGATTAAAATTTGAATATGTCTTTATTTTAAAATCAAATCGATGGAAAGCTTAGAAGATGCTGGAAAAAAAGGGAACGCTATATCTTCTCCCACCTAATGAGAAGGAAGGACTCACTGGAGAAGAGCCTCATGCTGGGAAAGATTGAGGGCAAGAGAAGAAGGGGACGACAGAGAATGAGGTGGCTGGATGGAGTCACTGAAGCAGGAGGCATGAGCTTAAATAGACTCCAGAAGATGGTAGAGGACAGGAAGGCCTGGAGGAACGTTGTCCATGGGGTCGCGATGGGTTGGACACGACTTCGCAGCTAGCAACAACAACAACATATCTTCTCCACCTGAGACCTGTGGAAAAGTTCTACCCTATGAAACAAATCCATTTCCCTTAAATTAAATTTGCCTTTCTTCAACTTGCATCTGAGGGAAAGAGGAGCTTCAACTGGAAAATTAATTTTGAGGAGGGGAATTTGCAATGTCCATAACTATCACCCATCCTGAACCATTCTGGCTGGGGATTATAGGAGCTGATGTCCTACACATCTAGGTGATTTTTTTTTAGTTTCTCCAGGTTTGGGACCAATGAAGATGCTTGGTTCTTCACAGTTAGCACCAGGCTGTTAGGTCTGCTCCTCATAAAAAGGCGGAACAGACCTTGAAGGACATCTAGAACATCCCACCAACCTCTTTCGAAGATCCAACTTCATGAGAAGCTGCCACCATTTCTTCTTGACATCTACCTTAAACTTACTTCCTTATAGTTTCAACCAACTCATTCTGAGCCTTCCCTTTGAGACACTTCTGGAGAAGACCATGATTTAAAAGGAGGTCAACCTCAAAGTCTCAGTTCTTTAGAAGCTTCCCCAAAGTCCTGCTCAGAGCAAGACATATGTTCCTTTCATGTTGACATTTTTATGAGTTCTGGAGAAATTGTCAGGCCACCTTGACCCATTGACCATTTTAATTTGATGATTGTCTTGGCCCTGGAGAAGATTGGGTCTCACCAGAAAACATCAGGGCCGTATGGAAAACAGAGAAGACGTCTTGGCTCCTCCTTTTAATTTCAAAATCTTCTGCTTTCCCCAAACATCCACATACAAACACCCTTGCTAGGCCCCAAAGGGTATGGCTGACTGATGAAAACAAATAAGTTGGAAATGCATATCAGTCTCCCTTTAATTCTTTGTTAGCAATCTAAAATTTACACACACACACACACACACACACACACACACACACACACACACACACACACACACATATATATTCAATTTCTCTATCAATCTATCATCTCTCTATTATCTATCAATCTCTCTATCAGTCTATCCATCTATATGTCTATCTACATGTCTGTCTGTCTATCTATCTCCCCTCTATATATCTATCTACTCTGTCTCTCTCTCTCTCTCTCTCTCTCTCTCTCTCTCTCTCTCTCTCTCTCTCTCTCTCTCTCTCTCTCTCTCTCTCTCTCTCTCTCTCTCTCTCTGTCTCTCAATTGCATAACTTCCCACTGTCTTTTTTGCCCCGTACGCAGGCTTGTTAAAGGGTGGGTCATTTCAATAAATCTAAAAAAGTGCCTTTTTTGCTCTCTTTGCAAATTCTGGCTGGGGTTTGGGTTGGGTTTTGAGACGCACATCTGGGTGAATGAACTGCAGGGTTTCTCAGCGAAAGGCTATTTTTAAAATCACCCTGAGGGGTTCTTGCAGCAGCCGAACCATTTCTTGGCCAGCGTCTGGCAGAAATCATGTGCGCAGATTTATCACTCCTGCAGTTCGTTTGCAAACGGTGTCGATCCAAAATGAAACGATGTCAGATTTTTTTTACTTTGCACTGGTCTTGAACAGCTACTGTTTGTGGAGTTCACATCTGAATAGCTTTTTTAAATTGTAGCTTGCTGGTTTTATATATCTTTTAAAAGCTGTTATGGTGAAGACTTCTGCCCTTCAAAGTGCACTAAAATAGTCCATAAGGTAGTCTTCAATTTACGACCCCAACTGAACCCAAAATTTCCAAGACAGCCATTAAGTGAGTTTTGCCCCATTTTATGACCTTTCTTGCATCCGTTGTTAAGTGAATCACTGCCGTTGTTCAGTTAGTCACATAATTGTTAAGTGAATCTGGCTTTTCCCCATTAACTTTGCTTGTCTGAAGGTCGCAAAAGGAGATTACGTGAAACCAGGATGCTGTGACCATCATAACATTGAGTCAGTGTTTGAGTGTTGCCAAGTGTTCGAGTTTTGATCACGTGACTGCGGGGATGCAGCAATGGTCGTAAGTGTGAAAAATGATCATAAGTCACTTTTTTCAATGCCGCTGTAACTTCAAATGGTCACTAAGTGAACCATTGTAAGTTGAGGACTACTTGTATGTCAAAGAAAACCAATTTCCTTTAAACATTACAACCTGTAAGCTTTCCATGTGAATTTGACTTACAACTATTTGTTTAGTGAGCATTGGGAATTACAACGGTGCCAAAAAAATGTGATTTACAGTGGATCCTCGACTTACGACCACTACAGCATCTCCAGGATCACAGGATCAACTGGCATGTACTTAACATAGTTGCAGCTTCCAGGGTTTAATGATCGCCATTAGCGACTTTCCAAGTGGGTTTCCAACAAGCAAAATCAATGGGGCTAGGCTTAGCACTCGATTTTATGACCTTTTCAAGACGCCTGTTAAGCTAACCAGTTGTTAAGTGAATTATGAAGTCATTAAGTGAATGCAACTTCATTGTCTTTGCTTGTCGGAAACCGGCTGGGAATGTGATCCTAGGACTTAAATATATGTTGGTTGCCAAGCACCCACATTCTGATCACGTGACCCTGGGGTTGCTGCGACGGCCGTAAGTGCGAGGACTGGTCATCAGCCACTTTTTTTTCAGTTCCTTTGTGACTTTGAACCAGTGGCGTAGCGTGGGTTGTCAGCACCCAGGGCAAGGCAAGTAATTTGCGCCCCCTCGCTCTCGCACCGCACGCCTGGCACCCCCCTGGCGTAAGAAGAATCGAGCCTCCCGCGATCTCCCGTCCCCCCCACCCCCCTGAAATTCTCGCCCGCTTTCACAGACTTGTTCTTTTACACCGGCTGCAAGTACCAGGAGCCAAAGGCAGCCTCTCCGAAAGCCTCACACCCAAAGACGCAGGCACGCCCACACCGAGGAATGCCGCCGCTGGCGAGGCTCGCAGACGCCGCCGCTGCCGTTCTTTCTTTCTCGTTCGCGGGAGCGCGCGGCGGCGTGCGCATACAGAGGCGTATATAGACCCAGAGAGCCGCCGAGCCTTCCCCCACCCGGAGAGAGAAGCGTTTCTGTGTCGGCGCAGGCACAGATACCCCTCGCTCACGAGCAGCCTTGCCCTAGCCCGCCGGTCGCGCCCCCCCAGATGTTGCGCCCGGTGCGGCCGGCCCCCCCTGCACCCCCCACGCTACGCCACTGCTTTGAACGGTCGTAAGCCAGGGACTATCTGTATGCACTAGGGAAGGGGCAGAAAAACAATTAATCATACAGCTGACCAGGGGTCTTCCAACTTGGCCCTTTTGTGACTTGTGGACTTCAACTCCCAGAATTCCTCAGCCAGCTGGCTGAGGAATTCTGGGACTTGAAGTCCACAAGTCATAAAAGGGCCAAGTTGGAAGACCCCTGAGCTAAAGTCCGCATCCACACCTCCACCCAAACCCCCACATACACAAACACACCACATCCTACGGTAAGTGGAGGAGGCTTGTTGGGTGAAACTGGTGGTCCAGCTGAGCAAAGGACAGAACTAAAGCTTTCACATCTGCGTTTCTCCCCTTCTGAAGATCAAAAATGTCCTTCTTCAAACGGAGAGACCTGTAGGGGAGTAAATAGAAGGTAGAATAATAGGGATGGAAGGGATCCCAGAGGTCATCTATTCCAACCCCCTGCTCAAGCAGGCGTCCTTATTCAATCCAGGACAAATGGCTGTCCAGTCTCTTCTTGAAAATGACAAGTAATGGACCACCCACAACTTCTGGAGGCAAGTTCTGTTCCACTGATTAATTGTTTTCCCTGTCAGGAAGTTTCTCCTTAGTTCCAGGTTGCTTCTCTCCTTGATGAGTTTCCATCCGTTGCTTCTTGTCCTGTCCTAAGGTGGTTTGGAGAATAGCTTGACTCCCTCTTCTTTGGGGCAGCCCCTTAATTATTGGAAGGCTGCTATCATGTCACCCCTCATCCTAAGGGGTCAACCTGTTCTCCAAAATACCTGAGACCACACAAGGAATAACGGATGGAAGCTGATCAAGGAGACGTTCAACCTAGAAATAAGGAGAAATTTTCTGACAGTGAGAACAATCAACCAATGGGACAGGAGTTCCCTTCAGACGTTGTGGGAGCTTCATCACTGGAAGCTTTCAAGAAGAGACTGGACGGCCATCTGTCAGAAATGGTGTAGGGTCTTCTGCTTGGGCAGGGGGTTGGACTAGATGACCTCCAAGGTCCCTTCCAACTCTGTTATTCTTTTCTATCCTATTCTACTCTACTCTACTCTACTCTACTCTACTCTACTCTACTCTACTCTACTCTACTCTACCCATTCTACTCTACTCTATTCTATTCTCCTTTTTCTATTCTATTCTATTCTATTCTATTCTATTCTATTCTATTCTATTCTATTCTATTCTATTCTATTCTATTCTATTCTATTCTACTCTACTCTACTCTACTCTACTCTACTCTACTCTACTCTACTCTACTCTACTCTTTAAACTAGACATTTCCAATTCCAACAACCGTTCCTTTTATGTTTTAAACTCCAGTCCCCTGATCATCTTTGTTGTTCTTCTCTGTACTCTTTCTAGAGTCTCAACATCGTGGTGACCAAAACTGGATGCAGTATTCCAAGTGCGGCCTTACCAAGGCATTGTAAAGTGGTATTAACACTTCACGTGATACTGATCATATGATCTTGGCTTCATGAATTTCTGGGAGATCTCCTGTTCCAGATTCTCTGCCCAAAAGCCCCTCAAAAATTCTGGATTGACATTCGACTGACCATCTCTATAAATGAAAAACCCTCATTAGCCTTGAAGGTGGTTGAGATCCTTCAAAGATAGTATACCACACCATTCTACTTGTGAGAAAGATCTGGTGTCCTGGTAGGTTATAGATAAACCTTCACCGACAAATGCTTGATTTCATGACCTTTGACATGGTTCTTAAATGAGTCAGTGCAGCTGTTAAATGGATCACATGGTGGTTAAGTGAATTTGTCTTCCTCAATCTTCCTTCCTTCCTCCCTCCCTTCCTTCTTTCTTCCCTCTCTCCCTCTCTTTCCTTCCCTCTCCTTCCTTTCTACCCCTCCCCCTCTTCTCCTTCCTTCCTTCCATCCTTCCTTTCCATTCTTTCCCCTCCCTCCTTCCCTCCCTCCCTCCCTCCTTCCTTCCTGATGGAGCAGTGGTTAGAATGCAGTATTGCAGGCAAACTCTGCCCTTAGCCAGGAGTTCAATCCTGACTGGCTCAAGGTTGACTCAGCCTTCCATCCTTCCGAGGTCGGTAAAATGAGGACCCAGATTGTTGGGGGGGGGCAAGATGCTGACTCTGTAAACCGCTTAGAGAGGGCTGTAAAGCACTGTGAAGCGGCATATAAATCTAAGCGCTATTGCTATTCCTTCCTTCCTTTCCTTCCTTCCTTCCTTCCTTCCTTCCTTCCTTCCTTCCTTCCTTCCTTCCTTCCTTCCTTTCTTTCTTTCTTTCGTTCCCTCCCTCCTTTCCTTTCTCCTTTTACTGTCACATCTATCCTCAAGAACGCCATGAGTAGAAAGGGACACAACTGGTTGTCTAAAAATCCAACCTCTTTCGTTATCTCTCTCTCCCTCTCTAATAAATTTTTAGGATTCTAGGATTGGAAGGGATTCTGGAGATCATCTACTCCAACCCTCTGTCCAGAAAAATGATTCTCAGGCCATCCGATACAAATGGCTGCAAAACTTTTTCCACTGTTTAATAGCTCCTTATTTCAGATTTGCATAGCGTATATCTTTAAGGCAATGTTTCTCAGCTTTGGCCACTTGAAGATGGGTGGACTTCCACTCCCAGAATCCCCCAGCCAGCATACTTTAAGAGGGGAGGACTTCAACTCCCAGAATCCCCCAGCCAACATACTTTAAGAGGGGAGGACTACCACTCCCAGAATCCCCCAGCCAACATACTTTAAGAGGGGAGGACTTCAACTCCCAGAATCCCCCAGCCAACATACTTTAAGAGGGGAGGACTACCACTCCCAGAATCCCCCAGCCAGCATACTTTAAGAGGGGAGGACTTCAACTCCCAGAATCCCCCAGCCAACATACTTTAAGAGGGGAGGACTACCACTCCCAGAATCCCCCAGCCAGCATACTTTAAGAGGGGAGGACTTCAACTCCCAGAATCCCCCAGCCAACATACTTTAAGAGGGGAGGACTACCACTCCCAGAATCCCCCAGCCAACATACTTTAAGAGGGGAGGACTTCAACTCCCAGAATCCCCCAGCCAGCATGCTTTAAGAGAGGAGGACTTCCACTCCCAGAATCCCCCAGCCAACATACGTACTTTAAGAGGGGAGGACTTCAACTCCCAGAATCCCCAGCCAGCATACCTTAAGAGGGGAGGACTTCAACTCCCAGAATCCCCCAGCCAGCATGCTTTAAGAGAGGAGGACTTCAACACCCAGAATCCCCAGCCAGCATACTTTAAGAGGGGAGGACTTCAACTCCCAGAATCCCCCAGCCAGCATGCTTTAAGAGAGGAGGACTTCAACACCCAGAATCCCCAGCCAGCATACCTTAAGAGGGGAGGACTTCAACTCCCAGAATCCCCCAGCCGGCATGCTTTAAGAGGGGAGGACTTCCACTCCCAGAATCCCCCAGCCAGCATGCTTAAAGAGGGGAGGACTTCAACACCCAGAATCCCCAGCCAGCATACTTTAAGAGGGCTGGTCTTCAACACCCAGAATCCCCCAGCCAGCATACCTTAAGAGGGGAGGACTTCCACTCCCAGAATTCCCCAGCCAACATACTTTAAGAGGGCTGGTCTTCAACTCCCAGAATCCCCCAGCCAGCATGCTTTAAGAGAGGAGGACTTCAACACCCAGAATCCCCCAGCCAGCATACCTTAAGAGGGGAGGACTTCCACTCCCAGAATTCCCCAGCCAACATACTTTAAGAGGGCTGGTCTTCAACTCCCAGAATCCCCCAGCCAGCATGCTTTAAGAGAGGAGGACTTCAACACCCAGAATCCCCAGCCAGCATACTTTAAGAGGGGAGGACTTCAACTCCCAGAAGACTCCACCCAGCCAGGCTTTAAGATGGAAACTCCTTAATTCCTGATGATTTGAAGCCCCCCCCCCTTTTCTTGGACTAAAAGTGGAGGAGTTTATTACTAAATATGCAACTCTCCAGATCTCTTGACATTTTGGATTCCAGATGTCTGTCTAAGTTTATAAATCAACCTATCAAGCGGCACAAATTCTATTATCACAGTTATTGCATTCTGTTTGCCCAGTTCTCCCTTTAACCTTTGAAACTAATAGATTTTCATATACAGGCAGTTCTCGACTTACAACCGTTTGAAGTTACAACCGAACTGAAAATGTGACTTAGGACTATTTTTAATGCTTATGACCATTGCAGCTCCCCCAATGGTCCCGTGATCAAACTTCGGAGGCTTGGCAACTGACTCATATTTACGACAGTCGCAGTGTCCCAGGGGTCACGTGATCCCCTTTTGTGACCTTCTGACAAGCAAAGTCAATGGGGAAGTCCAGATTCACTTAACAGACGTGTCACTCACTTAAGAACTGTAATGATTGAGGACAAATTTTTACAACCAATCAGGGCAATATATCAAAAGCAAACAGCCCGTATAATAGTTAATAACAGTTTGACTGAACTATGTAATATTGAAAAGGGTACAAGGCAGGGGTGCCCGTTGTCACCTCTACTATTTGTTTTAACACTGGAAATATTATTGATTAAAATACGTGACTCGGGAAAAATTAGGGTAATTCAAATAAGAGATCAGGACTATAGATTGAGGGCGTTTGCAGATGACCTGGTTGTCACAGTAACTCAGCCGGATTATTCAGTTGTACAATTGATGGAGATAATAATGTTATATGGGAAAGTTTCTGGATTTAAGATCAACATACAAAAAACTAAAATATTGTCTAAAAATATGACAGTATCACAAAAGGCTGTTTTAGAAGAGCTAACGGGATTTGAAATAGTTAAAAAGATTAAATATTTGGGGATATATCTGTCAGCCTCAAATGTGAAGTTATATAAAAATAATTATGAAATGTTATGGGGAAAAATACAAAAAGAATTAGATAGTTGGAAAAAATTACAATTATCCTTATTGGGAAGAATTGCAGCAGTGAAAATGAACGTTTTGCCAAAATTTTTATTTTTATTTCAAATGATACCTATACTTAAAAAGGATTTAAATTTGGAGGAATGGCAAAAAGGAATTAATAAATTTGTCTGGGCAGGGAAAAAGCCACGAGTTAAATTTAAGATGATGCAAGATACGCGTGAAAGAGGTGGTCTTAAAATGCCTAATTTTAAATTATATTATGAGGCTGCTGCCTTGTCAGCGATAAGTGACTGGTTTAATTTAACACAAGGGAGATTATTAAATCTTGAGGGTCATGATTTGTTATTTGGTTGGCATGCATATTTATTGTATGATAAGAAGGTGGATAATGTGTTTAAGATACATATATTAAGGTATGCTCTGTTGCGAGTTTGGAAAAAGTATAGACATAAGTTAAGTTATAAGATACCCATGTGGGCAATACCTAAACACGCAATAGAAAATATAAATGTGGGATTTAAACATGATGTGACTACATATAAGGAAATTTTAAGTTTTGAGAGGAATGTATGGCAATTAAAGTCATATAATATTTTAAAAGAAGAAAAGATTGTACAAACTTGGTTTCAGTATGGGCAATTACAGGCTAGATGGAAAGAGGACCAGAAAGTTGGCTTTTCGATGACTGATGAAAATTTGGTAAAGCAAATTAGAGATCAAGGTCAAGCACATATAAAAAGGATATATAATGCATTGATAGAAATTGATTCAGAAATGGAACTCGTTAAAGACTGTATGATAAAGTGGGCTCAGAATTTTCAAGAAGTTATAACAATGGACACTTGGGAAAAGATCTGGGTTAGAAATGTAAAATTTACACAGGCCCAAAATTTAAGAGAGAATTTTTATAAAATGTTTTATAGACCCTAAAAAATTAGCAAGTATGTATCCGAACTGCCAGCCCAAATGTTGGAGGTGTGGCTGTGAGGATGCAACGTATTTTCATATATGGTGGACTTGTAAAAAGGTTAAAGCTTTTTGGATTAAAATTTGGTGGAACATGCAAAAGATATTTAAGAAAAGGATAAAGTTTTCTCCGCAATTGTTTTTATTGGGTATTATTACAGATACTACTGTTATAGATACTAAGTTGATGTTGAATTTAATTACGGCAGCGAGACTTTTAGTAGCGCAATATTGGAAGAAGGAAGAACTGCCGACTATAGAAGAATGGACTTTAAAAGTTTCTAACTTGGCGGAAATGGCAAAGATTTCAGCGTATTTGAAAGACCAATCGCAACAGAGATACATTGTGGAATGGAGGAGATGGATTGAATATATTCAGAATAAATATGGGACTAAAAAGTTTCATTTAGCATTTGAATAAGTACTGGATCTATATGATGTATAACTAGTTAGTAGTTATTTTATTAATATTTTGACGATGGAGAGTTAAAGTGCGACAGAATTTAATGTCTTATTATTGTTAGCATATTTTAGATTATGCTTGTTTGTATTTTTATACCCTGTATTCAGCTCTGGGAAGCCGGGGAGGGGGGAGGGGAGGGGAGGGAGGGGTTGGGGAGAGGGGAGGGGGAGGAGGGGGGGTTGTATTTAAAAATGTATTGTAAAACTTTTCAATAAAAAAAAAGAACTGTAATGATTCACTTTGGCAAGGATGGTCGTAAAGTGGGGCAAAATTCACCGAACTGTCTCGGTTAGCAACAGAAATTTTGGGCTCTATTGCATGTTGAAAGAATACCTGTATTCTTTTACTCTAATTTGGTCTTCCCGACTCACAGGTAACACATGTCTTAGCATTATATGTGAATATTTGTGGGCGCATTGAGCTGTAATACAGACCAGGAAATTTGCATAAAATGTTTTTTTTTAAAAAGAATGGGTCATTTTTTTTTCAAACCATAAAAATTAATCTTAGATTTGAGGAATAAGTAAATGGAACCTTGATTTTTGTGTCTCTGATCCTTTGCTTTTTCTGCTCTAGCTGATGCTGTAGACAGAAGGATGTTTTCTGTTATATAATAATTCTCCTGTTTCATGTCTTTTGCCAAAACGGGTGGAGAGCTGTTGCTGTTTTTCTCTTGTTTTTCCCTTTATTTAATAAAATGGAGGTAAGGGGGGGGGGGGGGAAATAAAACAATGAGGAAAAAAGAGAAAGAATGCAAATAGACGTATGTATGTAATTGTATTTCTTTTCAGAGAGACAGAGAACGGGATTAGATTATATTAAATTTAGATTAGATAGAAAACAGGCAGAAATATACATAGAATAGTTTAGATAGATTTAAATACAATAGGCATAGAGATATGGATGGATGGATGGATGGATGGATGGATGGATGGAAAAATGATAGAGGATAGACAGAGAGAGAGTATATTAAATATTAAAGGTTCCCCCACACATGCGTGCTAGTCGTTTCCGACTCTAGGGGCCGGTGCTCATCTCCGTTTCAAAGCCGAAGAGCCAGCGCTTGTCCGAGGACGTCTCCGTGGTCACGTGGCCGGCATGACTAGACGCCAAAGGCGCATGGAACGCTGTTACCTTCCCACCGGAGTGGTCCCTATTTTCCTACTTGCATTTTTACGTGCTTTCGAACTGCTAGGTGGGCAGAAGCTGGGACGAGTAACGGGCGCTCACTCTGCTACGCGGCACTCGGGATTCGACCCGCCAAACTGCCGATCTTCTGATCGACAAGCTCAGCGTCCTAACCCACTGAGTCACCGTGAGGTATCAGGGCAACGTTTCAACGAAATCTTATCTGTCATCCTCAGGCTGGTGACTTCAGCTTCATTCTTCTGGGAGAAGTGTGTATACACACACACACACACACACACATATAATATTTGTAAGACTTTCGTATAATACAGGGAGTCTTCAACTTACAACAGTTCATTTACTTACAGTCCAAATTTAAAATGGCACTGGGGAAAAAAGTAACTTATGACCATTTTTCACACTTATGACCGTTGCAACATCCCCTTGGTCAAGTGATCAAAATTCAGATGCTTGGCAACTGACTCACATTTATGACGGCTGCAGTGTCCCCGGGGTCGTGTGATCCCTTTTTGCAACCTTCTGGCAAGGAAAGTCAACGGGGAAGCCAGATTCACTTAACTACCGTGTGACTAACTTAAACAACTGCCGTGATTCTCTTAACAACTGTGGCAAGGAAGGTCATCAAATGAGGCCAAACTCACTTAAGGAACATCTCGGTTAGCAACAGAAATTTGCAGCACGATTGCGGTCATACGTCAAGGACTGCCTGCAGTGAATTGAGGCAAGGCCTCTTAACTGCGTGTCGCATAGTGCCTGGCGATGCAGGCCAGATGCGGCTTCATTAAAAGCCTTGCCAAGAGGGCATTGAACAGGGGGGCAACTTTGATCCGCAACATTTTCGCAGCTTGTTGCGCAACACGAAATGGAAGACAGCTGTTTGGGGAGCCGAAGGGAGTGGGTGGGTTGCTGTGTTTATTTACAAGCTGGTGTAAAGCTTTGAGGACCGAGCATGGGAAAATGAAAGAAAGCAATGGGACCAGCCAGCTGGAGTGCCAACGGACGTTCCTGGAAACACACAACGAAGGGTAACACATGTGTCTGTACACAGCGGTGGAGAACAGCAGGAGAACAGATGGAGATCCTAACCATGGGTGGACTTCACACTTAGCAGGACATCCAGGCTAAGAAGAAAAGTCCGCAGCATTTAGATCAATTGTTTCTGAGATAGAACACCTGGAAGGAACATGCCGTCATAGTGGATAGTCATGGAGTGGGTAAGCAGAAAAACATGGAAGGAGATCCAGTTGGGTGCTGGCCTAGAAACTGGGAGATGGTGAGTTGTAGTCCTGCCTCGGGCGTGAAACCTGGCTTGGGGGAGTTTGGGCCAATCAACCAGGAGATGGTGAGTTCTAGTTCCAAAGTTACCCAGTGGGCTTTCATACCTAAGGAAGGACTAGAATTCATTGTCTCCTGGTGACAGGCCCAAAGTCACCCAGATAGCTTTCGTGCCTAAGGTGGACTAGAACTCACCGTCTTCTGGTCATGGGCCCAAGTCACCCAGCCATCTTTCATGCCTAACGTGGCACTAGAACGCACCTAATTTCTAGTCGAGTGTCTTCAATCACTATCCCGAATTTGTCTCTGCAATAGTAAATATTACACCTCGAGGATCCCCGTCTTGCACTAGCTCCTTCTTTCCCTCCTTTAATCCTGCCCTCCCCTCTTTTCTCTCTCCAGCGTCAACCCCCCCCCTCAGAGCATGTGGTCTTTGCTCGTGCGACACATTCGGAGCAGTGTGCGCCGAGCAAATTCAGACAGCATCCCTGGCTGAGCATCACAGCAAAAGTAATTGCCTCCATCTGTAGCTCTGGCTTTTATTAGCCGATCCCGTGGGCGATAGCGGAGAACAGCGTGTGCTCCAGCGGGATCCGCTTTGAAGAACGGCGCGAGAGTCACCATGACACACGAGAAGGCCAGGCCCAGCTGACAGACACCCCCCATCGGGGCTGCTCTGCTGATCAGGTGGTGTTCCCTTGATCTGTGGCATGAGGTTCTCCACCTTGGCAGCTTTAAGAGGGGAGGACTTCCACTCCCAGAATCCCCCAGCCAGCCATGCTTTAAGAGGGGAGGACTCCAACTCCCAGAATCCCCCAGCCAGCCATGCTTTAAGAGGGGAGGACTTCAACTCCCAGAATCCCCCAGCCAGCCATGCTTTAAGAGGGGAGGACTTCAACTCCCAGAATCCCCCAGCCAGCCATGCTTTAAGAGGGGTGGACTCCAACTCCCAGAATCCCCCAGCCAGCCATGCTTTAAGAGGGGAGGACTCCAACTCCCAGAATCCCCCAGCCAGCCATGCTTTAAGAGGGGAGGACTTCAACTCGTGGTCACGTGATCAAATAACTGCCTCATAGTTATGACAGTCGCAGTGTTTTGGGCTCACACGATCCCCTTTTGCGACCTTCAGACAAGCAAAGTTAATGGGGAGAAGCCAGATTCACTTAAGAATTATGTGACTAACTTAAGAATTGCAGTGATTCACTTAACAACATTGGCAAGGAAGTTTGTAAAATGGGGCAAAACTCACTTATCAAGTGTTTCACCTATCAGTGGAAATTTTGGGGTCAATTATAGTCGTAAGTCGAGGACTACATTTATGTCAAACTAACTTATGTATCAAGTTGTATTAACTGTCTCTGAAAGTCCGAAGAAGTTTTGGAAGGAGGGGGGGGGGGCTAGTGAAATCAGTATAAACTCTTCTTGCTAGAGAAAATTGTTGGTGAGGGGGAGGAATTTCCTCATTACTGTTGGGTGCTATTGAAAATTGAGGTATAATCCCCCTACCCCAAATTACAAAGTCTGCATTTCATTCCAGGAGATCTGGCCAAAACAGACTCCCTTTAACTGATCAGCTACATTCCAAAGAGAGAGAGAGAATAAGAGAGAGAGAGAATAAGAGAGAAAGAGAGAGAATAAGAAATAGAGTGAATGAGAGAGAGAAATAGAGAAATGAATGATAAAGAAAGGAAAATGAGAGAGAATGAAAGGAAAAGAGAAATGAGAGAGGATGAAATGAGGAAAGAATGAGAAAACGGGAGAATGAGAAAGAGAATGAAAGAAAGATGGGGAGAGAGAATGAGAGAGAAAACGCGACAGAGTATGAGAAAATGAGTGAATAAGAATGAGAGAGAGAATGAGAAAGAGATTAATGAAGGAGAGAAGGGGAGAGAGAGAAAAGAGAATGTGAGGGGGAGAGAGAGAATGGGGAGAGAGTAAGGAGAATGAAGCAATGAGAAAGAGAGAGACAGAATGAGAGAGAAGATGAGTGAATGAGAAGGAGAGAGAGAGAAGGAGATGAATGAATGAATGAATGAATGAATGAATGAACCTTTATTGTCAAAGTACAACCATGTATACATCGAGATTGGCTGAGCCTCCCTTCGTGCCCCCACCACCACAACTCACAGTGACAACAAACCCATCATCTTGTTACACCATATGAGCTAATTGCACAACACACCGGCCTCGCAAGTCAATCATTCCGGCCTCGCAAGTCCTTCGGGAGAAGGGCGGTATAGAAATTATATTATTATTATTATTATTATTATTATTATTATTATTATTATTATTATTATTATTATTATTATTATTATTATTATTATTACTATTACTATTATTATTATTATTATTATTATTATTATTATTATTATTATTATTATTATTATTATACATAAAATTATAAAATTATTTCCCATTCAGGAACCTGACAGCCCATGGATAGAAGCTGTTCTTCAGCCTGTTGGTATGGCTGTCTATACTCCTGTATCTCCTGGTAGGAGAGTAAAGAGGTACCGACCAGGGTGTGAGTAGTCCCAGAGAATTTTCCTCACTCTTCCAAGGCAGCGGGCCCTGGCGAGGTCATCCAGTGGTGTCGGGGGACAGCCCACAATGTTTTGTGCTGTGCTCACCAACCTCTGTAGTACTTTCCTATCCGCGCCTGTCAGACCAGCATACCAAACCACGATACAGTGCGAGAAGACGCTCTCTATAGTAGACCGGTAAAAGAGGGTCATAAGCCGTTGTTCTACCCTGTTCTTCCGCAAGACCCTGAGGAAGTGAAGCCTCTGTTGGGCCTTTCTGGCCACCTGGGTTGTATTGACTTTCCAGGTCAGATCTTCGCAGAGGTGGACTCCCAGAAATTTAAAGGAGGAAACTCTCTCCACACAGTCCTCCCTGATGTAAAGTGGGGCAGGTTCCTCCTTTTCCCCCCGGAAGTCTAGCACCATCTCTTTCATCTTGCCGATGTTCAGGTGCAAGTTGTTCTCTAAATACCATATGGATAGTTTTCGTACCTCCCCCCTGCATGCTGTCTCATCCCCACCTGTAATAAGACCCACCACGGTCGTATCACCTGCAAACTTAATTATCGCAGTAGATGGGTCGGATGATACACAGTCATATGTGTACAATGAGTACAGGTAGGGGCTAAGCACGCAGCTCTGTAGTGAGCCGGTGCAAAGCTTCAGGGGGGTGGATGAAACAGACCCGACCCTCACAGTTTGTAACCGGTCGCTGAGAAAGTCTTGAACCCAATCGCAGATGGAGGGGGGAAAATTTCAAGTCAGTCAGCTTTTCAATGAGAGTGCTCGGCAAAATGGTGTTGAAAGATAGAGAATGGGAGAGAGAAGGAGATAGAAAATGGGAGAAAGAGAAGGGGAGAGAGAATGAGAGAGAGAAGATAGAGAATGGGAGAGAGAAGGAGAGAGAATAGGGGAAGAGAGGAGGAGATAGAGAATGGGAGCGAGAGAGAAGGGGAAAGAGAATGGGAGAGAGAGAAGATAAAGAATGGGAGAGAGGAGAGAGAATGGGAGAGAGAGAGGAGAGAGAGAATGGGGGAAGAGAGAGAAGGAGATAGAGAGTGTGAGAGAGAGAAGGAGAGAGAATGGGGGAGAGAGAGAAGGAGATAGAGAGTGGGAGAGAGAGAAGGAGAGAGAATGGGGGAGAGAGAGAAGGAGATAGAGAGTGGGAGAGAGAGAAGGAGAGAGAATAGGGGAAGAGAGAAGGAGATAGAGAATGGGAGCGAGAGAGAAGGAGAGAGAGAATGGGAGCGAGAGAGAAGGGGAGAGAGAATGGGAGAGAGAGAAGATAAAGAATGGGAGAGAGAAGGAGAGAGAGAGGAGAGAGAGAGGAGAGAGAGAATGGGGGAAGAGAGAGAAGGAGATAGAGAGTGGGAGAGAGAGAAGGAGAGAGAATAGGGGAAGAGAGAAGGAGATAGAGAATGGGAGCGAGAGAGAAGGGGAGAGAGAATGGGAGCGAGAGAGAAGGGGAGAGAGAATGGGAGAGAGAGAAGATAAAGAATGGGAGAGAGAAGGAGAGAGAATGGGAGAGAGAGAGGAGAGAGAGAATGGGGGAAGAGAGAGAAGGAGATAGAGAGTGGGAGAGAGAGAAGGAGAGAGAATGGGAGAGAGAGGAGAGAGAGAATGGGGGAAGAGAGAGAAGGAGATAGAGAGTGGGAGAGAGAGAAGGAGAGAGAATAGGGGAAGAGAGAAGGAGATAGAGAATGGGAGCGAGAGAGAAGGGGAGAGAGAATGGGAGCGAGAGAGAAGGGGAGAGAGAATGGGAGAGAGAGAAGATAAAGAATGGGAGAGAGAAGGAGAGAGAATGGGAGAGAGAGAGGAGAGAGAGAATGGGGGAAGAGAGAGAAGGAGATAGAGAGTGGGAGAGAGAGAAGGAGAGAGAATGGGGGAGAGAGAGAAGGAGATAGAGAGTGGGAGAGAGAGAAGGAGAGAGAATGGGGGAGAGAGAGAAGGAGATAGAGAGTGGGAGAGAGAGAAGGAGAGAGAATAGGGGAAGAGAGAAGGAGATAGAGAATGGGAGCGAGAGAGAAGGAGAGAGAGAATGGGAGCGAGAGAGAAGGGGAGAGAGAATGGGAGAGAGAGAAGATAAAGAATGGGAGAGAGAAGGAGAGAGAGAGGAGAGAGAGAGGAGAGAGAGAATGGGGGAAGAGAGAGAAGGAGATAGAGAGTGGGAGAGAGAGAAGGAGAGAGAATAGGGGAAGAGAGAAGGAGATAGAGAATGGGAGCGAGAGAGAAGGGGAGAGAGAATGGGAGCGAGAGAGAAGGGGAGAGAGAATGGGAGAGAGAGAAGATAAAGAATGGGAGAGAGAAGGAGAGAGAATGGGAGAGAGAGAGGAGAGAGAGAATGGGGGAAGAGAGAGAAGGAGATAGAGAGTGGGAGAGAGAGAAGGAGAGAGAATGGGAGAGAGAGGAGAGAGAGAATGGGGGAAGAGAGAGAAGGAGATAGAGAGTGGGAGAGAGAGAAGGAGAGAGAATAGGGGAAGAGAGAAGGAGATAGAGAATGGGAGCGAGAGAGAAGGGGAGAGAGAATGGGAGCGAGAGAGAAGGGGAGAGAGAATGGGAGAGAGAGAAGATAAAGAATGGGAGAGAGAAGGAGAGAGAATGGGAGAGAGAGAGGAGAGAGAGAATGGGGGAAGAGAGAGAAGGAGATAGAGAGTGGGAGAGAGAGAAGGGGAGAGAGAGAAGATAAAGAATGGGAGAGAGAAGGAGAGAGAATGGGGGAGAGAGAGGAGAGAGAGAATGGGGGAAGAGAGAGAAGGAGATAGAGAGTGGGAGAGAGAGAAGGGGAGAGAGAATGGGAGAGAGAGAAGATAAAGAATGGGAGAGAGAAGGAGAGAGAATGGGGGAGAGAGAGGAGAGAGAGAATGGGGGAAGAGAGAGAAGGAGATAGAGAGTGGGAGAGAGAAGGAGAGAGAATGGGGGAGAGAGAAGAAGATAGAGAATGGGAGAGAGAGAGAAGGAGAGAGAGAAGATAGAGAACGGGAGAGAGAGAAGGAGAGAGAGAATGGGAGAGAAAGAGAGAAGATAAAGAATGGGAGAGAGAGAAGGAGAGAGAGAATGGGAGAGAGAGAAGGAGAGAAAGAATGGGAGAGAGAGAAAGAGAGAGAGAGAACGGGGGAGAGAGAAGGAGAGAGATCCACTATGCTCACAGACATACTATTGTGTAGTGGGTCCGACGCAAGGAAGAGACGCCACCCGGTGTGTGAGTTCAGCTCTTTATTGAAGGGGGTAGTGAACTGGGGAATGAGGGCTACCTGCCCTCCTTAAATACCTAGCCAGGTAAGCGGACAGCCAATGGGGTTGGCCCTAGGTTTCCCGCCGAAACTGGGTTTCCTGCCGAAACTGTCCAGGCCAACGCCCCCTGGTGGCTGTTGCTATGCAGGTGCCTGCATACATAACACCCCTCCTCCCTTAGAGAAGAACCACATAACAATGAAACAACTTGCAACTACTACAACTATGTACACTGATTCAACACTAGTATAAAAAAAACACAACGATGCCACTGTGTGGGGGTCACTTGCACACATAGTTCGATAGGTAGGCAGGTGTCCTGTGTGGCCGGGTGGACCGTCTGGGTGTGGTTTGGCCCTGGGCTTGAACCGCGGGTTCTTGAGGCCTCTGTGCAGGGTTGCAAAGAGCTGGGATCAGGAGGCCCTCCTCCTCTGGTTCCTGCTCTGTGCAGTTCCCGGCTGGGTTGACCTCTCCTGAAGTGTGGCTCTCCTGTTGGGCGTGTGTGGTACGCTCAGGGACCCTTCCTCTGAGCTGGTCGATGTGTCGCCTTATGCGTCTGTCCCCCTCCACCCCCACGATGTACGAGAGGGATCCTGTTTTCTCAACCACTGTCTTCGGAACCCATGGATGTCCAGCCCCGTAGTTCCTTGCCCAGACCAGGTCCCCTATGTTGAGAACCCTGTGTGCAGGTGATGATGGCAATGGTGATGATGGTGATGGTGGTGATGGTGGCCTTACGGTCTCGGCTGCTACCCAGTCTGGGTGTAAATGGTCCAGCTTGGGGATGAGGCGCCGCCCCCATTGCAGTTCTGCTGGGCTCTTCTCGTTAGCCATGCATGGTGTTGTGTGTTGGGCGAGCAGGAATTTCGCCAGCCTGTGGTGCCAGTCCCCACTGATGATGCGCCGGAGTGCGTCTTTGGTCGTCCTTACCATCCATTCGGCTTGCCCATTGGTTGATGGATGGAAGGGTGCGGAGGTGGTATGCCTAATCCAGTTCGCCTTCAAGAACACCTGGAAATCATTAGCGGTAAACTGAGGCCCGTTATCAGACACAATTACATCGGGGAGGCCTTGTGTGGCAAAGAGCGCTCTGAGCACCTGGATTGTCCTCCCCAAGGTCATGTTGGGAACAGGAACTACCTCTAACCACTTGGAGTGACTGTCCACCACTACCAAAAACAGTTGGCTCTGGAATGGCCCTGCATAGTCAATGTGGATGCGGGACCAGGGTGTGTGTGTGGCCTCCCACCGGTGCATGTGGCATTTCTGGCCTGGATCTCTGGCACGTGTAACAGGCCTTGACCCGCTCCTCAATGTCCTTGTCCAACCCTGGCCACCAGAGGTAGCTTCTGGCCAGAGCCTTCATCCTGACCACCCCTGGGTGTCCCTCGTGTAAGGAGTCCAATACCCTGGCCCGTAGTACGGTGGGAATGATGACCCTGCTACCCCAGAGAAGGCAACCCTTGTGCGTGGAGATCTCATCGCGTCTGGTGAAATAGGCCTGGAACTCCGGCCCCGGGGATTTGCCCTGCCACCCCGTGCAAACCCATGAGTGCACCCGGCCCATGATGTTGTCTGTGGCTGTGTGGCTGGCAATGTCCTTGGCATGAACGGGACACTACGGTAGTTCCTGCAGGGCTAGGATCTGTGTGGCTGGGGCTGGGTCTGGATCCGGGGTGTCTAAAGGAAGCCTACTTAGACCATCTGCGTGGCCCATCTCCTTTCCTGGCTTGTGCACCAGCTTGCAATTGTAGGCTGCAAGGAAGATGGACCACCGGAGCATTCTGGGGGACAGAATTTGGGGGGGTCTGCCTGTCCGTTGTGAACAGGCCCGTGTAGACAGTGAACTCCCTGCCATATAAGTAATCATGGAATTTCTTGATTCCTGCCACGATTGCCAGGGCTTCTTTGTCAATTTGGGCATAGTTTCTTTCTGCTCCAGACAGCGTCCTGGAATAATAGGGTATGGGGATTTGCGCCCCATTGGGCTCAAGGTGGCTGAGTACTGTACCAATACCGTAAGGGGATGCATCGCATGCGATGCAAATGGGCTTGGACTCGATGAAATGGGTTACTGTGGATTTATCCGACAGCAATGCTTTCAAGGCCCTGAAACTCTGGTCGTGGGTGGCAGTCCAGACCCATGTTGCCTGCTTGTCTAGTAGCCTGTGGAGTGGTTCAGCGATGGCTGCCTTGTGTGGGAGGAATGTATGATAGAAATTCAACAGACCCAGGAATGCCTGGAGCTCTGCCTTGTTCTTGGGTGTGGGTGCTTGTTTGATGGCCCTCACCTTGGATTCTGTGGGGTGGATTCCCCTGGCATCTATTCTAAACCCCAAGAATTCTGTGGAAGGAACACCAATGCTGCATTTCTCCCTTTTGAGTTTGAGACCCGCTGTGCGCAGTCTGGACAGTACCTCCCTGAGCCTACCTGCCAGTTCCTCTGCTGATGCTCCTGCTATCAGGATGTCATCAAAGTAAGGGAAGACTCCAGGGATGCCCTTGAGAGTCTTCTCCATAACTTCTTGGAAGATGCCAGGAGCAACACTGACTCCAAACTGCAGCCTGTTCACCCGGAACGCCCCCCTGTGTGTTACTATGGTTTGAATGTCAGCTGTTGCCCTAGTAACCGTGAGTTGCTGGTACGCCTGCGCAAGATCGAGCCTTGCAAAGATGGCGCCGTCTTGGAGGGAAGCGAGAACATGGCTGACCGTGGGGACCCGGTAAGCGTGCGGGTTCAGGGCGCGGTTCACCGAACACTTGTAGTCGGCGCAGATCCTTATTTCCCCATTGGATTTGAGGGGGGTTACGATACGGGTTTCCCACTCCCCCCCGTCAACGGGCTCTAAGATTCCCTGTGCCGATTTTGTGTTTGAGCGCGAAGGGGACTCGCCGCGGCCAGACCCTAATGGGGGCAACGTTCGAGTTCAGCTTGAACGCTATGGGGGGCCCTGTGTTCTTGCCCAACGACCCGTCGAAGACGTCTGCGAACTCCCGGCAGACGGCCTCGATGGAGTCCCCCTGGATCCGATGGATCCCGGAGACGGTGATTCCCAGGGCCTCAAACCAGTCTAGCCCTACCAGACTGGCTCTGTGGCCCTCTACCACTACAACGTCCAGGTGCCCTTTGCGACCCTTGAACCCCACCGAAACGGTGGCCTCCCCCTTTACCTTGACTGGCAAATTCTGAAAATCGGTCAGGGTTAATTTTGTAGGCTGTAATTTAATCCGCTGCTTGCTCCGGCTGGTTATGAAATTAAGGGTCTCGTCTGAAATGATTGAGACCGCTGATCCGGAGTCAAGCTCCATGCTGCAAGGAACGCCTTGCAAGCGGATTGTTAATCTAATTTTGGGTTTGAGCAGCCGGTGGCTACCCGTGTGGTTAATGGCCAGCCAGCTCTCAACATAGCCAATTCGCGTTTTGGTCGGGGCCCCAGTACCTTTGAACGGCTGTTCCTCCGGTTGCAGCTCATGGATCTCCTCTCGGGGGCGGCGGCGGAACTTGCAGAGGCTGCGCACATGGTTCCCACCACACCCTGCGCACCTCTGAGGGTTGGTGGTGATGCTGGGAGGCCTTGGCTTGTCTGGGCATCTGGCTCGCTGGTCGGGGGTCGACTTCCGCTGGAGGAGGTCGATGCTCTGGTTGTCCTCCTCTGTGGCGCTTTGCCGGTGGATATTGGTCGCCTGGTTGCCGGACCTGGTTTCCTGGCATGCTTGGACGGCCCTGCAGGCTGCTTCGTGGGCTAGGATGGCGTCCTCGGCTTCCTGGACCGAAACCTCCTCTCTCTCGAACAGGCGCTCTTGCAGCTGCCTGTCGCGTAGGCCGCAGATCAGCCGGTCCCGTAGCTGCTCCTCCAAATTCGAGAACCTGCAGGCGACGGCGGCTTCTCGTACGACGGCGAGGAAGTCAGCACCGGTCTCGTCGGGGCGCTGGTCCCTTTTTTTGAACTGCGACCGCGCAGCCACCTTGGAGCGTCGGGGCTTGAAGTGTGCGTTGAGTCTGGCCACGAGGTCCTGATACGCGACAGTGTTGATGGCCTCCTGGGGGAACAGGTTCGCGGCAATCTCCAACAGTGCGGGCCCCCCGAGGCAAAGCAGTGCTGCCGCCTTCGCACCGTCCTCGGATATCTGGTTGAACCACATGTACAGTTCAACGTGAGCCAGGTAGCGGGCCCAGGTCTCAGGATGGCGGGTGTCGAAATCGTGGGGTTGTCCGGCTCTTGCCATGGCGGTGCAGCTTGCGGTCTTGGTCGAGGTGCGGTGTGTGGTCTCGGTTGCGGATGCGGTTACTGGCGTGGTCCGGTTGGTTGACCCAGTCGGCTGGCGGTCGTGGGGGAGAAGGAAGGAAAATGCCTTTCCCTTCAGCTCGCAGAACGTTTCCCCAGTGACTTCAGCTCTTGGTCGGCAGCGATCCCACCTTCGTCGCCACTATTGTATAGTGGGTCTGACGCAAGGAAGAGATGCGAGCCGGTGTGTGAGTTCAGCTCTTTATTGAAGGGGGGTAGTGAACTGGGGAATGAGGGCTACCTGGCCTCCTTAAATACCTAGCCAGGTAAGCGGACAGCCAATGGGGTTGGCCCTAGGTTTCCCGCCGAAACTGGGTTTCCCGCCGAAACCGTCCAGGGCAACGCCCCCTGGTGGCTGTTGCTATGCAGGTGCCTGCATACATAACACATACAACACAAAATTCATACCAGCCCCCTTTGTGCTCCTGTATAAAAGCTCAGCGACTTTTGCCAACCTTTGTGCTAAGTTTATTTCCAAATTAAACACAATAACTTTGATACCTTGTCATTTCGAACGGTCGCTAAACGAAAGATTGCAAGTCACGGAGTACCTGCAATGTGGTAGCTGCCAAAATGGGATGGAGAAACGGACCCGAAATTTGCATACATTGGCCTGGAGGTTAAATTATTGTACTGTAATCATGCGAACGGCGGATTCTTCTATTTTAATTTTAAAAACTAAAACCAATTCTTTAATTTTAACTTTAATTTTCCTGGATCAATCGGTATTCTTTCTTTCTTCTTCCCCCCCCCTCCTCCCCCCAATCTGTGCAGATCTTTAGAGAATACTTTTTTGCGGGGGGGGGGGCAAAATAGAAAGAGAGCAAGGTTTGCAAACTGGCAACAAATTATTGTGCATTAAGGAGGCTTTGGTGCATTTAAAAATTAGGCTCCCTAATTGGTTGCTGGTGGAAGAACAGCTGTTCCTTATTTAATTCAGGGTTGCCAGGTTATTTTTTTCCCCTTTCAACAACATGATTTATCTTTGAGGGATCCCCCCCAGAGCAGAAAATAATCTATTTTGCAGATCCTGAGAGCTGGAAGGACAGGATCTGCTGAAGATTTCCCAAGAAGGTGACTTCTGGATCAGTTAGACCCCAAGATCCATCATCCACTGAAGAGCAGGCTTGCTGGAACTGTAGTCTGAGGTATAAATAAAAATTATGAGCCTGATGTATTATTTGTTCGTTTATTTAATTTGTACCCTGCCTTTATTTATTTATTTTCTTTTACAAATCACTCTAGGCTGGTGAACGTTTCCGATGCATTTTCCTCCTATTTTCCTCACAATGACAACCCCATGAGGTAGGCTGGGCTGAGAGAGAGTTGTCCTGGTCATGCCTAAGGCGGGACTAGAACTCACCGTCTCCTGGTGATTGGCCCAAAGTCACCCAACCAGCTTTCGTGCCTAAGGCAGGACTAGAACTCCCTGTCTCCTGGTGATTGGCCCAAAGTCACCCAGCCGGCTTTCATGCCTAACGCGGGACTAGAACTCACCGTCTCCTGGTGATTGGCGTAAAGTCAGCCAGTTGGCTTTCCTACCTAAGGTGGGACTAGAACTCACCATCTCCTGGTGATTGGCCCAAAGTCACCCAGTTGGCTTTCCTGCCTAAGGTGGGACTAGAACTCCCGGTCTCCTGGTGATTGGCCCAAACTAACCCAGCCAGCTTTCATGCCTAAGGCGGGACTAGAACTCACCATCTCCTGGTTTCTCGCCTGGTGCCTTAACCAGTAAACCAAACTGACTCTCTAACCCAGACATGTCAAACTCACATGACGTCGCGCAACATATTGGGACTGTTTTGTCATTGCCGGCGGTGGGGTGGGCGCGGCTTCCGTGTGACGCATCTGGCCTGCAGGCTGGCAGTTTGACACCCCTGCTCTAACCTATCCATCCTTTAAACTGAAAGGAGAGCATGTTCCAGTATACAGGTAATCCTTGACTTACAACCACAATTGGGAACAGGATTTCTGTTGCTAAGGGAGGCAGTTGTTAAGTGAATCGCACATTGGTGAAGGAGGAAAAGAAGAGAAGGAAGAATAAAGAGAAAGAGCGAGGAAGGAAGGAAGGAAGGAAGGAAGGATGGATTGATTCTGAGCTGGGTGGTTTCCTTGCAGACGCTTCAGGACCCAACTAGGGAACATCATCAGGGCTAGGAGGAAGAGGAAGGAAGGAAGGAAGGAAGGAAGGAAGGAAGGAAGGAAGGAAGGAAGGAAGGAAGGAAGGAAGGAAGGAAGGAAGGAAGGAAGGAAGGAAGGATTGATTCTGAGCTGGGTGGTTTCCTTGCAGATGTTTCAGGACCCAACTAGGGAACATCATCAGGGCTAGGAGGAAGAGGAAGGAAGGAAGGAAGGAAGGAAGGAAGGAAGGAAGGAAGGAAGGAAGGAAGGTGGTCAGAGATTCAACCTAGAACTAAGGAGGAATTTCCTGACAGAATAATTAATCAATGGAACACCTTGCTTTCCTCATTACTGGAGATTTTTTTTTAAAAAAAAGATTGACAACTGTTTGTCCAGGATAGGATAAGAATTTCTAGCTTGGGTAGGGGGTTGGACTAGATGACCTCGCAGGTCCTTTCCAGCCCTGGGATTCTGTTTTGATGTCTAAGATCAGCTTTAACCTAGATTGTTTCTGGTTTTTTCACCTCCCTCCCCACGCCATCTTACGGAAACCACCTCAAATTCCAGCCAAATTCGATAGCTCCAGTTCAGCCAGCCACTGTGATCTTTCGTCTCTGTTAATTTTTATTTTATTATTATTTTTTTAACAAATAAAGGAAACTTTTCCGAAGGCTGAACTTTTGCAATAGGTGATGACCCAGCATTAATCCCGGGGACAAATCCCACCGGAGCGGGTGGAGGTTATTCCATTTTTTCAAGCCTTTCTCCCTTTGCTGTCTCTGCTCCTTTAATGTTCTCACTTTGCAGTGGTGGAATTCTTGAAACCTTTCCATCTTTTTATTTTAAATTTTTTCCACCCACCTCAGAAAACAAAGTGCAGCAGCTCCTGACTTCGAGGGGAAAAAAAATGGTTGGATTCACACCAGATTCAGAGCTTAGGGATGGTTGACGAATTTGTGGCTTGGAATCATACGGATTTTATACATTCGTTAGCATCCCGCCTTTATTATTTTTTTACAAATAACTCAATGCGGCGAACATATCCAAAACATCTTCCTCCCTTCCTGTTTTCCTCAAAACAACAACCCTGCGAGGTGGGTTGGGCTGAGAGACAGCTCGCCCAGCTGGCTCTCAGCCCAAGGCGGTGCTAGAATGCCCTGCCTCCCAGTCATCGGCCTGAAGCAACGGTGCCCAGGCTCTCCGGCTTGGTGGACCGGCGGAGGAGGAAGGGGAGAAGGGGGTGGTCCAGTGTGAGTGGCAGGTGCATGTGTGAGTGTGCACAACTCCTTTTGTGCAAGCATCAGGCACATGCAGCCGTTGCTCACACAAATGCAGCTGCTGGCACATGTTTGCCCACCAACCGCTGGCAGGGCCCGGTTCCAAACAGTTGTGGACCCCTGGCCTAAAGGGAGGGAGGGAGGGAGGGAGGGAGGAAGAAGGGAGGGAGGGAGGAAGATGAGGGAGGGAGGGGGAAGAAGGAAGGGGGGAGGGAGGAAGGAAGGAAGAAGGGAAGGAGGAAAGGAGGAAGATGAGAGAGGAAGGGAGGGAGGAAGGAAGGAAAGAAGGGGAAGAAGGAAGAAAGGGAGGGAGGGAGGAAGAAGGGAGGGGGGGAGGAAGGGAAGGAGGGAGGAAGGAAGAAGGGAGGGAGGAAAGGTGGAAGATGAGGGAGGGAGGGAGGAAGGGAGGAAGGAAGTGAGGGGGAAGAAGGAAGGGAGAGAAGGAGGAAGGGAAGGAGGGAGGGAGGGAGGAAGGAAGAAGGGAGGAAGGAAAGGAGGAAGATGAGGGAGGGAGGGAGGGAGGATGAGGAAGGAGGGAGGAAGGAAGAAGGGAGGGAGGAAAGGAGGAAGATGAGGGAGGGAGGGAGGGAGGGAGGGAGGATGAGGAAGGCAAGGAGGGAGGGAGGAAGGAAGAAGGGAGGGAGGAAAGGAGGAAGATGAGGGAGGGAGGGAGGGAGGGAGGAAGGGAAGGAGGGAGGAAAGGAGGAAGATGAGGGAGGGAGGGAGGGAGGATGAGGAAGGGAAGGAGGGAGGGAGGAAGGAAGAAGGGAGGGAGGAAAGGAGGAAGATGAGGGAGGAAGGGAGGGAGGCAGGGAGGAAGGAAGGAAAGAAGGGGAAGAAGGAAGAAAGGGAGGGAGGGAGGAAGAAGGGAGGGAGGGAGGAAGGGAAGGAGGGAGGGAGGAAGGAAGAAGGGAGGGAGGAAAGGAGGAAGATGAGGGAGGGAGGGAGGAAGGGAGGGAGGCAGGGAGGAAGGAAGGAAAGAAGGGGAAGAAGGAAGAAAGGGAGGGAGGGAGGGGAAGAAGGAAGGGAGGGGGAAGAAGGAAGGGAGAGAAGGAGGAAGGGAAGGAGGGAGGGAGGGAGGGAGGGAGGATGAGGAAGGGAAGGAGGGAGGGAGGAAGGAAGAAGGGAGGGAGGAAAGGAGGAAGATGAGGGAGGGAGGGAGGGAGGGAGGATGAGGAAGGGAAGGAGGGAGGGAGGAAGGAAGAAGGGAGGGAGGAAAGGAGGAAGATGAGGGAGGGAGGGAGGAAGGGAGGGAGGATGAGGAAGGGAGGGAGGAAGGGAGGAAAGAAGGGGAAGAAGGAAGAAAGGGAGGGAGGAAGGAAGGAAGGAAGGAAGGAAGGAAGGAAGGAAGGAAGTGAGGGGGAAGAAGGAAGTAAGTTCCAGTTTTTTGGGACCCAAAAGAGAATTTTCCCTTCCCATTATATAAATGGCCGATTTCGTCTGCGAGCCCCTTGCGCAGCGCCATGAAGCGGTATATAAATCTAAGTGCTATTGCTAAATGGAGATCCCATCCAACTCAGATGGGGAATACAAGCAGTCCTCCACCTACAACGGTTCATTTAGTGACCATTCACTTACAACGGCGCCGAAAGGAGTGAACTTAGGACTGACCCAAATTCAGACGAGTGGCAACTGTCTCCTATTTACGACAGCCGCACCGTCCCCAGCATCACGCGGTCCCCTTTAGTGACCATCTGACCAGCAAAGTCAACGGGGGAAGCCAGATTCACTTAACAACCGCGTGACTCACTTAACAACTGCAAGTGATTCACTTAACCACTGTGGCAAGAAAGGTCGTAAAATGGGGCAAAACTTCACTTAACAGATGTCTCGCTTAGCAACGGCAATTTTGGGCTTAGTTGTGGTTGTAAACTGACAACTACATACTCCTCATGGCCCATAATAAAGAACCCTTTGTCCTTTTTAATCATCTTAATGTATTCATCACACCTGCCGCAACCCAGAAGCATCAGCAGCGTCCATTTGTAGGGGAGCCGTTGCAGGTCAGCCACAAATTTTGTGGAAAATTTTGTCTCCTGTTTCTCTCAGATTCATCCGATCTCCAGGGCTTCACCAGGCTGGAAAATTTGCAATGAGCGGAACAGAGGAAATGAACAATGCAATGTAGGGATGACCAAAACGATCTCAAATTTATAAGGTCAACAGCCAAGACGTTATCCACAGACCACAGCTGGAGCTCCCAGACATTTCCTCACGTGGCTGCAACAGTGACCACGTGGGAAGCTTTAAACTTTCCTTCCAGATCAAGTCACCAAGTCCTGGATAGATTTTTCCTGTGAGCAGGTAAAAGGCCAACAGACCAGAATCATGAGGACAAAAGAGCCATGAGGATAGTTTTTTTCTTTAACCTTTATCTAAAGTAGGTTTTAAAAAAGGGACGCGGTGGCTCAGTGGGTTAGGACGCTGAGCTTGTCGATCTGAAGGTCGGCAGTTTGGCAGGTCAAATCCCGAGTGCCGCATAGCAGAGTGAGTGCCTATTACTTGTCCCAGCTTCTGCCAACCTAGCAGTTCAAAAGCACGTAAAAATGCAAGTAGAAAAATAGGGACCACTCCGGTGGGAAGGTAACAGCGTTCCGTGCGCCTTTGGCGTCTAGTCATGCCGGCCACGTGAACACGGAGACGTCCTCGGACAAGCGCTGGCTCTTCGGCTTTGAAACGGAGATGAGCACCGGCCCCTAGAGTCGGAAACGACTAGCACGCATGTGCGGGGGGGGGGGAACCTTTACCTTTACCTTTAAAGTAGGTTTGGAGCAAGGAGGACGCCCAAACAACTGGATGACTTTGAGAGCTGCATGCAACGAAATTTCATTTTAATGTATGCTGATTAGTGTACATTCAAAGTGATAATATAGTTATTATTCTATTTTATTCTGTTCTAACTGCCCCCGGTAGAATCCCTCTATCTCAGAGGTGTCCAATTTTGGTGATTTTAAGACTTGTGGATTTCAATTCCCAGAATTCTTTACTTGCTTATCCATCCATCCAATCATCCACCCAGCCACCTGAGTCACTTATAAGGGTACCAAGCAAGACAGGTTGGTGTTGGTCTAATCACCCAACTGGTGTAAGATGTTTGGCTATGTACCGTTAAAATGGTGTCAACTTTTAGCAGATGGTGTGTCTGTGTGTGTTTGTGTGTGTGAGAGAGAAAGGGGGGGAGATAAATGGATGGCTGGAAGATAGATAGATAGATAGATGGATGGATAGATAGATAGATAGATAGATAGATAGATAGATAGATAGATAGATAGATAGATAGATAGATCTACCCTTCCTTCCTTCCTTCCTTCTCCCCTCCTTCCTTCCTCTCCTCTTCCTTCCCCTCCCCTTCCCCTCCTCCTCTCCTCTCCTCCCTCCTTCCTATCCTCTTCCTTCCCCTCCTCTCCTCTCCCCTCCTCCTCTCCCTCCCTTCTCTCATCTCCTCTACTTTCCTCTCCCCTCTTCTCTCCCTTCCTTTTTTTCCTTCCTTTCTTCTCTTGCTTTTTTCTTTGCCTCCTCCTTCCCTCCCTTCTCCTTATTCCTCCTTTACTCCTGGACGTAAATGGCAAGTGAGTCACTGCCCTGGACACCAAGCCAGCCCCAACCCCGAGACGAATCCTTCCCCCCCTCCCACTCCCCGCTCCCGACCTCTGGCTCCATCCATCTTCGCGACCAGCAGACACTCCTGCGCCAAATGCGCGCAGCACCCCACCATCCTCACCATGTCCTTCTCTGCGGTCCGGCCCCGTTCCCACCCTCTTTCCATCCCGTCGGCAAAGCACGGTGGTGTGGCTTCCCCCTCTTCCACCGTGGGGTGTGCACCCTCCCCACCTCGCAGCCGCGGTCATCCCAGACAACCTCAAGAAGAAGCCACCTTCCCAGAGAGCGCGACGGGAAGCCGGGGTTTCGGGGTGGAGCAGAAACGGCGCAGCGATTTAATTAATTGCTTTTGTTGGAGAGCCCAAGGAACGCATGAGCTCACTGCCCGAGGATGGGGTGTGTTACTGCTCCCTCTTTAATAACGGACAATGCGCATACTTCAGAGGGGCGGGGGCGGGGGGGGGGAGGAAAGGGAAATCTCTGTGTCCCGTCGCCCGCCCAACCACGTTTGGCCCAGGGAAACCCAGAGTGTGGGAAGGAAAGACAAGGGTCATTTTCTTGGAAAGGGGGGGGAAAGGGGGGGCAAATAGGATTTGAATAAGGAAGAGACTGGACCGCAGTGGCCTAGAATGGTGGAGGAGGGTCGCATGCCTGGGCAGGGGGCTGAACTAGATCAGAGGACCTCCAAGGACCCTTCTCATTCTGTTGTTCTGTTGTGGGTGCTCCATAATCTCGAGAAGAGATTAGTCATTTGTCTGAAATGGAACGGGGCCTCCTGCTTGAACACTGGGTTGGACTAGATGACCTCCAAGGTCCCTTCCAGCTCTGCTATTCTGTTTTATTCTGTTAAAGCCAGCAAACAACTGATTTGCAGCTAGGCCTTGACTTAAAGCCATTCATTTAGTGACCAAAGTTACAACAGAACTGGGAAAAAGTGGCTTAGGAGCGTTCTTCACACTTACGACCATTGCAGCATCCCCCATGGGGGTCGCGTGATCAAAGTTCGGACCCTGGGCAACTGACTCATATTTATGACGCAGTGTCTCTGGGTCAGGTGATCCCCCTTTTGCAGCCTTCTGACAAGCAGGAAGCCAGATTCACTTAACAACTGTGTGACTCACTTAACAACTGCAGGGGTCCGCTTAACCACTGCGGCAAGAAAGGTCATCAAATGGGACAAATCTCACTTTTCTAGAATAGAATAGAATAGAATAGAGCTGGAAGGAACCGTGGAGGTCTTCTAGTCCAGCCCCCCGCTCATGCAGGAGAACCTATTCCATCTAAGACAGGTGACTGCCCAGCCTCTTCTTAAAGACCCCCAGCGATGAAGCACCCACGATTTCTGGTGGCAGGCTGTTCCGCTGGTTAATTTTTGTCCCTGTTAGGAAGTTTCTCCTTAATTCCAGGTTGCTTCTCTCCTTGATCAGTTTCCAACAAGTGTCTTACTTAATAGTGGAAATTTGGCAATCAGTTGTGGCCGTAATTCGAGGACTACCTGTAAAACCAATCAGGGCAGAGTTCAGCCTGGCTAAAAAGGGGATTTCTCAAAATCTTCCCCACCTCCCCTACAAAATTCCCCTGTTCCATCTGTCCATCAATCCGCCTTAAACCAATGATCAAAGTGCCACCATCCGCAGGTTAAAATTTTATAACAAACGTAGTCCTCAAGTTAATGACCATCTTTGAGCTGCACAGTAACGGTCATAAGGTGTGATGGTTGGAAAGCGGGTCGCCAAGTGTTCAGTCGTGATTTTGTGATATTTTTTTTTTGCATGGTCATTAAGCGAACACCACAGCCATTAAACGAACTTGTTCACCACAAGGCGGTTTCTGGCAAAAATGTTATCAATTGTGGTGACGTCACCACAAACGGCCATAGATGTGATATAGTCCATGACAACCCGGAATGTGGTCATGTGTCATGAAGGGAGCTGGGTTCAAATGCCAGATCTTGCTTCCAACATCATTTATTTTGCAAGCTGCCGAGAATTGCTGCACATTTAATAAATCAATGGGGCATCGTAAGTTGAGGACTACGTCTTGGAACGACCAAAAAGGCCTGTGGTGTCTAGTATAGGTATGTCCTTGACTTACGAGAACAACTGAGCCCAACATTTTGGTTGCTAAGCAAGAGAGTTGCTAAGTGAATTTTGCCTCATTTTTGGTTGTTAAGCGAATCACTGCAGTTGTTAAGTTAGTAACATGGTTGTTAAGTGAATCTGGCTTCCCCTACTGACTTTGCTTGTCAGAAGGTCGCAAAAGGGGAACACGTGACCATGGGACGCTGCGACCGTCATAAATGTGGGTCAGTTGCCAAGCGCCTCAATTTTCACGTGACCATGGGGATGCTGCAACGGTCGTAAGCCTGAAAAATGGATATGTCACTTTTTTCAGCGCCGTTGTAACTTCAAACAGTCACTAAATGAGTGCTTGTAACTTGAGGACTATAGATCCCCAAATGACCTGGATAACTTGCCAAATTATGGTTAACACAGAGATTTATTTTTTTAAAAAAATAGCCTGGACAAGCATTTGACCTGGATGGTATAAGATCTCCTGCTCCAGCAGGGCGGGTTGGACTAGATGACCTCCAAGGTCCCTTCCAGGTTTATGGTTTTATGTTCTATTCCTGTCCACTAAAAACAGACACTTTCCAATGGCCACTGCTACAACTGCCCGGCAAATGTGTGAAGCTGAGAGCGATCAGATTTTCCATCTTCCTATCCACCCCTGTCAACAACAACAACAACAAAAAAACCAACACAACATGTTTGTGTGTGTGCTTGTCGGAAATAGAACGGCAGTGATGTCACACGATTTAACCCCAAAGCATTGCAGCTAAGCCTCTATCAAAACAAGTGTGCAAATTTTTAGGCGGTGAGGAAAGCAGTGTGCGACACAGCGCAATCTCCAGGGGATTAGCTCCTCGGGGTTAACAAGCACAAGACTTAACCTTGTCACAACACGGTGACTTTGTTCCATCTCGGCCATGCGCACAAAGACAGACAGACAGACACACACACACACAATCACACAACTTCAAACTGCAGCATTTTTGAGCAAGATTGAAAGCTGTTTGTCTGAAATGGTATAGAGTTTCCTGCCTGAGCAGGGGGGGTTGGACTAGATGACCTCCAAGATCCCATCCTCCTCTGTTGTTATTGTTATTATTATTAAATGCTGTTTTGAAAAATATAGTGGGCTTCTCAAATGGTTTTTTTTATTACATTTATATCCCGCCCTTCTCCGAAGACTCAGGGCGGCTTACAAGCTTAGCAGTAGCCTTCATTCTATGTATATGCCTGCTTGTTAGGGCTTTCATACACCCCCCAAGCGGCATTATTACAAAGTCAGCTTATTGCCCCCAACAACCAAGGACAGGTAGTCCTTGGTTTACAAGGATTCGCTTAATGACCATTCAAAATTACAACGTCACTGCAAAAAGGGACTTATGTCCGTTTTTTGGCAGCATCCCCCAGGTGACGTGATGAAAATTCAGATGCTCGGCAACTGACTCATGTTTATGACGGTCGCAGTGTCCTGGGGGTCATGTGATCCCCTTCTGGGACCTTCTGACAAGCAAAGTTTAATAATAATAATAATAATAATAATAATAATAATAATAATAATAATAATAATAATAATAATAATAATAATAATAATAATAATAATGATGATGATGATGATGATGATGATGATGATGATGATGGTGATGAAGAAGGAGAAGAAGAAGAAGAAGAAGAAGAAGAAGAAGAAGAAGAAGAAGAAGAAGAAGAAGAAGAAGAAGAAGAAGAAGAAGAAGAAGAAGAAGAAGTTGAAGTTGGAAGGGACCTTGGAGGTCATCTAGTACCACCCTCTGCTCAGGCAAAAAACCCTATACCATTTCAGACAAATGGCTGTCCAGTCTCTTCTTAAAGACTTCTAATGTTGGAGCAGGGGAAGCCCGATTCGCTTAATGACCACGTAACTTAGCAATGATTCACTTAACAACGGTGGAGAGAAACGGCGTAACATGGGGCCGCTTAGCAAGTGTCTTGTTTAGAAACATAAATCTTAGGCCCAATTGTGGTCAGAAGTCAAGGATTACCTGTACGTGCTTAGTTAACACAGGTATTCCTCGACAAGTTGCTTAGTGAATCCTGTGCAAATGGGGGAAAAATGTGAGGGGTTGTGAACAATACAATTCGATTAATCTGAATTACGGGTGTCTTTCTGAAACTCTATATGGAAATCTCTTCAAGTTAAAGAAGGGATCACGAGGCTGAGTTATGCTCCCAAAATGTTCTACTTGAGCATGTTTAAGGAATTTGGGTTGTGGGGAATTCCTACATTAATTCTTTTGAGGTATTGGAAAAAGCAATCCTTGATATTTAAGGGCTAAATTTAAGATACGTGGAATTTATCCCGTTTTGGACTGGCATGGTTTTTTTCCCTTTAATAAAATAAAAATAAAAATGACACAATGTCTTTCTCTCTGGCACACATTTCATGATATTTTACAAAAACGGCCCTTTTTCCTGATTTGAAATGTTCACACAGATAGTCCACAACTGGGACCACAATTTCCATTGCTAAACAATATTTAAAATGTACACTAATGTTATGCATGTACTTTTCTGGAGGAGATTCGAAAAACATATTACATTCATAAAATTGATGTGTCTCATTTCCCATTAAAATACAGGTAGTTCATTTAGTGACTGTTCAGAGTTACAACGGTGCTGGAAAAAGTGACTGTTTTTCACACAACCATTGCAATATCCCCCTTCATGGTCACATGATCAAAATTCAGACACTTGGCAACCGACTCACATTTATGACGGTCACAGTGTCCCTGAGGTTCACGTGGTCCTCTCTTGCCACCTTCTGACAAGCAAAGTCAATGGGGAAGCCTGATTCACTTAACGACCATGTTGCTAACTAAACAACTGCAGGGATTCACTTAACAACAAAGCTCCTGAGTTACCAGCTGCAAGGATTCACTTAACGACTGAGAAAAGAAAGGTCGTGAAAGGATGCAAGACTCACTTCACAAATGTCTCCCTTAACGGCGGAAATTTTGGGCTCAGTTGTGGTCGTAATTCGAGGACTACCTGTGTTTGACTGGTCTCATTCCCCACTAAAATAAATTACGGCGTTATTTGCAGAAATATAAACAGGAGCAGAAGTAATGAAAACAATATCCTGTTCTTGCAATTCAACCCCCGCTCCCTGATGTACAGGTACTATGACATCACACACACACACACACACACACACACACACACACACACACACACACACAGGACAGGGGGTCCTCTGCTTACAACCATTTGCTTAGCGAGCATTCCAAGCTACAAAGGCATTGAAAAAAGGGACTTTTGCACAGTCCTCGCACTTACGACCACTGCAGCATCCCCCACGTGATCAATATTCAGGCACTTGACAAGCGGCAGTCCTCAGGTTACGACCGCCATCGGGACCCGTGTCTAAACAAAACATTTGTTTATGACCTTTCCCACCATGTTCGTTAAGCGAATCATATGGCGGTGGTTAAGTCCTTCGGGAAAGGGCGGTATATAAATCTAAATAAATAAATAAATAAATAAATAAGTGAACCAGGTGGTCATTAAATGAATCCGAGTGCCACCCAAGTGCCATTTCCGACCTTCCCAGCTGGCTTCCGGCAAGCAAAGCACTCGGATTCCGGCACTCGGATTCATTTAATGACCACCTGGTTCACTTAACCACCGCCATATGATTCGCTTAACAAACATGGTGGGAAAGGTCATAAACAAATGTTTTGTTCAGACACTGGTCCCGATGGTGGTCGTAACCTGAGGACTGCCTCTCCGTTGTTCTCGTGCTTGGAAAGGAGGTTGATCCCGCAGAGATCCTTCAGGCATTTTGTGAGCAGAGGACTACACAACTATACAACTCGCCCTTCAGTCCTGTCTCCATGTGTGCAGCTGTCGTCTGGGGTCTTTGCGACCGCCGCCAGAAATGAGAACATTGAGTTTCTCCTGAGCCTTTAATCTCCCTTGATCTCTGAAGATCTTCCCCAAAGGATCTGCGGATCACGCTGGTCCTTCCTCTCTGGCAATCCCAGGCAAGACGACACTTGAATAAAAGGACCGATTTTTCATGCCCCATCTAGGATCCTCAAGGTCACCTTTTTAGCTTTAAAAGTGTGTGTGGGGGGGAAATGTGCAACTTAAATCACAAAATTTCCATGGCTAAGCGAGACACCTGTTTAGTGCATTTTGCTCCATTTTATGACCTTCCTCGCCACAGCTGTTAAGTGAATCACTGCAATTGTTAAAGTTAGTCACACGGTCGCTAAGCAAATCTGGCTTGACTTTGCTGGTCAGAAAGTCACAAAAGGGGATCACGTGACACACCCAGGCGCTGTGTCCGTCATAAATACGAGTCCGTTGCCAAGCATCTGAATTTTGGATCGCATGACCACGGGGGACGCTGCAACGGTCGTAAGTGTGAAAAACTGTCTTTTTTCAGTGCTGTCACTAAACGAATGCGATACGTCGAGGACTACGCGTATTCTTTATGCACTCCAAATGCGTGATTTTAGTCTCTCAAACCTGGTTGTCTCCAACCAGGGTGTCTATGCAGGTAGTCCTCAATTTACAATCATCATTAGCACCAGATCTTCCATTGCTAAGCAGGACGGTTGTTAAGTGAGACCGGCTCAGTTTTACAACTATTTTAGCCACGCTTATTAAACAAATGACTGCAGTTATGTGAATCCCACGGTCATTAAATGAATCCAGCTTCCTCTAATAGACTTTGCTTGTCCGAGGACAGCATAAATACTTCGTCAAATAGATAAACAGATACATAGAAACATAAGGTTGGAAGGGATCTTGGAGATCATCTAGTCTAACCCCCTACATAGGGCAGGAGTCCTTCTATCCTCCCAGACAAATGAATGTCCAGTCATTTCTTGAAATCCTCCAGCAATCAGCACCCATCTTTTCCTAGTTACATCCACCCAACCTACCAGATCGCAGAAGGAGAATATGTTGAGGTTCTCAACGTCTTTTTCCAGGTACATCCAGATGACCCTCCAGAACTGGGAGGCAGATGTTATGGGTCCCCTCCCTTAAAGAGGTCCATCTGGTGGGTCCATGGACTTTCTCCTTCCTGGGGAGCACCAACCCTGTGGAGATAAGATAGCCTTGGCTTCATTAACCATCTTCTGCAGATAACCCTTCTTGTCTCCACATTTTCTCTTCTTTTGTGTCTACCTTCAACCTCCCATCCAGTTGACCTTCAGATCTCCTGATGTCCTGCTCTAGATCTTCCTGTTTTTTGAGCTTCTGAGGCCAGAAGATACATGGACATATAGAATGCTATGGATGGAGAGGAACTTGGAGGTCTTTGTGCTGCAGCTGCCAAAAAAGCCAACACAGTGCTAGGCTGCATTAACAGAGGGACAAAATCAAGATCACGTGAAGTACTAATACCACTTTACAAGGCCTTGGTAAGGCCACACCTGGAATACTGCATCCAGTTTTGGTCACCACGATGTAAAAAGGATGTCGAGACTCTAGAAAGAGTACAGAGAAGAGCAACAAAGATGATCAGGGGACCGGAGGCTAAAACATATACAAAGAACGGCTGCTGGAATTGGGTACGTCTTATTTAATGAAGAGAAGGGCGAGGGGGGACATGATAGCAACTCTTCCAATATCTCAGGGGCTGCCCCAAAGAAGAGGGAGTCAAGCTATTCTCCAAAGCGCCTGAAGGCAGGACAAGAAGCAACGGATGGAAACTCACCAAGGAGAGAAGCAACCTGGAACTAAGGAGGAATTTCCTGACCATGAGAACAATTAGCCGGTGGAACTACCTGCCTCCAGAAGAGGTGAATGCTCCAACACTGGAAGTTTTTAAGAAGAGACTGGGCAGCCATTTGTCTGAAATGCTATAGGGTTTCCTGCCTGAGCAGGGGGTTGGACTAGATGACCTCCAAGGTTCCTTCCAAGTTTACTACTGTATTGTTATTGTTATTGTTATTGTTATTACTATCCCTGCCCAAGCCAGGAATCCTTATACCATCTTGGAGAAATGAATACCCAATCTTTGCTTCAACATCTCCAGGGATGGGACACTCGTCTTGGTTACATCCACCCGACCCACCAGATCAGAGAGGGAGAGTGTGTCCTGGGTCCCCTCCCTTAAGAGGTCCATCTGGTGGGTCCAAGGACTTTCTTCTTCCTGTGGAACACCATTCCTGTGGTGTTGACTTCATTAACCATCTCCTGCAGGCGACCCCACTTGCCCCCACGTCCTCCCTTCCTTCGTGTCCACCTTCCATCTCCAACCAAGGTGACCTTCTCCAGATCTTCCTCTTTGTTCAGGTTCTTGAACTGGAAAGGATATGTGGAGACGTCCCCATGGAAACCTCTGTCCATAACCAATGTGTCCAGGCTGCACCTCAAGGTGAGCACCTGTCCCAAGGCAAGTGGGCGGGGCTTCTTCTGCACAAGGTGGAGCCCTCCTACGTCCCATCTGCCGTTCTGGACCGCCGATTCCTCCCCGTGGTTTGGGGTTGGGGTGAAAACGACGGAGGACCGAGTCCCAAATCTGGAAGTTGGTTTTGGACGTAAGATGACTTTGTAATTTGCTTCCCAATGGCTCCCCTTTTCTCTCTCTCTCTCTCTCTCCCCCCGTCTTTTTTCCCCAGGGGCGAATACTTTGGGTTGAAAAACCAGGCGCGTCACACGCTCTCACGCCTAGATCTAATTTTTCACCGTCTGTAATCATGGCTGACCGCAAGGCTTATTTTAAGCCAGCTGAATATTCTCCTCGCTTCGGTGTTTTTCTGCAGTTGATTTGACGTTGTTTGAAACACCAGATCAAAAGACCGGGAATTTTCGCCTGGGGCTTCACGTTGCTCGGCTCCGACGCCTTTTTTCCCTCTTTTGCGCTGCTTTAGCAGAAAAATCGACCTTCAGTGCTTGGCTGCTCCTCCACGTGGCCCGGTTCTGTTGACAGGTAATCCTTGACTTACCACAGTTTGTTTAGCGACCGTTTGAAGTGACAACCACACTGAGAGAACGGGCTTACGACCAATCCTTGCACTTACGAGGGTTGCAGCATTCGCACGGACATGGGATCAAACTTCAGGCACTTGGGAACTGATGTTTATTTGCAAGAATGACCTTGGGGTAAGTTGGGTGGTCAATGAATTTTAAAGAGAGAGATGATAGATAGATAGATAGATAGATAGATAGATAGATAGATAGATAGATAGATAGATAGATAGATGATAGATAGATAGATAGATAGATAGATAGATAGATCAGTTGCAGTGTCCCAAGGTCACATAATCGCCATTTGTGACTTTCCCAGCCAGATTCCGACAAGCAAAATCAAAGGGGAAGTTGGATTCACTTAACGATTGTGTGATTCACTTAACAGCTGCAGTGATTTACAAGCCTGGCAAAAAAGATCATAAAATCAAATGCAACTCACTTAACAGCCCTCTTGCTTAGCAATGAAAATCCCACACTTCCACAGTCCTCCTCCTCCTCCTCCTCCTCCTCTTCCTCCTCCTCCTCCTCCTCCTCCTCCTCCTCCTGCTCCTCCTCCTCCCTTCCAGCACTGATGATGTTCCCTAGTTGGGTCATGAAACGTCTGCAAGGAAACCACCCAGCTCAGGGAGCACCAAGGACCCCACAATCCTCCTCCTCCTCCTCCTCTTCCTCCTCCTCCTCCTCCTCCTCCTCCTTCTCCTCCTCCTTCCTCCTCCTCCTCCTCCTTCTCCTCCTCCTCCTCTTCCTCCTCCTCCTCCTCCTCCTCCTCCTCCACCACCTTTTCTCCATAAATTTCCCTTCTAGCACTGATGATGTTCCCTAGTTGGGTCATGAAACATCTGCAAGGAAATCACCCAGCTCAGAGAGCACCAAGGGCCCCACAGTCCTTCCTCCTCCTCCTCCTCCTCCCTTCTAGCACTGATGATTTTCTTTGGCTGGATCATGAAATGTCTGCAAGGAAACCACCCAGCTCAGGGAACACCAAGGACTCCACAATTCAACCAGAGCCACAGAGATTCTCTTCTATTGGAACCACTGAATTGCACACTAGGAAGGGACCCCCCAAAGATCATCTAGTCCAACCCACCCAGCTTAGCTTCTGTGACAAGGAACGGTGTTCACCAACTTCTTGGTGGCATCAAAGAGGGCTTCGTGTGAAGTCTCGGGTCACCCACTGCAATGACCCAGGCTGAATTCCCACATCATGTTGAACTCCATCCAGCTAGATTAGCATAGCTTAAGCAGTGGAGACACAACAGCTTGTTTAAGGACCCACCAATCTTAGCCAAAGGAAATATTTATCCATACCCTCTTGAAGGTTGACAGAACCATCTTTAAGGGGCCTAAGGATGAAATATTGGCATTTTTTAGGCTCTGCGGATGGTGGTCTACGGAGAACAAGAGTCTCAGTTAGCAACATCAATAATAAAGACAGATGTGCAAAGCAGCTACAGGACCTCTTGCCAAAAAGGCAGGTAGTGGGTGGGGGGAGAAGGAAGACATATTTTCAAACTCAGCCATATGTAATCTCTGGATAGACTATAAATCAAGCCAGGAAAGGCAGCTTGTCAAAGCTAAGCTCCAGTGAATTTCATCTTTGGCCTTTACAGTCAAAACTTCACACAAAAATCATCCCGCAGAGAACAGAGGTCAGAACAGAAACAGGTAAAGCTTCTGAGGCCGCCATTTTGACTTTTTTGACCTTTACCACCCATCTTCGACCCCCCAACCTGTATTCTTGAGGGCATGCAATGAAAGAGGTCACCATGAAACATCTGGAGGAGAATCTAGTAAACGATGGAGATCGAACCAACGGAATAAACCAGAGATAAATTTGCTGAGGCAAACTGAGTTTGAAGTCTTCGAGGAAGGTTTTGCTGGTGGCCAGTCTCCAAATCTCCAAGCAAGGATGGAAACTGCGGTCCAGAACATCTGGGAAACATCAGCCTGGCAATGGTTCTTCTCAAGGGCTAACCCCCTTATACAACGTTTGACAGAGCTGGGAGATTTTTCTGGAAAGAAGATGGATGTGTTTGCTTATTATTTATGTAGACGTTAGGCCTGGTCAATCCCAGGTAGGGTTCTGGCCAAACCAAGCAGATGTCCCCCGGCTCCTGCAGATGTTCTGCAGAAGGTTTGGTGGCTCTCAAAGCCCCAGGCTTGGCCAAACGCAAGGAAGGGACAAAACGGTGGGACTTGTGAAGGAGTCTCATTTGCCCAGTGTCTGGGTTTGGAGGTGTTTGCGCACATGTGTGTGTGTCTGAATGGGAGTGACAACTCCTGGCCCATGATATTGCCTGTGAGAGGAGTGGAAGAGAAAGAAAGAAAGAAAGAAAGAAAGAAAGAAAGAAAGAAAGAAAGAAAGAAAGAAAGAAAGAAAGAAAGAAAGAAAGAAAGAAAGAAAGAAAGAAAGAAGTAAAAGAGAAAGAAGGAAAGAAAAAAGAAAAGGAAGGAAGGAAGGAAGGAAGGAAGGAAGGAAGGAAGGAAGGAAGGAAGGAAGGAAGGAAGGAATCAATCTTCCCAATTCTATAACTGACATTATTTTCTATGTGGAATGTAAGACATATTGTGGTTTGTTTGGGATGGCTACTCTTCCTTCCTTCCTTCCTTCCTTCCTTCCTTCCTTCCTTCCTTCCTTCCTTCCTTCCTTCCTTCCTTCTTTCCTTCCTTGGTGTCTAGTTCTCAATTTCAGTTTTCCTGCAAATTTTTTTTTTTGAATGCAAGATCTGCATTCCACAGACTTACTTGCTTTTTTTTATATATACAAAAAAAAAAGTTAGGAATTTGGAAAATGCATTTGCAGGGGAGGGTAGGTGATCTGACAGATCTTTTCCAAGCAGAAATGAGATGGGATCAGTTTAATGAGATAGGAGAGAGAGGGGGGGGGGGCTGGACGACTGACTAGCCCCCTCCGGGAGGAAAGCTTGCGGAAGATTTATAGGCTTTTGTGGTGGTGGTGGGGGGGAAGCAGGTGGAATCTTGTTCTTCGGCTACCTGCTTTTAAAGGCTGTCTAGCCAAATTCATAAGGGACGCAGTGGCTCAGTGGGTTAGGACGCTGAGCTTGTCGATCAGAAGGTCGGCAGTTTGGCGGGTCGAATCCCGAGTGCCGCGTAACAGAGTGTAACAGAGTGAGCGCCTGTTACTCGTCCCAGCTTCTGCCAACCTAGCAGTTCGAAAGCACGTAAAAAATGCAAGTAGAAAAATAGGGACCACTACGGTGGGAAGGTAACGGCGTTCCGTGCGCCTTTGGCGTCTAGTCATGCCGGCCACATGACCACGGAGACGTCCTCGGACAAGCGCTGGCTCTTCGGCTTTGAAACGGAGATGAGCACCGGCCCCTAGAGTCGGAAACGACTAGCACGCATGTGCGGGGGAACCTTTACCTTTACCTTTAGCCAAATTCAGTGAGTTATGGTTTATAGGCAGACAGAATTTCCCTCTCTTCCTTCTTCCTTGCTTTTTTCTCTTTGTTCTTCCTTCCTCTTTCCCTTCCTTCCCTCCCTCCTTCTCTTCCTTCCTTCCTTCTTTCTTTCTCCTTTCTTTTCTTTCTTCCTTTCCTCACCCCCCTGCGTCCTTCCTCTTTTTTCCTTCCTTCTTTGTCTTTCCTTTTTTATTTCCTCTTCCTCTTCTTTTCATTTTTTCTCTTTCCTTCTTTCCTTCTTCTTTCCATGTTTTTCCTTTCGTACTTTCTTTCCTTCCCTCTTTTTTCCTCCCTCTTTCCCTTTTCACTCCTTCTTTCCTTCCTTTCCTCTCCTGCCATGTATTCCTCCCTCCCTCCCTCTTTCCTTCCTTCCTTCCCTCCCTCCCTCCCTCTCTTTCTTTCCCTCTTTCCCTCCTTCCATCCTGCGCTGACCCTCCTTTCTGCCCACCGCAGCAGCTTCTTCCTGAGAAACCCAGGCCCGCCTGCCTGCCTCCAGATGGTGGGGGTCTCCAGAGCCTGCCTCTTAGACAGGAGCCCAGATTTATGACCGCTGGGCCTTGTGCGTTACAGCTCCCTAGTGCCTTTGCTCGTGGGCTGCTACGGGGGTCTCATCTGTTCCATATTTTCTGCATCATTCGCACTCTATCTGGTTATTTTCAGGGAGACCCCCAAAGAAGGAAGGCCTCTAGGGGAGAGTTTTGATACAGGAGTAGGGGGTGGTGTGGGGGCTGGGGGCAAAGGGTGGACTTTCTCTTCCCTGAAACTCCTCTGGTTAAATTCAGGGTCTGGGGACATGAAATGTTTTCAAAAATAGTGGGAAATTCAACTCACCCTAATTTGGAGCGAACCGTCAATGACCCTACAAAGATGACACCGGTGGGAGAGTGTCATCGTATAACGACCTGGTTTCGCAACAGTTTTTTTGCAGCGGTCGTTAAGCGGACATGCCGCTCATAAGCGTGACTGCCAGGGTCATGCATGCCTTCAAACATGGCAGTTTAAATATCTGTGGAGGTTCTCCCTCCTCCAGGGCATGTTTGTCCCAAAGATACTTTTCCAGGAGGCAACTGGGCTTTCTTGTTTTCCATTTGAAGACGTTTCGCTTCTCATCCCAGAAGCTTCTTCAGCTCTGACTGGAGGGTGGGGAAATGGAAGGATTTATACTCCTTCCAGACTGCTGGTCATTGGCCTTCTTTTAGAGGGTCATTGAGGCTACCTGGAGGTTTAATCTGTGTCCTCAGTGTCATGGTTGGGTTGTTGACCAGTCCTTTCAGCAGCTCCAAGAAGGAACCACACCCATTTGCACCGCTCAGGTGACCCTGAGGACACAGATTAAACCTCCAAGTGGCCTCAACGACCCTCTAAGAAGGATGCAAATGACCAGCTGTCTGCAAGGTCACAAAGGGTGATCAGTTGATCCCGGGATGTTGCAACAGCCATAAGTACATGCCACTTGCCAAGCACCTGAATTTAGATCACCTGACCACAGTGATGCTGCAACGGTCATAAGTGTGAAAAACGGTCATGTCCCTTTCTTCAGTGCGGTTTTAACTTCAAAACAGTCACTCAATGAACTGCCGTAATTTGAGGATTACTTATACAGTTGCAAAAGATCGAAATGTTGACTTTGGGGATGCTGGGATGGTTGTAAGTGCAAGGACCGGTTGTAAATACCCTTTTTTTTCAGGGCCGTGGCAACTTTCATCACTAAACGAACAGTTGTAAATCGAGGACTGCCTGCAGGAAAGACGAGGGACATTCCAGGAAGAGAAAAAATTGTTGTGGAAGAAAAAGACTACAAGACTGTTCTGCTTTTTATATTTTGCTTTCTTCTTCCAAAGGGAAAAATAAATAAGATAAGATAAGATAAGATAAGATAAGATAAGATAAGATAAGATAAGATAAGATAAGATAAGATAGGATAGGATAGGATAGGATAGGATAGGATAGGATAGGATAGGATAGGATAGGATAGGATAGGATAAGATAAGATAAGATAAGATAAGATAAGATAAGATAAGATAAGATAAGATAGGATAGGATAGGATAGGATAGGATAGGATAGGATAGGATAGGATAGGATAAGATAAGATAAGATGATAAGATAAGATAAGATAAGATAAGATAAGATAAGATAAGATAAGATAAGATAAGATAAGATAAGATAAGATGATAAGATAAGATAAGATAAGATGATAAGATAAGATAAGATAATTCTCTGTTGCTAAGCAAGACAGTTATTAAGTGAGTTTTGCCTTGTTTTACGACCTTTCTTATCACAGTTGTTAAGTGAATCACTGCAGTTGTTAAGTTAGCAACACGGTTGTTATGCGAATCTGGCTTCCCCCATTGACTTTGCTCATCAGAAGGTCGCAAAAGGGGACCACGTGACCTTGGGGCACTGCGAACGTCATAACTATGAGTCAATTTGCAAGTGTCTGAATTTTGATCTCGTGACCACAGGGATGGCTGCAACGGTCGTAAGTGTGAAAAACGGCCCTAAATCTCTTTTTTTTCATTGCCGTTGCAACTTTGAACAGTCACTAAACGAACTGTCCTAAGTCAAGGACTACTTCGGAGAAGGGCGGGATATAAATGGGATTAAATAATAAAATTGTAAAATAAAGTATAAGCAAAACTGAATAGAGAACATCTGAAGGGCAACAAATACGGGAAGTTTAGGGTTAGGGCAAGTTTTGCATTTAGCAGTTTCCTGAAATCGTGTTGTTTTGGGTCAGCCTCCAAGTGACTCCGTGGAATTTCACAATTTTTCAGCTATTTTGTTCTCCCTTCGCAGTTCCGTGGCTTGACTCTGACGAAGCTGTTTATGGGCTGGAGCGAAAGTTTCCAGCATCAATTAATTTCAGAGACGAAAGCATAACATTTTCCCCTTGGCTAGGGGTGGTTGGGTGGGTGGGTGGGAGGAGGAGGAGGTGGTGGGAGACCTTTGGATAAATGTGGGTTTTTTTAATTTTATTATGAAGATCTCGAAGTGTTTGAAGAGAGGGGGAAGAGGTTGTGTTTACAAGCTTGGATTCCAGGCAAAGGATTTCAAACCAGATGTTTGTGTGCGGGGGGGGGGGGGTGGAGGGTGCAATGGAGGGGATTGGAAAAGAGAGAAGAAATACAATTCCTTTGAAGGGAGGTAGGTGCCAGGATCAAAACCTGGGTGTCTGAGCCCAACTGGTGCCCCGGGCACAAGGGAGGGTGGTTTTGGGGCATGGTGGCAATGAAACCCTGGAACAGCTTCCATCTGGTTGCTTTGCCACCTGTCAGAATAGGGAGCAGGGCAGCTGCGGGTAAAGACACCGGGTGCCCATCCGCCTGTTACGTGTGGGCGTTCACAGGGGGGGTTGGTGAAGGGGGTTGGGGTTAAAAGATGGAGGAGGGAAGAAAAGAGAGGGGAGGGTGAGGAGAGGAGAGCAGGGGGAGGGGGAGGGAAGGAAGCAGAGAGGAGGGAGGGAGGGTGGAGAGGGGACGAGAGGAAAGAAGAGGTAGAGGGGGAAAGATTGGGGAGGGGAGGGGTGGAGAGGGGAGAGGGGAGGGGAGAGGAGGAGAGGAAAGAAAAAAGGGAGAGGGGAGGGGGAGAGAGGGAGAGGAGCGGGAATAAGGAGCAGAGGAGGAGGAGGAGGAGGAGGAAAAAAAGGGCTGTGGGGTCCTTGGTGCTCTCTGAGCTTGGTTTTCTGGCAGATATTTCAGGGCGCAACTAGGGAACGTAGTGCTAAAAGGGAGTGGGGTTTGCAGGGAGGAGGGGGGAGGAGGAGGAGGAGGAGGAAAGGAGGAAGAGGACAATGACTTTGGGGTCCTTGGTGCTTGGGGGTTTCCTTGCAGACATTTCAGGACCCAACTAGGTAACATCATCAGTGCTAGAAGGGAGAGGGATTTGCAGAGAGGAGGAGGAGGAGGAGGAGGAGGAGGAGGAGGAGGAGGAGATTTGGGGCAATGGGAAGGCTTTGGTTTCCCACCAAGAAACGTTTTCTCCAGGACCTTAAGAGAGCGGGGACCTATTTTTTTGTCTCCTTTTTTTTAATCAGTTCTGCCAGGAGGGATCCCGCTGCCTGTTAAGTGTAACTCTCCTTTTTTGGGGATCCTTCCAGCTGGTCCTGCCGTTTGATTTGGCCGCTGCCTTCACCCTCCTTCCAAGAAGGAAATGTTAATTGTTTCTCTCTGCTTTGAACATGTGCAAAGGCCATACATATCTGGAGGGGGGGGAAAAACGGTCCTTCTCCGTGTATTTCAAACAGATTTCTGGTCCAGGCGGCTTGGCTTGGAAATGACAGTAATAGGGTCAAGACAAGGAGAGTGGGGAGGAGGGAGAGAGAGAGACAGTGAGAGAGAGAGAGAGAGAGAGATTGAGAGAGAGGAAAGAGAGAGAGTTTTAGAGAGGGGTGGGGTGTGAAAAGGCAGAGAATGAAGAGAGAAGGAGAAAGAGAGGAGAGAGGAAAACAGAGAGAAAAAGAGTGAAAGAGAGAGAGATCAACAAATAAAATCAGATCCCTTCACAACCATCCAAAAGTTTCAGCTCCCCTCTCCTCAAAGGGCCCGACTTCAAAGGCTGTGTGTATGTGTGTTTGTGTGTGTGCGCCGGTCCTCGCAGGATGTGGTGTTAGTCTAGCACATGGATGGCGAGGGCTTCGGCTTTGATCAGCATCAGATGTGTGTAGAGAAACAACAGAGAGGGAGGGGGCTTTGGGAGAAGCCCAGGGAAGGAAAAACAAGCAGAAAACATCTGTTGCAGGGGAAAGAGGAAGGGGGGAGGAGAGGAGGGAGGGAGAGGGGAGGGAAGGGAGGGAGGGAGAGGAGAGGGAGTGGGAGATGGGAGGGGAAGATACAGGAAAAGGGAAGGGGATAGGAAGGGCGGGAGAGGAGAAGGAGACAGGAAAGGAGAGGAGAGGAAAGGAGTGGGACAGGAGGGGAGGGGAGAGGAGGGGTGGAGAGGAGAGGAGTGAGAGGTGATGGGAGAGGAGAGGAGAGGAGGGCAGGGGAGAGGAGAGGAGAGGGAGAGGGAGAGGGAAAGGGAGGAGCCAGGAGAGGGGGGAGGAACAGGGAGAGGAGGGGAGAGGCAAAGGGAGAGAGAAGGAGAAAGGAAATAGTGAAATGGGGAAAGAGTATGGGAGAGGGAGTGGGCGAGGAGAAAGGGAGAGGAGAGGGAAAGGGACAGAGGAGAAGAACAGCAAATATGGAGAAAGCAGGGAGGGGAGGGGAGAAGGACTGGGAGAGGAGAGATGAGAGGGAGAGAGGGAGAGGGAAGGAGAGGAGAGAGGGGAGGGAAGGTGAGGAAAAGAAGAGAGGAGAGGAGGGGAAGGAAGAAGGGGAGGGGAGGAGAGAAAGAATGACCACGAGCCCTGGAAGCAGGAGCAACTTCCCACTTCCCGCTGGCTTCCCCAATGCCTTTGCTTGAGGAAAGCTGGCAGGGAGCATCAGAAATCACCATCTCCTCCCCACGGCTGATATGACAAGACTTCAGCGGTTTCAATTTTGCGAATACAACTAATGTGAAGACCTTTGAATTCTGAACTGAGTAATGGGTCCCACATTTCATGTGCATTCTTCAAGCTAAGAGATGTGAGGCCTCTGTGACTCAAAAATCTTTGCACTATGACACACCCTTTGGCATAATGGAAGGCTACAAACAGACAGGAGACGTTTAACGGTATGTAGATTTTGATGTTTATTTCTAACGCAGCTTTGGAATATTCAGCAGGAGAGAGAGCAGCTCCTGACTTCACCAAACTAGGTTTAGCCTGAATTAGTCATGTAACTCCAACCAAGCAGGGATCAAGCAATGATTTTGCAAGAGGCCATTCGGACCTCAAAACAAGAACCAACATAAATGAACCTTTCCACCTTCACTGCTTTCGAAAAATTGGGAAAATTTTCACAGGCTTTTCAGGAAAGTTTTTCACACTTTCCAGACCAATTAAATCGAATTATCTCTAATTATCTTCAACTATGTATTGTTTTGGAGTGCAACACAACTTATGACCACAACTGACCCCCCAAATATCCGTTACTCAGTGAGACATTTGTTAACTGAGCTTTGCCTCATAACCTTTCTTGCCACTGTTGTTAAGTGTTGTTGTTGTTGTTGTTAGCTGCGAAGTCGTGTCCGACCCATCGCGATCCCATGGACGACGTTCCTCCAGGCCTTCCTGTCCTCTACCATCTTCTGGAGTCCATTTAAGCTCACGCCTACTGCTTCAGTGACTCCATCCAGCCACCTCATTCTCTGTCGTCCCCTTCTTCTCTTGCCCTCAACCTTTCCCAGCATGAGGCTCTTCTCCAGTGAGTCCTTCCTTCTCATTAGGTGGCCAAAGTATTTGAGTTTCAGCTTCAGGATCTGGCCTTCTAAAGAGCAGTCAGGGTTGATCTACTCTAGGACTGACCGGTTTGATCGCCTGGCAGTCCAAGGGACTTGCAGGAGTCTTCTCCAGCACCATAGTTCAAAGGCCTCAATTCTTTGGCGCTCAGCCTTTCTTATGGTCCAACTTTCACTGCCATACATTGCAACTGGGAAGACCATAGCCTTGACTATACACACTTTTGTTGACAGGGTGATGTCTCTGCTTTTTAGTGTGCTGTCTGGATTTGCCATGGCTTTCCTCCCCAGGAGCAAGCGTCTTTTAATTTCTTGGCTACCGTCCCCATAAGCAAACATCTTGGAGCCCAGGAAAATAAAATCTGTCACTACCTCCATTTCTTCCCCATCTATTTGCCAGGAATTGAGAGGGCCAGATGCCATGATCTTGGTTTTCTTAATGTTTAGTTTCAACCCAAGTTTTGCACTCTCCTACTTCACCCGCAACAAGAGGCTCTTTAGTTCTTCTTCACTTTCTGCCATTAGAGTGGTATCATCTGCGTATCTTAGGTTGTTGATATTTCTTCTGGCAATCTTAATTCCAACTTTTGATTCATCTAGCCCTGCCTTGATGTGCTCTGCATATAAGTTAAATAGGCAGGGCGACAGTATACAGCCTTGCCGGACTCCTTTCCCAATTTTGAACCAATCAGTGGTTCCATGTCCAGTTCTCACTGTTGCTTCTTGACCCGCATATAGGTTTCTCAAGAGACAAATAAGATGGTCTGGTACTCCCATCTCTTTAAGAACTTGCCACAGTTTGTTATGATCCACACAATCAAAGGCTTTAGCATAGTCAATGAAGCAGAAGTAGATGTTTTTCTGGAACTCCCTAGCTTTCTCCATGATCCAGCGTATGTTGGCAATTTGATCTCTAGTTCCTCTGTCTCTTCGAAATCCTGCCTGTACTTCTGGTAGTTCTCGATCCACATACTGCTGAAGTCTAGCTTGTAGGATTTTAAGCATAACTTTACTAGCATGAGAAATGAGTGCAATGGTGCGATAGTTTGAACATTCCTTGGCACTGCCTTTCTTTGGAATTGGAATGTAAACTGATCTTTTCCAATCCTGTGGCCACTGTTGAGTTTCCAAATTTGCTGGCAAATTGAGTGTAGCACTTTTACTGCATCGTCTTTTAAGATTTTGAATAGCTCAGCTGGAATACTGTCACCTCCACTAGCTTTGTTGTTGCTCAGCTTTTCTAAGGCCCACTTCACTTCACATTCTAGTATGTCTGGCTCGAGGTCAGTGACCACCTCATTGTGATTATCAGGGACGTTAAGCTCATTCTTGTATAGTTCTTCTGTGTAATTTTGCCACCTCTTCTTAATCTCTTCTGCCTCTGTTAAGTCCCTGCCATTTTGGTCCTTTATCATGCCCGTTTTTGCATGAAAAGTTCCCTTCATCTTGTTGTGATTCAGTGTCAGCCTGTGGTTTCGGCAGCTGAGTCGGACAATTCTGAAGAGGAGGAGGAGGAGGAGGGGTTTGGAGAGCCTTTGGTTGCAGAGGAAAGTTCTGATGCACCGAAGAGCTCTCAGCCAGGCCCCTCCCATCTTGTTCCTCCTCAGACCCAGCTGTGTGAGCCTGAAAGATTGGAAGAAGACGATCCACAGCTGGCTTTGTTCAGGGACGCTCGAAGCAGGAGGCAGACAAGCAGAAGTGAACAAAGAAAAGCAATGAGGCACCTCGGGAGAAGGCAAAGAGAAGCCACGCCTTGAGACTGCTGTTTAAAAGAGGAATGTGTGGGAGGTGCTGGTTGCTGAAGGCAACCATTTGAAGAGCTTCTGATATAGTCTCGGTCTGTATTTGTTTAACTCTGTTTTGAACTGTTTCATTTAGTTTTTGCAAATAAATTTGGTTGGCTTAATTCCAGCCTATTGAATATAAAAAAGGGGTTGTCCCTGACATTCCAACAGGGCCGGTCGTAGGCTGGAACAGAACACATCTCTCCAATTTTCTTGAAGATATCTCTGGTCCTCCCTATTCTATTGTTTTCTTCTATTTCTTTGCATTGTTCATTTAAGAAGGCATTCTTATCTCTTCTAGCTATTCTCTGGAATTCTGCATTCAATTGGGCGTATCTTTCTTTTTCTCCCTTGCCTTTTGCTTCCCTCCTGTCCTCAGCTATTTGCAAAGCTTCCTCAGACAGCCATTTTGCTTTCTTGCATTTCTTTTTCTTTGGGATGGTTTTGGTTGCTACATGTTGTACAATGTTGCGAAACTCTGTCCATAGTTCTTCAGGCACTCTGTCTATCAGATCTAATTCCTTAAATCTATTTGTCACCTCTACTGTATATTCAACAGGGATATGATTTAATTCATACCTGAGTGGCCTAGTGCTTTTCCCTACTTTCTTCAGTTTAAGCCTAAATTTAGCAACGAGAAGCTCATGGTCTGAGCCACAGTCAGCTCCTGGTCTTGTTTTTACTGACTGTATAGAGCTTCTCCATCTTTGGCTGCAGAGCATATAGTCAATCTGATTTCTGTGTTGACCGTCTGGTGATGTCCATGTGTAGAGCCGTCTCTTGGGTTGTTGGAAAAGAGTGTTTGCTATGACCATCGTATTCTCTTGACAAAATTCTATCAGCCTGTGCCCTGCTTCATTTTGTACTCCAAGGCCAAACTTGCCTGTTATTTCGGTTATCTTTTGGCTTCCTACTTTAGCATTCCAATCCCCCATGATGATAAGGACATCATTTTTTGGTGTTAGTTCTATAAGGTGCTGTAGGGCTTCATAGAACCGGTCAATTTCATCCTCTTCAGCACTGGTGGTTGGGGCATAGACTTGGACTACTGTGATATTGAATGGTTTGCCTTGGATTCGAACTGAGATCATTCTGTCATTTTGAGGATTGTATCCCAGTATTGCTTTTCCTATTCTTTTATTGACTATGAAGGCTACTCCATTTCTTCTGAGGGATTCTTGCCCGCAGCAGTATACCTGATGGTCCTCTGAATTAAATTTACCCATTCCTGTCCATTTTAGCTCGCTGATTCCTAACATATCGATGTTCAGTCTCATCTCTTATCTGACCATGTCCAGCTTGCCTTGATTCATGGATCTTACATTTCAGGTTCCTATGGAGAAAAAATCTTTACAGCATCGGACTTTCCTTTCACCACCAGATACATCCACAGCTGAGCGTCCTTTCGGCTTTGGCCCAGTCGCTTCATTCTTTCTGGTGCTACTAGTACTAGCCCTCTGCTCTTCCCCAGTAGCATATTGGACGCCTTCCGACCTGAGGGGCTCATCTTCCAGCATCATATCGTTTTGCCTTTTGGTACTGTCCATAGGGTTTTCATGGCAAAGATACTGGAGTGGTTTGCCATTTCCTTCTCCAGTGGATCACGTTTTGTCAGAACTCTCTGCTATGACCTGTCCGTCTTGGGTGGCCCTGCACGGCATAGCTCATAGCTTCATTGAATTACGCAAGCCCCTTCGCCACGACAAGGCAGTAATCCATGAAGGGGTGTTAAGTGTATCACTGCAGTTTTTAAGTTAGCAACACGGTTGTTAAGTGAATCTGGCTTCCCCATTGACTTTGCTTGTCAGAAGGTCACAAAAAGCGACCACGTTATTCCTCGGGACTCTGCGACCGTTGTAAATAGGAGTCAGTTGCCAAGTGTCCGAATTTTGATCATGTAACTGCAATAGTCATAAGTGTGAAAAATGGTCATAGGTCACTTTCTGGAGTGCCTTTGTAACTTTGAATGAACCACCGTAATTCAAATGTCGACACAGAGCTCCTTGGATTGGCAATTTTATGACAATATAAGGATTCAGATTTCTGTTAGTTCAAAATTACGATTACAGTCAATCCTCAGCTTACGACCACAATTTCTGTTGCTAAGAAAGGCAATTGTGAATTTTGCCCCATTTTATGACTTTTCTCATCACAGTTGTTAAGTGAATCACTGCAGTTGTTAAATAAGTCACACGGTCGTTAAGCAAATCTGGGCTTCCCCATTGACATTGCTTGTCAGAAGTTCACAAAAGGGCATCGCATGGCCCCGGGACGCTGTGACCGTTGTAAATATGAGTCAGTCACCAAGCATCCGAATTTTGATCACGTGACCATGGAGATGCCACAAGTGTCGTGAATGTGGGAAATGGTTGTGTCACTTTTTTCAGGGCTGCTGTAACTTTGAATGGTCACTAACTGAACTGTCGTAAGTTGATCTGTAATCCAACAGCCTCCTTTTTTTAAAAAAAAATTAAAATCTATCACCATCATTTTGGGGAATTATTCTCTGGGAAAGCAAGCAAATTACCAAGAAGCTAATATATATATATATATATATATATATATATATATATATATATATATATATATATATATATATATATATATATATATATATATAATGAGAACAAATAAGTTTGAAATGATCATATCGGTCTCCCTTTATTCTTTGTTAGCAAGCCAAAAAAAAAAAATAGTCAGTTGCCCAGCGTCCGAATTTTGATCACTGGGGATGCTGCAACAGTCGTCTTAAAAGAAATCATAAATCACTTTTTTTCATTGCCGTTATAACTTCGAACAGTCACTAAACAAGCTGTTGTAAGTTGAGGACTATCTATATGCTGACTGTACAGGTAATCCTCAACGTGACTTGTCACTTACTCACCGTTCGGAGCTTACAACTGACCCAGAAAAGGGGACTTACCACCCAAATTCCAAATTCTGAAAATCGGGCCCTCTTCACAATCGTACGATTTGGCAATCCAACCTCAGTTGTGACCGTTTGCAGCATTTCATTGTCACGTTTTACGATGTTTTTTTTCCTGAAAACCTGCACTTACCTCGGTTTTCAGCAAAAGGGTGAAACCATTAGCTCACTTAATGATAACCATGAAAAAGGTCATAAATTGGATTGGTACGTGGCATATTACGATGGATGCAACATATGACCATCATGGGCAGGGTCCATTACAGTCATATGTCAAGGACTACCCGTATTTTGACATGATAGATAGGAAGACATTAACGTTAAATTAAATTAAACTAAAATTAAAGGAGACAATGAGTTTTAGTCCCGCCTTAGACATGAAAGCGAACTGAGTGACTTCGGGCCAATAACCAGGAGACGGTGAGTTCTAATCCCGCTTTAGGCATAAAAGCCGGTTGGGTGACTTTGGGCCAATCACTGGTAATAGGGAATTCTAGTCCCACCTTATCCATGAAAGCCAGCTGGTTGACTTTGGGTCAATCACCAGGAGATGGTGAGTTCTAGTCCAGCCTTAGGCATGAAAGCCAGCTTGGTTACTTTGGGCCAATCACCAGGAGATGGTGAGTTCTAGTCTTGCTTTAGGCATGAAAGCTGGTTGGGTGACTTTGGGCCAATCACTGGTGATAGTGAACTCTAGTCCCACCTTATCCATGAAAGCCAGCTGGGTGACTTTGGGCCAATCACCAGGAGACGGTGAATTCTAGTCCTGACTTAGGCATGAAAGCCAGCTGGGTTACTTTGGGCCCATCACCAGGAGAGGATGAGTTCTAGTCCCACCTTAGGAATGAAAGTGAACTGAGTGACTTTGGGCCAATCACCAGGTGACAGGGAGTTCTAGTCCCACCTTAGGCGTAAAATCCACTTGGGTGACTTTGGGCCAATCACTGGTGATGGTGAATTCTAGTCCCACCTCAGGCACGAAAGCTGGCTGGGTGACTTTGGGCCAATCACCAGGAGACAGGGAGTTCTAGTCCCGCCTTAGGCATGAAAGCCAGCTGGGTGACTTTGGGCCAGTTACGGTCTTCATATCCTTGAAGAAGCCCGTTCACTTCCCCTTTAACCAAGAGACGGGTCTAAACCTGGGTATCACCCAGCGACCTTCCAGTTATGAAACGAACGGATGCCAGTCGCCTGAAGAACATCCATCCTTGTATGCAAAGCGGTGGACGCCTCAGCGGTCAAGCTACATGTTCCTCTCCTGTTTTCGAAGCAGCCACTGCCCGTGAACACAGCAAGGCAGGCACGTCTCACGGAATTCAAACATTGGAGAATTCAGCTCCGCACACTACTCAACTTGCGTTCTGTGAGAAACGGCACGGCTTGCCCATCAGGAGATGGAGAAGCAGGGCGGGACCTTCATTAGCTTCTCGGTTTGAAGCTGATAGTTCGGTGACTTAGGTTGAAGGCCAAAGTTTGCCCATCTTTTAAAAGCTGAAAGACGTGGAGGAATTTAAACCGTTGGGAGAGTAGTAAATGTTTGAAGGCAAGGCTCCTGAGAATATGCAGATTGTAAACGGGTTGGAGTAGCAAATAACCAAGTCGGCTTCAAAACAAAGCAGTTTCTTCATCCTGTTACACTGCCAGTTCAACGCAAGATGGTTATAGTTAGTGGTTAGTGACCCTTCTAATTTACAACATCGCTGAAAAAAGTGATTTATGACCCATGTTTCACACTTACAACAGTTAGAGCATCCCTATGGTCACATGATCAAAATTCAGCCGCTTGGCAAACTGACTCATATTTATGACGGTTGCATGGTCCCAGGGTCATGTGACACACACCCCCTTTTGTGACTTTCTGACAAGCAGGAAGCCAGATTCACTTAGCAACCGTGTGACTAATTTAACAACTACAGTGATTTCACTTAACAACTGTGGCAAGGAAGGTCGTAAAACAGGGAAAATTTCACTTACCTGTTTTGCTGGGCGACAGAAATTTTGGGCTCCGTCCGTTGTGGTTTTAAATTGTGTCACGGTGTCACAGCGGTTGTGTCTAGTGTCACTGTTATACAGCCGAGGTCAGACCTATTGTCTTGGAGGTTTCTTTCTAACCCCTTGGTTGCTAACACATTGTGTCTTTTTCCCCCTAGCTTTATTGTAAATGCACCTGGCAATTATGATGGTATATCATGATGGTCAAAGCAGAGACATCACCCTGTCGACAAAAGTGCGTATAGTCAAGGCTATGGTCTTCCCAGTTGCAATGTACGGCAGTGAAAGCTGGACCACAAGAAAGGCTGAGCGCCAAAGAATTGAGGCCTTTGAACTATGGTGCTGGAGAAGACTCCTGCGAGTCCCTTGGACTGCAAGGCGATCAAACCGGTCAGTCCTAGAGGAGATCAACCCTGACTGCTCTTTAGAAGGCCAGATCCTGAAGCTAAAACTCAAATACTTTGGCCACCTAATGAGAAGGAAGGACTCACTGGAGAAGAGCCTAATGCTGGGAAAGGTTGAGGGCAAGAGAAGAAAGGGACGACAGAGAATGAGGTGGCTGGATGGAGTCACTGAAGCAGTAGGCGTGAGCTTAAATGGACTCCAGAAGATGGTAGAGGACAGAAAGGCCTGGAGGAAGGTTGTCCATGGGGTCGCGATGGGTCGGACACGACTTCGCAACTAACAACAAAAATCATGATGGTCATAAAGGAGGTAGAACATGACCCTGATTTTACAACCTTCTTTTCAAAGGTAAAGTCATTGTAAATCACAGTCATGTGTTGCTGAAATTGGGTATGTCTAGTTTAACGAAGAGAAGGGTGAGGGGTGACATGATAGCAGCGTTCCAGTATCTCAGGGGCTGCCCCAAAGAAGAGGGAGTCAAGCTCTTCTCCAAAGCACCTGAAGGCAGGACAGAAAGCAACGGATGTAAACTAACCAAGGAGAGAAGCAACCTGACAGTGAGAACAATTAACCGGTCCACGCCTCATAAATTTGCCAGGATTGAGAATCCTTGCAATGTTTCTCAACTAGCTGGCTTTTATGCCTAAAACAGGACTATAACTCAGGGCTTTTCAACCTTTTCACCCATTGTACCACTTTTAAGATATGGCAACATCCGAGTACCACCAGTCGCCTAGCAAGGGGTCAAAAACTTGATGACCAAAAAAAAAGGGAAAAAAGTGATGAAGTACAAGTAGTCCTCGAGTTACAACAGATTGCTTAGAGGCTGTTTGAAGTTACAATGGCACTGAAAAAAGAGCCCCCCAAGCCACAGCCTAGCAAGACACCTGCCTGCCCGCCCGGCGGCGCTCTTCCTCCTGTCCGAGGTTTTCATAGTTGTGAGCATTTCTGTTGAGGATTGGCAGCGGGGGTGGGGTGGGGGCTGTTTGGTTTTTATTTCCCCCCCCCCCCGCTGGGTGGTTGCAGCAGGTTTTGGTCACTTCACATGACCCTGGGACACTGTGACCATCATAAATATGAGTCAGTTGCCAAGCATCTGAATGTAAATCACAAGACCCTGGAGATGCTGCCACATTCCAGCTGATCGGCATTTCTTCTGGGCTCAGCAGAAGCACCAGGATCAGTGCTGAGCTCCAGCTGGATCCTGGCGCCGATCCTGGCGCTTCCGCTGAGCCCTGACAGCCCTGCAACTCTAGCCATCTCTCACTCAGGCTTGTGCGGTGCTGCCACCGGTTCAGCTCATTCCCCTCCCTCACTACCACTTTACTAGGATGGTCACGTACCACCTGCCAGCTGCCAATGTACCACGGGTGGTACCCATACCACTAGTTGAAAAGCCCTGCTATAACTCACCCTCCTGCTGATTGGTCCAAAGTCACCCAGGTGGCTTTCATGCCTAAGGCGGGACTAGAACTCCCCATCTCCTGGTGATTGGCCCAAAGTCACCCAGCTGGCTTTTGTGGCTAAGGCAGGGCACACCTAGAAATCATAGATTCTCAATCTCGGCAACTTTATAAGATGTGGACTTCAATTCCCAGAATTGTTCTGAAAGGTGTCAAGCCTGAGGAGTTCTGGGAGTTGAAGTTCACCCCACAAAAATTTACCAGCATTGAGAAACACTGCTTTGTATCTATGGACCTCAACTTGGTCAACTTTAGGAGGGGTGGACTTCAACTCCCAGAATTCTTTTTGAAGATGCTAAGGAATTCTGAGAATCGAAGTCCACTTGTCTTAAAGTTCAACTGCAGAAATTGCAGGCTTCATTTTGACTTTCTTAACTTTGGCTACCCGTCCTCTTAATTTTATGGAGTTTCTGGATGGGTGTGCAATGTGCGTTTCACATTTTATTGTGCAGGATTGGATTTTGTCTTGACTCGAAGGCCCAAATAAAACTTTGTAAATTTGTTTTTTCTTTTTCTTTTCCAACCCATAGGAAAATTGTAAACCCATTAAGTCGAGACTGGGTGAGTAAGTGCATCAGCTGGAAAACTCGCCCTAAACTAAACAGCAGCAAGTTTGCAAAGTTGTCTGTTACGGTTCGTCGCACAGTCAGCCAGATGTTCAGACTAGATGGGGCTTTTTGTACACCTCTGGCATCCATCCCAAGGACCTGGAATAGCCAGATGTGGTTGTTTGATGGGGTTAAAGGTCTTGCCGCAGGATTTAAGCTGTTTCACGTCAAACTGCCTTTTGCAATTGACCGATGATGAGTTTGTCAGTGCCGATGGTGCTCAAGTGGTGCTCCAGATGTTATTATTATTAGGGTTTATTTCACAGCCAGCCAGATGTTTAGACTGGATTTGGCCTTCAGGTCCACCTCTCAACTCCTTCCCAAGGACCTGGGATAGGCAGATGTTGTTTGATGGATTAAAAGTATTGTCACAGGATGTCAGCTGTTCCAAGTCAAGCTGCCTCTTGCAACTGACTGACGGTGACTAGTGTTCAAGGGATGCTCCAGATGTTTTGGGATTGCATCCAAAGCCCCTATTCGTCACTCATCTTTGCTCTCTTTTGCCACAGTCATCCCATTTCTATTTGCAGATTCTTTGCATTTACTGACATTCTCCAGTTCGTTCTCTTCTCTTCTGCTGTCTGCAGATACAAGCAGTCCTCAGTTTATGACCACAGTCGAGCCCAAAATGTCTGTTGTTAAGCGAGACATTTGTTAAGTGAGTTTTGCCTCACTTTACGACCTTTCCTGCCACACTGACACCTTTACGGCCATCTCGATGTTTTTTTTTGATCAGGGCGGACAATCAGTTGCCTGAAATGGTCTATGTCAGGGGTGTCAAACTCAATTTCATTGAGGGCCGCATCAGCATTGCGGTTGCCCTCAGGGGGCCGGGTGGGTGTGGCCTGGGTGGGTGTGGCCTGGGTGGGCGTGGCTAGAGTGTGTATGGCCTACTGGGTGGGCGTGGCCAGCTCTACATCGTTGGGATCAAGGGCCACCTATGGGCCACTCCTTCTCTCTCTCAGTCCTGCCCACCTCACAGGGTTGTTGTGGTGAAGAAAATAGCAGCAAAAAGTACAGCCTCATGTATGTTCGCAGCCTTGCCAAAATCATAAATGCAGGTTACAAATAAATGATAACAAATAAATATTATTTGCATTATAACTGATTGCATTAGATTGTATATCCTAAGCACATGGTTGTGGGGATGCTGTCATGGCTGTAAGTGCGAGAAACCGGTCATAAATCTCCTTTTTCAGTACAGACCTAACTTCGAGTTATAAGCTGATTGTATACCAAAAGGAAGAGCGTGAATAACATTGCTGAATTTTAGGGCGGGCATATCCAACCTTAAGCAACCTGTGGACTTCAACTCCCAGAATTCCCCAGCGAGCTTTGCTTTGCTGGCCGGGGAATTCTGGGAATTGAAGTCCACAAGTCTTGATCCATCGGCTTCAGGTAAAAATCTTGTGGAGAGGGAAAGAAAAAATCGTTTCTAGTTTGCTGTTAATATCTTCCAGCTGGGAAGCCTGTCAGCATACCAAAAATGTTTTAAATCTGCCTTTTTGGGGGGCTTCCCCCCTCCTCTTAATTTCTCCCCCTTCCTTTCCCCCAATGCTGCAAGGGAAGGCTTTGCAGCCAGGCACTTTTGATTTGCAAAGGCCGTGAGCCCATGTGTGTGTGCGCGTGTGTGCACACACATGTGTGTCTGCTTGTTTGTGTGCATGTGTGTGTATGTGTGTGTGTGTTTGTGATGGGCGTACAATTTCGCCAAATGAAAAACATCTGGTTGGAGATGGCAGTCCTTGTGGTATTCGCCTATGTAAACATTCTCATGAAAAATGGCATCGGCTTCGTAGGTGGAAAAAAAAAGGAAGAGAAGAAGGAAAAAATGGATAGGGAGAGGTGGAAACATCCGGTGGGATCCCCATAATCTTGTGTGGGGTGTTGTGTGGGGATCTGCAGTGAAGGAACCCTACAAAAAAGATGTTGAGAGTTTGGAAAAAATTCAGAGAAGAGCAACTAAGATGATCCAAGGCCTGGAGACTAAAACGTACGAAGAACGGCTGCGGGATTTGGGTTTGGCTAGTCTGAAAAAAAAGAAGAAATAGGGGTGACGTGAGAGCAGCGTTCCAGTATCTCAGGGGCTGCCCCAAAGAAGAGGGAGTCAAGCTATTCTCCAAAGCACCAGAGGGCAGGACAGGAAGCAACGGATGGAAACTGATCAAGGAGAGAAGCAACCTGGAATTAAGGAGAAACTTCCTGACAGTGAGGATAATTAATCAGTGGAAAGATTTGCCTCCAGAAATCGTGGGCGCTCCATCACTGGAGGTTTTTAAGAAAAGAGCAGACACTCACCTGTCTAAAATGGTATAAGGTCTCCTGATTGAGCAGGGGGATGGACTAGAAGACCTCCAAGGTCCCTTCCAGCTCCGTTTTGATTCTGATTTCCCAGATGACATCATAGAAGCATCACGCACCTCTTCCAAGCTGAAAAATAACCGGCGTTTGCTGCACCTGGTTGGGTATTACAGCTAGTCCTCAACTTATGACCAATTGCTTATCGACCTCATCCAAAACCTACAGTTAGTCCTCAACTAATGACCAGAATAGAGGTGCAAAATGTCTGTCACAGTTGTGATTCAGGGTCAGCCTGTGGGTTCGGCAGTTGGGTCGGACGATTCAGAGGAGGAGGAGGAGGGGGGGTGTTGGAGAGCTTGCTGAGAATGGCCTTGAGGCTCCGTAGAGCCCTCAGCCAGGCCCCTCCCACCTGGTCACGACGGAGACCCAGCTGTGTGAGCCTGACAGCGTGGATGAAGATGACCCACAGCTGGCCCTGTTCAAGGACGCCCGACACAGGAGGCAGTCAAGCAGGAGTAAACAGAGGAAGGCAATGGGGCACCTCGGAAGGAGGCAGAGAGAAGCCACGCCCTGAACTGTATAAAAGGGGAATGCGTGGGAGGGCTGGTTTGCTGAAGGCAACCATTTGAATAGTTCCTGTTTCATGGTTCGTGTTTGCTCTCTTTGCTCTCTTTGCTCTGTTTATGTTTTTATGTTAATAAATTTGGCAGGCTTAGTTCCAGCCTCTTGCCTTCTTGTAAAAGGGGTTGTCCCTGCCTTATCTGCAGGGCCGGTAGCAGGCTGGTACAGAACAGTCACTAAGTCAGTTTTGCCCCATTTTACAGTCTTTTTTTTGCCATGGTTGTTCAATGAAAAGACTGCAGTTGTTCAGTGAATCAGGCAGTCGTTAAGGGAATCTGATTTCCCCCAGGGACTTTGCTTGTTGGGAAGGTCATAAATGGTGATCACGTGACCCAGAGATGCTAAGCAAGTTTTAAGAGATGTTACTTCAATACCCTGAATATCTTGAATTCAATACCAGGAGTCTTCAATATCTTCATCAATGACTCAGATGAGGGAATTGAAGAGGAACTCATCAGATTTGCAGGTGACACCAAACTGGCAGGAATAGCCAGAAGACAAACTCAGGATCCAAAAAGATCTTGGCAGACTTGAATAATAGGCCCTATCCAACAAAATGAAATTTAATGTGGAGAAAAACAAGGTTTTACACCTAGGCAGGAAAAACCAAATGATGCAAGTACAGATTGGGAGAGATCTGGCTCAAAAACAGTAACTGTGAGAGGGACCTCGGAGTCCTAGTGGACGATCACTCGACCGTGAGCCAGCCGTGTGCAGCAGCAGCCAAAAAAGCGAACACAATACCTGGGTTGTATAAACAGAGGCATAGAATCAAGATCACGCAAAGTATTAGTACCGCTTTATAAAACTCTAGTGAGGCCACACCTGGAATACTGCATCCAGTGTTGGTCACCCATTAGGAAAAAAAAGATGTTGAGGCTTTGGGAAACAGTGCAGAGAAGAGCAACTAGGATGATCGAAGGCCTGGAGACTAAAACATGTGCAGAATGGTTGCAGGATTTGGCCAGTCTAGAGAAAAGAAGGAGGAGGGAAGAACATGATAGCAGTTATTCCATTATTTGAGGGGCTGCCACAAAGAGGAGGAGGTCCACTAATTTTCCAAAGCACCTGAAGGCAGGAAAAAGAAGCAACGGATGGAAAATAATCAAGGAGAGAAGCAACCTGGAACTAAGGAGAAACTTCCTGACGGTGAGGACAATTAACCAGTGGAACAACCTGCCTCCAGAAGTTGTGGCTGCTCCATCACTGCAGGTTTTTAAGAAGAGGTTGGACAACCATTTGACTGGAATGGTACAGGTTCTCCTGCTTGAGCAGGGGGCTAGACTAGAAGACCTCCAGGGTCCCTTCCAGCTCTATTGCGATGATTATTATTTACTATTAAGTGAGTTTTGCCGTATTTTTGCTCCTTTTTCGGGGTATCCCAGTCCTTTGAGGCGTTGCCATTCCCTGAGACTGTTTGAGCAACGTCACAGCCTTGGGGCGAAATATTGTTTCAGTTAAGAGACGAGCAAGTGGGCAATTTTGGTTTTGCACAATCTGTCTATTTTCAGCGCTGTCGGTTTGGGGAGACCATTAAAGCAAAATCACGAGGCGGGGGGTGGATTTGTCCCATTTTGGATTAACGCCGGGTGCAAATGCACGCTCAGATTTCACAGGCGTTGCCCGCAAGACAGGCGGTTTTCTCTATAATTATATACACAGTTTATCGTATAATATAAGCTTACTGAACGGTCACATGATCAAAATTTGGCAACTGGTGTCATAGGATCGCCATTGGCGACCTTCGCAGCCAGCTTCCAGCAATCAAAGTTTGTTTTACGACCATGTGATTCACTGAACAACTATCGCGATTCGCTTAACAACCGTTGCAAAAGAGGTCGTAAAATCGGGCACAACTGGCTTTTTGCACATGGTAGCAATAGCATTTCTAGTCTGCATATTGTGGTTGCAAATCAAGGACTAACTGGATTTATTTGTTTATTCATATGCATTTCTTTATGAAACAGATGTATACAGTCACCCAACTCCGACAGGCAAAGTCAATGGGGAAGCCCAGGTTTGGTTAAATGATGGTGTGGTTCATATAACAACTGCAGTAATTCACTTAACAACCGTGGCAAAAAAAAAATCACACAATCCATTGCAACTCACTTAACTCTCTTTGTTAGCAGTGAAAATTATGGTCCCAATTGCGTTTGTAAGTCAAGGACTTATTATTTTACATTTTTTATTATTTATATTGTTTTAGCAAGAAGTCATGAAAACACTTGACACGACTCTATATACTCTTTCTTGAATTAAACTCTTTTTTCTCAACATGGATACAAAGAAAGGTAGTCCTTGACTTAAAACTGTTGATTTAGTGACAGTTCAAAGTTGCAAACAGCAGTGCAAGAAGTGATTTACGGCCATTTTTCACACTTACGACCATTGCAACGTCCCCATGGTCACGTGATTCGAATTCGGATGCCTGGCTACTGACTCATATTTATGACAGTCAGGTGATCCCCTTTTGTGACCTTCTGACAAGCAAGGTGAATGGGGAAGCCAGATTCATTTAACGACCGTGTTACTAACTTAAGAATTGCAGCGATTCGCTTAACAACTGTGGCAAGAAAAGTCATAAAATGGGGCAAAGCTCGTTGAACAAACATCTCACTTAGCAAGAGAGCTCAAATTGTGGTTGTTAATTGAGGACTACCTATATATAACCAGTTAAACATCACATAACCAAGATCTGACTCTCAAGTTTAACAACGTATAGAATATTTCTACAGTCTTAAAAAAATAATCTAATTTTCCAGTCGTTACAATCCTTACATTTTTTTTGTTTTTCTTTTGCCAGCAGCCACTTGGTGTGAACCTTGTTAAGAAAAAAAAATTTTTTTAAGGGTCTGGCCAACTTTTTGCAGAGTTCTCCAAAGTCTCTCTCTTTTTTCCCCCTCCAAATCTTGCTTTGCGGGCGTATCTAGGGTGGAGACCTTTTTTACTGAGTTAAGAGTCTCTGTGGTTAACTGTCTGCCCGAATTTTTTTCTAGACAGCAGGGAAGGAAAACGGGAAATAAACCATCTTTATAAGGAAGAGAAAAGCTTATCATCTTTACGGCAGGCCTTCTTAACATCGTATTTTTCTGATAAATATCCCCTCTGAAGAATGGCACGGGATTTGTGCAATCAGCCCCAAACAAAACCCAGATATTGCCTTAATCCCATCAAGGAAGTATCTTTCTTTGAAACCTCCCTCCTGCAGATTGCGGAGTTTTAACGTCAAGCCATTATTTTTAAAGGGCTTTTTATGCATACTTTTCCGTATGGCTTTGCATGGCAATGATAAGAGTTGCTTGGATAATGTGAGACCGGGAGGGATATGAATGCAAATAATTCATAGCTGAGGAGGAGGAGGAGGGGGGGAAGAGGAGGAGGAGGAGGAGGAGGATAATGTGGGGTCCTCCGTGTTCACTGAGCTTTGTGGCTTTCTTACAGACGTTTCATCACCCAACTACGTAATATCATCAGTGCTAGTAGGGTTTACGAAGGAGGGGGAGAAAAGGAGGAGAAGTCTTTATTGCTTTCTGAATTTTGTGGCTTTCTTACAGACGTTTCATCACCCAACTACGTAATATCATCAGTGCTAGCAGGATTTGTGAAGGAAGGGGAGGGGGAGAGGGAGGAGAGGAGGAGGAGGAAGATAATGTGGGGTCCTCCGTCTTCACTGAGCTTTATGACTTTCTTACAGACGCTTTCTGAATTTTGTGGCTTTCTTACAGACGTTTCATCACCCAACCACGTAATATCATCAGTGCTAGCAGGATTCATGGAGGAGGAGGAGGAGGAGGAGGAGGAGGAGGAGGACAACTGTGGGGTTCTTGGTGATCTCTGAGCTGGGTGGTTTTCTTTCATTACCCAACTCTGACATGAAAATGGATCTTGGTCTCAAAACCTTTCTGGAGGAAAAAAGGAATCACACACGCAGAGAGAGAGACAGACACAGACACACAAACACACACGCTGCAATTGGCCATCAACTTTGCTCAGGTTCTGTTGGGCGAGCAAGGCAGAAAGACGCAGGTTGTCTCATTTTTCCCCGATGCCAGTGAGGGAGACGGTCGCCAGGAAGGCCCAGGGCTGGCGCAGGTGCCCGCTCCAGAAAAGGGACTGAAATATAAGCTCTGATCCTCAACAAAGACTTGGCTTATTGACGCTTCTCTCTGCTTCTGGGAAGCTGGCCAGGCAGGGCCCGCGCGTATGAAATAATGCTATTTATTTTGTGAGGAACAAGAATCCTCTTGATTGCGGGGCGCACAAAGGGTGTGTGTATATAGTGTGTGTGTGTGTGTGTGTGTGTGTGTGTGTGCGTGTGTGTGTGTGTGCATGTATGTCTCTTTGCTTTTTATACATGAGAGGCCTGCCTGGAGATGCCGGGCTGTTTATTTTTTGCATATATATATAATTTTTAGGAAAAGATAAACTTACATAGGGTTTAAAAAAACCGCAAAAAGGAGAAATGTCAAAACGAGAGAGAGGGAGGGAAGAAGAAGAAAAGGAAAAAGGAGACAAGAGGAAGGAGAAAGGAAATGAAAGACACCTGACGGAGAAACTTTCCATCTTTACAAACACGGAGGCGCAGGTTGTCTCCGAGTTATGGCTGCTGAAGGAGGCTGCCGTTACGGTGTAAATTGTGATGATGGGGAAGGAAGGAAGGAAGGAAGGAAGGAAGGAAGGAAGGAAGGAAGGAAGGAAGGAAGGAAGGAAGGAAGGAAGGAAGGAAGGAAGGAAGGAAGGAAGGAAGGCAGGCCAAACATACTGACCATCATCAGGCAACTGCATTTTGGGGGCTGATCTAGGAGATAATTGAAACTGAATTATTTCCGAATCCAACCTTCAGCATCCTCCCCAGCTCTAAAAAAAGAGATTGATGGGCAGCTGCCAGGAAGGGACGTAATACAGCCTGCCTATTCCAAGCTTTATTGATTTATTTAAGGCTTTTGCAGACTCCTGTTTTGACATTCACCACAGCGACCCAGCCGGAGCCCGGCCTTCAATTGTTAAGCCCATCCGGAGATCAAAATCCCTCTCCTTAATCCCAGGCCAATTAATTGAATATTAAACCTGGGATTTGTTTGAGACACAATTCAGAGGATTCCTCTGTCTGCCCTTCCTGAAAACTCCCTGAAAGGGAGGTGGGGGAAAAAAAGTGTCAAATACAGATATGGGTAATCCTCGACTTACGACAACAATTGAGCCCACATTTTTGTCATTAAGCGGGACCTTCGTTCAGGGAGATTTGCCCCATTTTGCAATCTTTCTCTCTACAGCTGTTAAGGGAATCATTGAGTCATTAGTAAAACGGTCGTTAAGTGAATCAGGTTTTCGCCATTGCTCTTCAAGAGGTCGCAAAAAGGGACGCTTCAACCGTCAGAGGTATGAATCAGTTGCCAAGGGTCTGAATTTTGATCACATGGGGATGCTGCGACAGTCATAAGTGTGAGAAACAATCTTTTTTCCCCCTTGCCTTTGTAACTTTGAATGGTCACTAAATGAACTGTTGTAAGTCGAGGACTTTATGAAATAACACAATGTCGCGCAACTCAGCGATTGGTAGTAAGTTGAGGACAGGCTGTAGTCCTCAATTTACGACGATGAAAATAATTGAATAGACTTGAGCACAAGTGCAACAGGGCCAGAGATACTCTGAAGGAATGGGGTTATGTGGTGGCTTCCATCCTTTGTGATTGTGGTGACATGCAGACAACAACACAAATGTATGTCCCAAAGGTGCCTTTTTTCAGGAGGCAACTGGACTTTCTTGTTTTTCCTTTGAAGATGTTTCGCTTCTCACCCAAGAAGCTTCTTCAGCTCTGACCGGATGGTGGGGAATGGAAGGATTTATACTCCTTGAAGACAGCTGGTCATTTGCATCCTTTCAGAGAGTCGTTGAGGCCACTTGTGGGTTTATCTGTGTCCTCAGGGTCACCTGAGTAGGGACATCATCTATCTCCAGTCTACAACACAGCCCTTTCAGCAGTTCCAAGAAGGCTCCACACCCATTTGCACCGCTCAGGTGACCTTGAGGACGCAGGTAAACCCACAAGTGGCCTCAATGACTCTGAGAGAGAGTACCAACAACCAGATGACTGCAAGGAATATAAATCCTTCCACTCTCCACCATTCAGCCATAACTGAAGAAGCTTCTTGGATGAGAAGCGAAACATCTTTAAAGGAAAAACAAGAATGTCCAGTTGCCTCATGGGAAAAGCACATTTGGGACAACCACGACCTAGATCAGGGGTCTTCAAACCTGGCCCTTTTATGACTTGTGGACTTCAACTCCCAGAATTCCTCAGCCAGCGTGCCTGGCTGTGGAATTCTGGGAGTTGAAGTCCACAAGTCTTAAAGTTGCCAAGTTTGAAGACCGCTGACCTAGATGAACTGAGAACCTCCACAGACACAAAGGTGTATCTGTTGTTTGCAATCTTATCTATGCACACCTGGTGACCTCATGAAAGCACAACAGAACACGGTTAACGTTGTTAGTTTCTGGGCAAGGTATGTTTAACTTGCCCCTATTTTAATCATGTAAAAAAAAAGTCCTCAACTTCCAACAGTCCTTTTAATGACTATTCAAAGTTACAACACCACTGAAGAAAGTGACTTATGACTGTTTTTCACACTTATGACCATTGCAGCCATCCCCATGTTCACGTGATCAAAATTTGGACCCTTGGCAACTGACTCATATTTATGACAGTCACAGTGTCCCAGGATCACGTGATCCTCTTTTGTGACCTTCTGACAAACAAAGTCAATGAGGAAGCCTGATTCACTTAATGACCATGTTACTCATTTAATAACTGCAGTGATTCACTTAAGAGTGGTGGCAACAAAGGTCATGAAACGGGGCAAAACTCACTTAACCAATGTCTCGCTTAGTGATGGAAATTTTGGGCTGAATTGTGGTCGTAAATCAAGGACTTTATATTTAAAATTGTACTCTGTATAGTATGCCATATTTTAATTGTGATGCTTCTGGCACCAATAAAGAAAGATTTACGAGCACAATCAGGACCAGAATTTCTGTGGCTCAACCAGGCGGTCGTTAAGTGAGTCACACACTCAATTTGATCATCTTTTTTGGCTGTTAAGTGAATCGCTGCTGCCGTTCAGTGCACCCATTGTGGAGTTGTGTGTGTGTGTGTGTGTGTGTTTCAATGCTTTATTGTTCATTGCAGTTTCAGAAGGCAAGGCAGGAGAGAAAGGTGGAATTCAAATAATTTATCAAGAGGCGATGATGCCACAATGCACAAATCCAGTTTAGTTTTGCAACCATTTCATTCCCCAGAGAGCCTCAAGGCAACACAAAGTGTGACCTGGGAAAGTATCCAAAAATACCTTCTCTGGTGGAAATCAGAAACGGACTTCAGGAGTGACTTTTTCCTATATTTTTTCCCCCCAGCAAAAAGTACACCTGGGTTGGTGCTCTCCAAATTTCTTCTTCTTTTTTTTTGGTGAAAAATATCTTTATTGCAAGGTCGAGAGGGAGGATGTTTGCAAAATTGGAATAGCAGCCTTAAAAAAAAACCAGGCTGGAAACTTAAAAAAAAAACTGGAACGTGTTACAAGTAGTCCTCAATTTATGACTGAAATTGAGCCCAAAGTTTCTGTTCAGTGAGTTTTGTCCCCACTTTTCTTGCCACAGTTGTGAAGTGGATCGTTGTTATACATCATTGTTATATTGACAGACGTTGGCAAAAGGGGATCACATGACCCCCCCGGAACACCACAACCGTCATAAATACGAGTCAGTTGCCAAATGTCCGAATTTTGTTACTTTCCTCACCATTGAATTTCATTTTACTAGATAAGACCCCGTGTCTTGGGCTTTAATCTAATTTAATTTCATCAGGATCTCGAGCTGATGGGTTGTGACTGAACCTCTTTTAATGAGGAAAGGAAGATCAAAAGCTGCTTTCCTGCTGAGCAAACATATGAATTAATACACTGAACAAATGCAGGGATCTCATTTCAGCCCCTCCAATAATCAGGATTAGCGCTAACCCCGATTGGGCTGGTAATTTTAATTTTATGTGGGGTGTTTTTTTTTTGCAACAAGCCTGCATGCCAGGAACTTATTATTAAGAATATTCGGGAAATTGAGCGCTATTCACCCCCTACCACTCTTCTCCCTTTCCCACATGTTCATAATTGTATTAATCATTTGGGACAGGATAAAAGTCTCTCTCTCTCTGACGCACAAGCTTGGTTAAAGATTACTGGATGCTGTGTGCGTCACGGTTTGAGGTCAAGAGACACGAGGTGTGGAGAATTCTGCCATTGTTTCATTTTCCCCCAAAATGAAAAACTGGATTTTGTGATGGGTTTGGGTCAACTTCAGCAGAGCTTCTAGAACAAAGTTATTGGTGCTTGTTCTCTTGATATGTATATTGGTGTATCTCAAATTTGGCCAGTTTAAGATGGGTGGACTTCAGCTCCCAGAATCCCCCAGTCTGCATGCAAATTCTGAGATGTGAAGTTCAAACATTTTTAGGCGTTCTGCATAGGGAATTCTGGGATTAAATCCGTCCCTCTTAAAGCATGCTGGCAGGGGATTCTGGGAGTTGAAATCCATCCCTTTTAAAGCATGCTGGCAGGGGATTCTGGGAGTTGAAGTCCTCTCCTCTTAAAGCATGTTGGCAGGGGATTCTGGGAATTTTTTTATTTTTTATTTATTTTAATTCCATTTATATCCCGCCCTTCTCCGAAGACTCAGGGCGGCTTACAAGCTTAGCAGTCCTCCGCTCTTAAAGCATGCAGGCAAGGGATTCTGGGAGTTGAAGTCCACCCATCTTAAAGCATGATGGCTGGGGGATTTTGGGAGTTGAAGTCCACCCCTCTATAAAGCATGTTGGCAGGGGATTCTGGGAGCTGAAGTCCTCCCCTCTTAAAGCCTGTTGGCTGGGGGAATTCTGACTTTTTCCATCTTGATACCTCTTGCCTATCATGTCAGCACCTGAGAAAGCTAATCGCAACATGGGCTGACCTGTGGTTGCTATCAAGATGCAGAAGATAATTTTAATGAAGAACTTCTGACATCCATTATCTGCAGGGCACCTGTGTTTGTTAAATCAAACCAAAAGTTTCCATTTGCTCAGTGAGGAAACTGGCAAAAGCTTAGTGTGCAACTCTAAAGGTGAAGAGAAAAATTTACGGTAATCTTTTTTGGCTTTGAAGTTCAAACTCTGTTTGGCCTGGATTTCAGTGGCTGTAACCTACTTGCAGGATTGTTGTGCTTGTAACACAGGGAAGCCATATTTTTAGCCCAGCGTACAGGTAGTCCTCGATTTATTACCTTTGTTTTAGTGACCCTGTGAAATTACAACAGCACTGAAAAATACGTCTTATAACCTTTTTTCACGCTTACGACCATTGCAGCATCCCTGTGGTCAAATGATTAAAATTCAGACACTTGGCAACTGACTCATATTTACGACGGTCACAGAGCCCCGGGGATCCCCTTTTGTGACTTTCTGACTAGCAAAGTCAATAGGGAAGCCGGATTTACTTATCAACGGTGTTACTAACTTAATCACTACCGCGTTTCACTTAACAACTGTGGTGAGAAAGGTCATAAAATGGGGGCCAAAATCACTTAACAACTATCTTGCTTAGCAACAGAAATTTAGGGATCTATTATGCTCGTAAGACAACGACTACATGTACTCTTTTTCCTAAAATCCAAGGATGCTTACCAGAATTTTTTTTTTAAAAAAAATCCAGACTATCAAACATAACAATGAATTTATGCAGTAAATATCAAAACACAACTGACATTTTGAAATGCTTCCTTTCACCTGTCATGTGCTGGGAAGGCGCAAATGCAATTAAAAACGATGAATCACGTAGCCTTTGGCTATTTTTAATTCTATATTTTAGAAACATTTAATAAAATGACGTTACAATAATGTAAGTAAAATGTGATAACTGTGAGTTATGACCACAATCAGCACCAGAATTTCTGTCACTAAGCAAGGCCATTGTTAAGCGAGAAATGCCCAAGTTTACAACTTTTTCGCCACAGTTGTTAAGCAAATCACTGCGGTTGTTAAGTGGAGCACACAAATTTGGCTTAGTGTGGACTTTGCTTGCCAGAAGCCAGATTCACTTTACAGCCATATGTCTAAGTTAACAACCGCAGTGGTTCACTGAGCAACCGGGGCAAGAAAGCTCGTAAAATGGGGCAAAAGTCACTCTTAACGACTGAACAGCCATGCGACTTAGTTAACAACCTCCGTGATTCACTTAGCAACCGGGGCAAGAAAGCTCGTAAAATGGGGCAAAACTCACAACTGTCTTACCTAGCCACGAAAATGTTGACCTCAATTGTGGTCGTAAGTCGGGGGCGACCTGTTTAATGACCAGCCAAAGTTCCCTCTGACGGGTGGCCAAAACTGCTCCCAAAATGGGTGAAATCCCAGTGAAATCTCTACGAAGATGGAGGGCTCTCCGAAATGGCATCGGCTCCTAGAAGGAGAAAAAAGAAGATTTTTTTTCCCTGCTGCCTCTCTTATTTCCACCTTAATGACCTGCTCATTAAGCCCTTTTGCACCCAGCCAGGCACTCTGCAGTGCTGCCAACTTGCCTATTTGCCCGTTGAAAATCAAAATAATGAGAGACGCTATTGAGGGTACCAGGCCCTTCTTCCCTCTCGTCCTGGCCTCGGCGTTTTGCCCGTTTCCCACTGGGCTTGTCCCGGCAGTGGAAAATTAGGGGTGCAGTTTAAATCGATAGGTCCACCCCAAATCCTGGGTATTCCACACGTGGTTCAGATATCATGGAAAAAGGCAAATTTTGTAGCAGGTAGCTATTGTCTCCAAAGTATGGTGGCTACCTGCAATCTTGGACTTAGCCCCAAATCTATCTTGTTAACGGAACGTTTCTTAAGTGAGTCTTTCGATCTTTTCTTGCCACCGTTGTTAAGTGAATCACTGTTTAAGTCAGTCACATGGTTGTTAAGTGGGTCTGGTTGTTCCCCACTGACTTTGCTTCCCAGAAGGTTGCAAAAGGGGATCATATGACGCCGGGGCGCTGCGACCGTCATACGTATGAGTCAGTCGCCAAGTGTGTTATGTTTTTATCTTGTGAACCACAATTACGCTGCAAGGGTCATAAGTGTGAGTCACTTTTTTCAGTGCCATTGTAACTTCAGTCACTAAATGAATTGTTGTAAGTTGAGGACCACTTGCATAAACACCCCACTGGTATCTCAAGCATGAAACAAAATATAAAGACTGCACATTTAAAAAAGAAATTTATAAAATCCAGTTAGTCAACTTAACAATAGTTTGTTTAGTGACCATTCAAAGTTACAATGGCACTGGAAGAAGTGACTTATGACCATTTTCACACTTACAACTGTTGCAGCATCCCCAACGGATTAAAATTTGGATGTAGGGTAACCGACTCGTACTTATGACATGTCCTGGGGTCATGTGATCCCCTTTTGCGACTTTCTGACAAGCAAAGTCAATGGGGAAGCTGGACTCACTTAACAACCTTGTCACTAACTTAACAACTGCAATGATTCACTTAAAAACTGTGGCAAGGAAGGCCGTAAAACAGGGCAAGCTCCCTTGACAAATGCTTCAGTCAGCAACAGAATTTTTGTGGTTGTAACTGGAGGACTACCTGTAGGCCGAAATGTGTACCTGAGGGGAGAAATAGCAGCATCCTTATTATCGTTATATAATTTCCATCAGGTGACCATGGGGGATGCTGCAAAGGTCATAAGTATAAGTCTTTTTTGTTTTTTTCAGGGCAGGTGCAATTTCAAATGGTCACTAAACAAACAGTTGTAAACTGAGGACTTCCTGTACTAGGTTTTGGAAAGGCCAGAAGCAAATTTCTGGATGACAAGACCCAAAATTATCTGGATTTAGAATAGAATAGAATAGAATAGAATAGAATAGAATAGAATAGAATAGAATAGAATAGAATAGAATAGAATGGAATGGAATGGAATGGAATGGAATGGAATGGAATGGAACGGAACAAGAATAGAATAGAATAGAATAGAATAGAATGGAATGGAATGGAATGGAATGGAATGGAATGGAATGGAACGGAACAAGAATAGAATAGAATAGAATAGAATAGAATAGAATAGAATAGAATAGAATAGAATAGAATAGAATAGAATAGAATAGAATAGAATAGAATAGAATTGAATTGAATAGAATAGAATAGAATGGAACGGAACAAGAATAGAATAGAATAGAATAGAATAGAATAGAATAGAATAGAATAGAATAGAATAGAATAGAATAGAATAGAATAGAATAGAATAGAATGGAATGGAATGGAATGGAATGGAATGGAATGGAATGGAATGGAATGGAACGGAACAAGAATAGAATAGAATAGAATAGAATAGAATAGAATAGAATAGAATAGAATAGAATAGAATAGAATAGAATAGAATAGAATAGAATAGAATAGAATGGAATGGAACGGAACAAGAATAGAATAGAATAGAATAGAATAGAATAGAATAGAATAGAATAGAATAGAATAGAATAGAATAGAATAGAATAGAATAGAATAGAATAGAATGGAACAAGAATAGAATAGAATAGAATAGAATAGAATAGAATAGAATAGAATAGAATAGAATAGAATAGAATAGAATAGAATAGAATAGAATAGAATGGAATGGAATGGAATGGAATGGAATGGAATGGAATGGAATGGAACGGAACAAGAATAGAATAGAATAGAATAGAATAGAATAGAATAGAATAGAATAGAATAGAATAGAATAGAATAGAATAGAATAGAATAGAATAGAATAGAATAGAATAGAATAGAATAGAATAGAATGGAATGGAATGGAACGGAACAAGAATAGAATAGAATAGAATAGAATAGAATAGAATAGAATAGAATAGAATAGAATAGAATAGAATAGAATAGAATAGAATAGAATAGAATAGAATAGATGGAATGGAATGGAATGGAATGGAATAGAATAGAATAGAATAGAATAGAATAGAATAGAATAGAATAGAATAGAATAGAATAGAATAGAATAGAATAGAATAGAATAGAATAGAATAGAATAGAATAGAATAGAATAGAATAGAATCTGGAAGGGACCCTGGAGGTCTTCTAGTCCAGCCCCCTGCCCATGCAGGGGAACCTATGCCATCTCAGACAAGTGACTGTCTAATCTCTTCTTGAAAACCTCCAGTGATTTCTGGTGGCAAGCTTTCCCACTGGTTGATTGTCCTCCCTGTTAGGAAGTTTCTCCTTAATTCCAGGTTGCTTCTCTCTTTGGTCAGTTCCCCACCATTGTTTCTCGTCCTTCCCTCTGGTGCTTTGGTGAATAACGTGACGCCCTCCTCTTCTTTGTGGCAGCCCCTCAAATACTGGAAATACTCGAATTTGGCAACCTGCTTTGGTCAGCATAGTCCACTTAGGCAGTTCAGATCCCAAGCTGGGATTTTTCTCCCGGCCTTTGACCGTTGTCCTCTTCTTGGCCAGCCTGGCTGGTCAACACCTCTAAGGCCTGACCTCAAGCCCTGAAACTAGATGCTAATTTGTCCGGCAGCGGTGGGCACCGTCAGAATTAGCCTGCATCTCTGCTGGATGTGAATAAGGCTATTCTTCCTTCTGAGACGGCAAGTATGAAACCGTAGACCTCCAGAGGCAAAACCTAATACTTGTGTGACCGGCTCACCGCAGTCGGCGTTGGTGTCTCCTGTATCTGGGCGCTGCAAAATGAGGAACGCAACTTGGAGCTTAAGGGGGAAAGTCCTTTGGGTCCTTGGCACAGCCAGTAATTAAAAACGGAGATAGTTGAGCTTGGAAACAAGCAAAATCCTTTCTATTTCAGGAGCCGGGGAAGGGGGGTGTCTCGGGGAAGGGGCCACGGACCATGGAAAAATCAGCGTGGGACCTCCGGGGTGGGAAGGCTAATCCCTCTTGGAGGGGCTGGGCTGCATCTCTCTTTCAGTGGCGAAGCAAGAGACCAGGGTCAAAGACGAACGTGTGAACCTGAGACTTGGAAATTTTACCAATGGAACAGAAGTTGCCTCCAGATGTTGTGGGAGCTTCATGACGGGAAGCTTTCCAGAAGAGAGAGGACAGCCATCTGTCAGAAATGGGGCAGGGTCTCCTGCTTGGATGGGTGGGGGTTGGACTAGATTACCTACAAGGTCCCTTCCAGCTATTCTATTCTATTCTGTTCTGTTCTGTTCTGTTCTGTTCTATAATTCTATTCTGTTCTGTTCTATATTCTATTCTATTCTATTCTATTCTATTCTATTCTATTCTATTCTATTCTATTCTATTCTATTCTATTCTATTCTCTATTCTCTATTCTCTATTCTCTATTCTCTATTCTCTATTCTCTATTCTTATTCTGAGTTATAGACATGGAGAGGATGAGTCATACCAGCCCTCTGAGGTAGTCCAAAGAGGATACAGGCAGATCCTCGACTTACGACCACAATTGAGCCCAACATTACTGTTGCTAAGCGAGATGGTTTTTGAATAAACTTTCCTCCCCCCATTTGAAGATCTTTCTTGCCACGGTTGTTAACTGAATCACTGTGGTTGTTAAGTTAGTCACATGGTTGTTAAGTGAATCTGGCTTCTCCCATTGACTTTGCTGGTCAGAAGGTCGCAAAAGGGGATCACATGACACCCCTGTCATAACTATGAATCAGTTGCCCCATTGCTGAATTTTGAACAGCTGACCGTTGTAATGCTGAGATGCTTGTAAGTGTGAAAAACAATCTAAGTCCTTTTTTTCAGAGCCATTGTAACTTTGATCGGTCAATAAACAGTTGTAAGTCGAGGACTACCTGTGCATGCTCCAATGCGCTCCAGATAGTCCTTGACTTACAACCATTCTCTTAGTGACCATTTGAAGGTACAACGGCAGTGAAAAAAGTGACTTAGGATCAGTTCTCACATTTACGACGGTCGGAACATCCCGGGGTCACCCAATTCCCTTCTGCAATCTTCCCAGCCAGATTCTGACAAGCAAAGTTAATTTGGGGAAGCCAGATTCACTTAACGACCGTGTGATTCATGTAACAATTGTCATGATTTGCTTAAAAATTGTGGCAGAAAGGTACACAATCTTGGCAGAGTGAGTTGCCACATGTGTGTGTGTGTGTGTGTGTGTGTGTGTACACATATAATATACACACACGCACATACACACACATGTATGTATGTGTATATGTGTGCATATATTTGTCTGTGTACACATATCTATATATAATATATACACACACACATGCACACACACATTATATATATATATATATATATATATATATATATATATATATATATATATATATATATATATATATATATATATATACATATATGTATGTATATGTATATGTGTGCATATGTGTGTATATATATATGTGTGTGTGTGTATGTGTGTGTGTGTGTGTATTATACAGTATATATATATGTGTACACACACATATATGCACACATATACATACATACATACATATGTATGGGCGGGGGGAGTCTGTCTCCTCATTCCTCCCATTTATCCTCTCTCCCCCCCCCCCCCACACACACAAACATACGAGGGGTTTCCGGCATGGGCAGATTTGCAGAAAACCCACTCCACACACCTGAAGCAGCTATCCTTTCCAAACTTTGCAGATGGGCTGGAAAACCGCAGGGAATTGAGAGGGAATGTCACGTTCGGAAGTTCAGGACAGATTTTTCCAGCGCTCTCAACACAGGTAGTTCTCAATTTACAACTATTTGCTTAGGAGGAGTTCAGAGTTACAACAGCACAGGAAACGACTTATGACTTTTTCACACTATGACACTGAGGCACGCCCACGTTCACGTCATCAAACTTCGGACGCTTGGCAACTGACTCATATTTACGACGGTCACAGTGTCCTGGGGTCACGTGATCCCCTTTTACGACCTTCTGACAAGCAAAGTCAATGGGGAAGCCGGATTCACTTAACGATTGTGTGAGTAACTTAACAACTGCAGTGATTCACTTAACAACTGTGCCAAGGAAGATTGTAAAATGAGGCAAGATTCATTTAACAAACGTCTCCTTTGGCAACCGAAATTTGGGGTTTGGTTGTGGTTAACATTCCCATTAATAATAATAAATAACATTAATAATAGTGATGGTGATATTTTAATAACAATCATGAGATCAGTCATAACAATTATGGCCATTAATAATAATAATGACATTATTAGTAGTGATGTCAATAATAATGACATTATGAAATATAGATAGATGGAGAGAGAGGGAGAGATGGAAGGATAGACAGATGGAGAGAGAGAGAGAGAGAATTTGCCAAAGTCTATAGTCTTCATTACCATTGTACACCAGCATATTAACATACACAAAAAAATCAAACGTAGGTTTTTAAAAGAAGGATAAGGAAGCAAAATAGGAAGCTATTTTAACATTGTGTTAATTCTTGACCAAGAGCTGCCAAAAGATAGAGACAGACTAATTGATAGATGATAGATAGATAGATAGATAGATAGATAGATAGATAGATAGATAGATAGTTTTAGATAGATAGATAGATAGATAGATAGATAGATAGATAGATAGATAGATAGATAGATAGATAAATAGTTTTAGAGAGATAGATGATAATATAATAAATAGAGATAGAGATAGGTGATAGAAAGAAGATAGGTGATAGATAAATTTAGAGAGATAGACGATGATAATATAATAAATAGAGATAGAGATAGATGATAGATAGACGACACATTTAGAGAGATAATGATAATATAATAAATATAGAGATAGATAGAGATAGATAGATAATAGAGGATAGATTTAGAGACATAGGTGATAATATAATAAAGATAGATAAACACAGAAAAACAGATAAATGGATGTAAAGAGAGCATAGATATAAGATAGATAGATAGATAGATAGATAGATAGATAGATAGATAGATAGATAGATAGATAGATAAATAGATAGATAGATAGATAGATAGTTTTAGAGAGATAGATGATAATATAATAGATAGAGATAGAGATAGATGATAGAAAGATGATAGATGATAGATAAATTTAGAGAGATAGACGATGATAATATAATAAATAGAGATAGAGATAGATGATAGATAGACGACACATTTAGAGAGATAATGATAATGTAATAAATATAGAGATAGAGATAGATAATAGATGATAGATTTAGAGAGACAGGTGATAGATAATATAATAAAGATAGATAAACACAGAAAGACAGATAAATGGATGTAAAGAGAGCATAGATATAAGATAGATAGATAGATGATAGATAGATAAGGTAGATGATAGATTTAGAGAGATAGATGATGATAATATAATAAATAGAGATAGATGATAGATAGATGATAGATAAATTTAGAGAGATAGTTGATAGATAGATATGAGAGAGAGAGAGAGAGAGAGAGAGAGAGAGAGAGAGAGAGAGAGAGAGAGAGAGAGAGAGAGAGAGAGAGAGAGAGAGAGAGAGAGAGAGAGAAACGGACCATTTCCAGAAGTTGTGGCTTTTAAAAGTGGGGTCTGATTCCATAGCCCATCCTCCCCAGCTCTCACGGCTGGTTCTGGACTATCCAGCCCTGACTGTCCCATAAACCTGGGGCAGCCACTGTTCGGCCACAAAGCTGTCAGCACCCGGAGGAGTGTCACATTTTCCAAATGGTTGGTAACCTGAGCTTGTCCTTCTGATTCTCTTTCTTCCTCCATGCCAAGAGACGAAGGCCCAGGTCAAGATCTGGTTACTGACCAGATCCCATCTTGAGGAAGGCCTGAAAAGTGGAGGAGGTCAGCCTCTGACTTTCTTACAGGCCTGGCAATCAATACGGATAGTCCTCTACTTGTGACCACAACCGAGCCCCAAATTTCTCTTGCTAAGCGAGACAATTGTAAGTTTTGCCCTGTTTTATGACCCTTCTTGCCACAGTCGTTACGTGGATCACTGCAATTGTCAAATTTGTAACACGGCCGTTAAGTAAATCTGGCTTCCCCTTTTTATTTTGCTTGTCAGAAGGTCGTAAAAGGGGAGAAAATCACATGACCCAGGGACACTGCGACCGTCATAAATGCGAGTCGGCTGACAAGTGTCTAAAGTCTGATCGGGTGATCCCGAGGGTGCTGCAACGGTCGTTAAGTGTGAAAAAAGGTCACAAGTCACTTTTTTCAGTGCTGTTGTAACTCTGAACGGTCAGTAAACGAAATGTTGTAGGTCAAGGGCTATCTATAAGGGGGGGTGGGGTGACGTAAAAGATTGCCCCCCCCTTAACCTGAAGAAATCTGAGGCATGGGGTAAGCAGGCAGATGGGACATTAACACACACACAAACACACAAAAAAACCAGGCAAAGTTTAAGACCGTGGTCTTAAGACTGAGGCTCTCTGGATGTGGTGGTTTGCTTGCTCCAAGGATCCCATCGTCCCACCTTAATCTGCAGATATGCAGAGTGCAAGGTTGCGAAGTTGGAAGGGACCTTGGAGGTCATCTAGTCCAACCCCCTGCTGCTCAGGCAGGAGACCCTGTACCATTCCAGACAAATGGCTGTCCAGACTCTTCATGAAAAACCTGCAGTGACAGAGCACCCACAACTTCTAGTGGCAAGCTGTTCCACTGGTTAATTGTCCTCACTGTTAGGAAGTTTTCCCTTAATTCCAGGTTGCTTCTCTCCTTGATGAGGTTCCATCCCTTGTTTCTTGTCTTCTGGGGCTTTGGACAACAGCTTGACTCCCTCTTCTTTGGGGCAGCCCCTGAGATACTGGAAGACCGCTATCATGTCACCCCTTGGTCCTTCTCATCTTCTTCTTCTGTATCTCCTCCTCCTCCTCCTCCTCCTCCTCCTCCTCTTTTGTTATTTTCTATCTTTTCCTTCCTTCCCTCTTCTTCTCTCCTCCTCCTCATTCTATCTTCTCCTTCTTCACCTCATCTTCTTATTCTCTCTTCTCCTTTTCCTCCTTTTCATCTTATTCTCCATCTCCTCCTTTCTCTCCTCCTTCTCTATCAAGCCAACGTGGGTTTGTCAAAAACAGATCGTGCCAGACAAACCTTATTGCATTCTTTGACCAAGTGTCAAAACTAGTGGACCAGAGGAATGCTGTAGATATAACTTAATAATAATAATAATAATAATAATAATAATAATAATAATAATAATAATAATAATAATAATAACAACAACAACAACAACAACAACAATAATAATAATAATAATAATAATAATAATAATAATAATAATAATAATAATAATAATAATAATAATAATAAAGTTGGAAGGGACCTTGGAGGTCATCTAGTCCAACCCCCTGCTCAGGCAGGAAAACCTATACCATTTCAGGCAAATGGCTGTCCAGTCTCTTCTTAAAAACTTCCAGTGTTGGAGCATTCACCACTTCTGGAGGCAGGTTGTTCCACTGGTTAATTATTCTGTCAGGAAGTTTCTCCTTAGTTCTAGGTTGCTTCTCTCCATGATTAGTTTCCATCCGTTGCTTCTTGTCCTGCTTTCAGGTGCTTTGGAGAATAGCTTGACTCCCCCTTCTTTGTGGCAGCCCCTGAGATACTGGAAGGCTGCTATCATGTCACCCCTCACCCTTCTGTTCGTTAAACTACACATACCCAATTCCAGCAACCGTTCCCTATATGTTTTAACCTCCAGCCCCCTAATTATCTTTGTTGCTCTTCTCTGTACCCTTTCTAGAGTCTCGACATCTTTTTTACATCGTGGTGACCAAAACTGGATGCAGTATTCCAGGTGTGGCCTTACCAAAGCATTGTAAAGTGGTCTTCAGTAAGGCATTTGATAAAGTAGATCACAACCTACTACTTGATAAGATAGAAAAATGTGGGTTAGATAGCATCACCACCAGATGGATTCGTAGCTGGCTGACAGGCCGTACTCAGCGTGTGGTCCTCAATGGAACCGCATCTACATGGAGGGAAGTGTGTAGTGGGGTGCCCCAGGGCTCTGTTCTGGGCCCAGTGCTCTTCAACATCTTCATCAACGATTTGGAGGAGGGAATAGATGGGGAACTCATCAAATTTGCAGACGACACCAAGCTGGCAGGAATAGCCAATACTCCAGAAGACAGGCTTAAAATACAGGAGGATCTGGACAGACTCGAACGCTGGGCGCTATTTAACAAAATGAAATTCAATGGTGACAAAAGTAAGGTTCTACATTTAGGCAGGAAAAACCAAATGTACAGGTATAGTATAGGTGGTACCTTGCTCAATAGTAGCAACTGTGAGAGGGATCTCGGAGTCCTAGTGAACAATCACTTAAGTATGAGCCAGCCGTGTGCTGCAGCTGCCAAAAAAGCCAACACAGTGCTAGGCTGCATTAACAGAGGGATAGAATCAAGATCAGGTGAAGTGCTAATACCACTTTACAAGGCCTTGGTAAGGCAACACTTGGAATACTGCATCCAGTTTTGGTCACCACGATGTAAAAAAGAAGTTGAGACTCTAGAAAGGGTACAGAGAAGAGCAACAAAGATGATCAGGGGACTGGAGACTAAAACATATAAGGAACGGCTGCAGGAATTGGGTATGTGTAGTTTAATGAAGAGAAGGGTGAGGGGAGACGTGATAGCAGTGATCCAATATCTCAGGGGCTGCCCCAAAGAAGAGGGAGTCAAGCTATTCTCCAAAGCGCCCAAAGGCAGGACAAGAAGCAACGGATGGAAACTAACCAAAGAGAGAAGCAACCTAGAACTAAGGAGAAACTTCCTGACAGTGAGAACAATTAACCAGTGGAACCACCTGCCTCCAGAAGCTGTGAATGCTCCAACACTGGAAGTTTTTAAGGAGAGACTGGACAGCCCTTTGCCTGAAATGGTAGAGGGTTTCCTGCCTGAGCAGGGGGGGTTGGACTAGATGACCTACAAGGTCCCTTCCATCATCATCATCATCATCATCATCATCATCATCATCATCATCATCATCATCATCATCATCATTATTATTATTATTATTATTATTATTATTATTATTATTATTATTATTATTATTATTATTATTATTATTATCTCCTCCTCCTATTCTTCTCTCTTTCCCTTTTTCTTCTCCTTCTCTCTCCTTCGCCATCTCTATCTTCTCCTCCTCCTTCTCCTCTCCACCTTTTCTCTCTATCTTCTCCCTCTCCTCCCCCTATTTTCTCCTTCTCCTTCTTTTCCTCATCTTCTTATTCTCTATCTTCTCTTTCTCCTCCTCTCACTTCTTTTTCTTCTCTATCTTGTCCCTCTCCTCCTCAAGGCTAATTCCATGAACTAGGAAAAGACTTTTTGCATTTGAACCCAGGTCCCTGGCGCACTTTGCATCTTCTCTAGTCTCGCAGACCAGAAGCTCCAGGCAGGGAGAGAGGGAGGAGTTGGCAAATCCAAACTGGGCTGCCCTTGAATCCCAAAAGAGGCTCTCGCACTTGCAGCCCAAGACTCAAGGTTTAGGGAATGTGGCTGCTCCGCTTCACACCTTTGGCAGCTACTTGCTCTGGGAGCTTAGAAGGAGCTGGTGACCTTTCAAGCATCTTCATTAAAGCATTTCATGCAGACCGTCAGTTCTGATTCGATTTCATCCCTCACAACGAACGAGGGACATCAGTTCCCACTGGACGGAAGTCAGGCTATGGCGCCCTGCTTTAGATAAAGAGTCAGTGACTTGTTTCCATAAAGGAGGAGGAGGAGGAGGAGGAGGAGGAGGAGGAGGAGGAGGAGGAGAACTGTGGGGTCCATGATGCTCTCTGAGCTGGGTGGTTTCCTTGCAGACGTTTCATGACCCAACTAGGGAACATCATCCATGCTGGAGAGGAGGAGGAGGTCCTTGGTGCTCCCTGAACTGGGTGGTTTTCTGGCAGTTGTTTCATGACCCAACTAGGCAACATCATCAATGCTGGAAGGGAGAAGGGTTCGCGAGGAGGAGGAGGAGCAGGAGGAGGAGTGTGGGATCCTTGGTGCTATTTGAGGTCAGTTGTTACTGTGCAGATGTTTCATGACCCAATTAGGTAACGTCATCAGGGCTAGAAGAAAGAGGGGTTTGTGGAGAGGAGGAGGAGGGGGGAGAAGGATGAGAACAACTGTGGGGTCCTTGGTGCACTCTGAGCTGGGTGGTTTCCTTGCAGATGTTTCATGACCCAACTAGGCAACGTCATCAGTGCTGTAAGGGGGGAGGAGGGAGAGGAGAATGAGGATTGTGTGGGGTCCCTGTGTGCTCTCTGAGCCGGTTTGTTTTCTTGCAGACGTTTCATGACCCAACTAGGCAACATCATCAGGGCTAGAAGGGAGTGGGGTTGGAGGAGGAGGAAGAGGAAGAGGAAGAGGAGGAGGAGAAGAAGTAGTAATTCAATAAGGGGAAGTTAGATATAGATGATAGAGAGATGATAGAGAGAGCGACAGAAAGAGAGATGATGGATGGATGGATAGATAGAGAGAGAGAGAGAGAGGGATGGATGGATGGATGGATGGATGGATTGAGAGAGATGATAGATAGATTAGATAGATAGATAGATAGATAGATAGATAGATAGATAGATAGATAGATAGATAGATAGATAGATAGATAGATAAGAGAGAGAGAGAGAGACAGACAGACAGACAGATGATAAATCTGGAGAAGAAAGAGAGGGACAAGGGCCTGTAAGGGAAGGAGGAGGAAGAGGAGGAAAAGACGAAGGATGAAGAGAAGGGGAAGATAAGCAAAGAGGAGAAGGTGAAGGGCATCTAAAGGAAGGAGAAGGAGAAAAATTCAGCATAGAGTTAAAGAATAGGAAGGACAAGTGAGCTGCTCAAAAGGACGGGGGGGGGGCGTGTGTCCCCCCCCCTTTTTTTCTTTCCCTCCCGGCCTGTCTGACGACAGCCAGAAGTGGGACCCGCTCTGTCTTACAACATCCAGGCAAAAAATGAGATCACCAGCCTGATTCATCTCAGGGCTGTTGCAGGGTCCGAGCAGAACCCCACTTTCCCCATCCCATCCCCCCCCCCCCGAGGATTTGGGTTAGCCAAGCTGCCTTGCAGGTATGCTGGCTGGGCGCCAACCCATCACAAGGTTGAACTGCTTCCTTTTCTCTCCCCACCCCTTTCCTTCCCTCCCTCCCTCCCTCCCTCCCTCCCCCTCGTCTGGCAAATGATATCAGCCGATCTTCCATCACAGTTCTTTGTTTTGCAGGCAGAGGCCATCCAGCTTTCGGAACAACAACGTTGGAAGGGACCTTGGAGGTCCTCTAGTCCAGACATGTCAAACACAAGGCCCGGGGGCCGGATCCGGCCTGTGAAGTGGTTTCATGTGGCCCGCAAAGCCATCCTGGAAACAGTGAGGGAACGGCCCCCACTGCCTTGGCCCTGGCCCAGAGACCCTCCTTCTGCCAGAGACCCCCAGTTCTGTCCCACTCCTGCCCAGGCCCCCATAGGCACCCTTGATGCGAACGATGTAGAGCTGGCCACGCCCACCCAGTAGGCCATACGCACTCTAGCCACGCCCACCCAGTAGGCCACGCCCACCCTGGCCACACCCACCCGGCCCCCTGAGGGCAACCGCAATGCTGATGTGGCCCTCAATGAAATTGAGTTTGACATCCCTGCTCTAGTCCAACCCCCTGCTCCTGGAGGGGATCCTTACAAAATTACAGAATTACAGAGCTGGAAGGGACCTTGAAGGTCTTCTAGTCCAACCCCCTCTGCTCAAGCAGAATACCGTATACCAATGGCTGTCCAACCACTTCTTAAAAACTTCCCAGTGTTGGAGCATTCACAGCTTCTGGAGGCAGGTTGTTCCACTGGTTAATCGTTCTAACTGTCAGGAAGTTTCTCCTTAGTTCTAGGTTGCTTCTCTCCTTGATTAGTTTCTATCCGTTGCTTCTTGTCCTGCCTTCGGGCGCTTTGGGGAATAAATTGACCCCCCCCTCTTCTTTCAGACAAGACCACTTGGATCCTAAATTGCAAATTGGGCTGACTAAAAGGGGGAAAAAAAAATACAGCAACAACATAGCAAAAGTGAAAAAGTGGGGATGCTGGTTACCTCACATCATTCTGAGGAAAATATGTAATTCTTGAGTTCAGCCAGGAAAGCATAATAAGGGCCTGGAGACAGCTGAAAAAAAAGATTAGGAGGTCGAGAAGATAACAGACCTGCAGATAGTCCTCAACGTACGACGGTTCATTTAGTGACTGTTCAAAGTTATGACGGCACTGGAAAAAGTCACTTAGGACCATTTTTCACACTTACGACCATTGCAGCATTCCCGTGGTCAAACTTAGGACGCTTAGCAAGTGATTCATAATTATGACGGTCGCAGTGTCCCCTTTTGTGACTTTCTGACAAGCAAAGTCAATGGGGAAGGCAGATTCACTTAACAACTGTGTTACTAGCTTAACAACTGCATTGATTCACTTAACGACTGTGGCAGGAAAGGTCGTAAAATGGGGTGAAATACACTTAACATTTTTTTTGCTTAGCAACGAAACATTTGGGGCTGTTGTTGTAAGTCGAGGACTACTTTTGGAAGTAGAGCAACGGCGGCAAAAGAAAGCAAAGATAGTCCCAATGGTGCAATTCCAAAACATCTGGAGCATCCTTTCACCACTGTCTGCCTTGACACAATCCCCATTGGTCAATTGCAGAAGGTAGCTTTGCTTGGAACAGCTGCCATCCTGCAATGAAATCTTTAACCTCATCAAACAACCAGATCTGTGGACAAAACTGCCAGATCCAGTCTAAACATCTGGATGGCTGTGTGACCTAGCGTAATAATCACTTGAGCGTCATCGGCATTGACAAATTCACCATCAGTCAATTGCAAAAGGCAGCTTGACTTGGTACAGCTTAAATCCTGCGAAGAGAACTTTAACCCCATCAAACAAGCACATCTGGCTCTGCCAGGTCCTAGAAAAGGACTCCAGAGGTGGACACAAAGATCCAATCCAATCTGAACATCTGGCTGACTGCGAAGAACCATAATAAAACGAACACATGTGTCAATTCACACAACTGGGGGAAACCCTAAACCCCAGCTAACCAAACATCTTTCTTACATTCATGTAGAGTGTTGGGTGAGGACAAAGCTAAGTTAGCTTGCAGTGACATGGTTTGCATTCTTACAAAACACTAGACCACAAACTAGCCAGCTCTCTGTTTGGCCTAGTCTGGTGCATTATGCTTTGCTTGTTTGTAGTTTAACCTTACGTGCAAATGTTGTTGCTGCTGTTTCAATGGGGAAGGGCTTTACTGTTGGGCAAATGCAGCCAAGAGGGTTTGGTCAAGAAATCATGGTTTGTTACAGTTTCTGTGGTTTATGGCGTATGTGAACAGAATCAGTGGACCCATGGGAATGAGGCGCCCTCTGTGTGGGAGATGAGTAGTTCCTAATTGTGATAAAAAATAAAATATTAATGGAACAGAACAGAATAGATATTGGAAAATAGAATAGAATAGAATAGAATAGAATAGAATAGAATAGAATAGAATAGAATAGAATAGAATAGAATAGAATAGAATAGAATAGAATAGAAAGAGAAGAGAAAGAGAATAGAATAGAATAGAATAGAATAGAATAGAATAGAATAGAATAGAATAGAATAGAATAGAATAGAATAGAATAGAATAGAATAGAACAGAATAGAATAGAATAAGTTAATAGACTAGAGCAGGGGTGTCAAACTCAATTTCATTGAGGGCCGCATCAGCACTGCGGTTGCCCTCAAGGGGCCGGGTGGGTATGGCCAGGGTGGGTGTGGCCTACTGGGTGGGCGTGGCTAGAGTGCGTATGGCCTACTGGGTGGGCGTGGCCAATTCTACATCGTTCGCATCAAGGGTGCCTATGGGGTCCTGGGCAGGAGTGGGACAGATCTGGGGGTCTCTGGCAGGAGGAGGGTCTCTGGGCCAGGGCCAAGGCAGTGGGGGCCGTTCCCTCACTGTTGCCAGGATGGCTTCGTGGGCCACATGAAACCACTTTGCGGGCCGGATCTGGCCCCCGGGCCTTGTGTTTGACATGTCTGGACTAGAGAATAGAACAGGAATAAACTAGACTAGAACAGAACAGAATAGAATTATAGAACAGAACAGAACAGAACAGAACAGAACAGAACAGAACAGAACAGAACAGAACAGAATAGAATAGAATAGAATAGAATAGAATAGAATAGAATAAGTTAATAGACTAGAGAATAGAACAGGAATAAACTAGACTAGAACAGAACAGAATAGAATTATAGAACAGAACAGAACAGAACAGAACAGAACAGAACAGAACAGAACAGAACAGAACAGAATAGAATAGAATAGAATAGAATAGAATAGAATAGAATAGAATAGAATAGAATAGAATAGAATAAGTTAATAGACTAGAGAATAGAACAGGAATAAACTAGACTAGACTAGAACAGAACAGAACAGAACAGAACAGAACAGAACAGAACAGAATAGAAGGCAGTCCTTGACTTACAACCATGAATGAGCCCAAAATTTCTATTGCTACCCAAGACAGTTGTTAAGTGAGTTTTGCCCCATTTTGTGGCTTTCCTTGCCACTGTTGTTAAATGAACCACTGCAGTTGTCAAGTGAGTAACACGGTCGTTAAGTGAATAACATTCTACCTTTAGAATAATAAAAACATAACATAATGTAATTAAAATAAAATGATAAAAAAATAAAAGAAAGCAAAATAAAACCAGCATAATGTCAGCTTGGATATTCAAGGAAACCGCACCTTTAACGATGTGACTTAAGCCTACAAATTCAGGAGATGCCTTCTGATGCTTTGAAATGATTAACATCAGGATTTATCTCTCTCCCATGAGAGATTCCCCCCCCCACACACACACACTAATTGGGGCTTTGTTTTATTTTTAAGGTGGGGGGGAGGAATGGCAGATCCTCCCCACCATTCCTCAAAGCCTAGATGAGATTTTGCCGTTTCAACTTTTGAAAGAGAATTGTTGGTTCTGTTGCCATTTCCAACAGTTCCCTGGAGACCTTTAATGTTTTCCGTAGTATATCAAACTAGACTTTTGCAGATCAATCAGTGCAAATTTATTGCTTTTTAAAAATAAATCAATCAATCCCATCACACATACTTTCAGCGTTGCAGAGATGGGGGGGGGGAAGAATGAGAGAGAGAGAGAGAGAGAGAGAATGAGAGAATGGGAGAGAGAGAGAAAGAGAGAGAGGGTGAATGAGGGGTAGAAAGAGAGAGAGAATGAGAGGTCGAATGAAAAAAATGAGAGAAAGGGAGAGAGATAGAGAGTGAATGAGGGATAGAATGAGAGAGAGAGTGAGTGAGTGAGAGATAGAATTAAAGGAAGGAATGAGAGAGAATGAGTGATAAAATGAGAGGAAGAAAAAGAGAGAATGACAGAATGGGGGAGGATGAGAGAGAGAAAGGGAGAGAGTGAATGAAGGATAGAATAAGAGAGAGAATGAGAGAGGGCAAATGAGAAAGAAAGAGAGAGTGAATGAGAGAATGAGAAGAGTGAGTGAGAGATAGAACTGAGAGAGGAATGAGAGAGAGAATGAGATAAGATGAGAGAGAGAAAGAGAAAATGACAGAATGGGAGAGGATGAGAGAGAAAGAGGGAGAGAGTGAATGAGGGAGAGAATGAGAGAGAGAGAGAATGAGGGATAGAATGAGAGAAAGAGAATGAGAAAGAATGAGAGAGAAAGAGAGAAAGAGAATAAGAGAAAGAGAATGAGAAAGATGAGAGAGAGAATGAGAGAAAGAGAAAGAAAGAGAAAAAGAGAGAGTGAATGAAAGATAGATAGATAGATAGATAGATAGAGAGAGAGAGAGAGAGAGAGAGAGAGAGAGAGAGAGAGATGGAATTAAAAATACATCATCCCCAAGCATACCATTTGGGCAGGTTTTAATCTGGTGATATTCCAATGGCCCTGTGCCCAGATATTTATGCTTATATATCATTCTGGCTGATTTCTCCAGACTGTATGGAGGTTGTCCCTTGGCCTTTTAGATCATCACTCAATAAATGCTATTTAAAAAAAGAAGAATTATGTTACCGAGAGAGATGGCTATTAAATCACGAGCGTAGGAGGGAGGGGGGGGGGGAGAAACAGGACCCTGTTTTGAAGAAACTTTTGGAGCAAAATTATAAGCATTGCTTCTGAGCTTTTTGCAAATAAATAAATGGACCAAAATGTCTGAAGCACTCTGTTTTGGCTTGTTTCTCACACATATGTACACACACAAACGAACACATTGTGAGGTCTCTGATGTTCCCTGAGCTTAGTGGTTTGCTTGGAGACATTTGTGATCCAACCACAGAACCTCATCTCTGTTAAAAGGGAAGGGGGTTTGCGGAAAGGAGGAGGAGGAGGAGGAGGAGGAGGAGGAGGAGGAGGAGGAGGAGGAGGAGGAGGACGATGACGATGACGATGACGATGACGACGACTGTGGGGTCCTTGTTGCTCTCTGAGACTGGTTGTTTTCTTGCTGAATAACATCATCATTGCTACTGATGAATGCTAAGTGATCGGTACTAGGACTACTCAGTTGGGTCACAAAACATCTGCAAGAAAGCTTCCACACCAAGGACCCCATAGTCTTCCTCCTCTTCCTCATCCTATTCCTCCTCCTCTTCCTCCACTCTGCAACAAAGACACCCTTTATAGCACTGATGATGTTCCCTAGTTGGGCCATGAAACGTCTGCAAGGAAACCACCCAGCTCAGACAGCCCCAAGGATCTCACTGTTCAACCCTGAGCTACAAAGATTCTCTTCTGTTGGTAACTCACGCACACTATTGTTCCTTAATTGGCAAGTCAATTCCACTAAATATTTCTGCAAGATTGAACAGGGCAGAGACCACTACCATTGCTTCCCTCCCTCCCCCCCTCTTAACTGTCTGCTTGTTCTCTTAATCTCTTCTCCCATCTCCTCACCAGAATGGGCCTTCAAGTGAATGAGTCTTGCTTCACCAAACAGAGATATTTCGATAGGATCCAGACGACATCCAAAACTGGTCAGCTTTGAGTGGGACAGGGGTGGACAACCAAAGTTCCTCCTAGGAACTTCAACCAAAGATGGTCAACAAACTTCCAACTTTGGAGGGTTACCTACTCATAAGTCAGCTTCTCCATGAGAACGTGAAAGTAGAAACCTGGTAGGTTTCCCCTTCAGCTCCCATCCTTGTTGACCATCTTTGGTTGAAGTTCCTAGTAGGACCTTTGGTTGTCCACCCCTGTCCCACTCAAAGCTGACCAGTGTTGGATGTCTGGACCTGGATCCTGTCCAAATCTCTCTCGTACACAGCCCTAAGCTCTAACCCAGCTACATTACGGTTGGCCTGGCGCTTCTGCTCTGAAGGCCGAAAGAATATTGTGTTGCAATCTGCCTTCAATCATTTGTGTCGTTGTCATTCTGGAGCAGGATTAGTCCTTGGTGAAGAATAGCCTGTCATGTAATGTGTTAATCCCCTGAAGATGGTTAGTCTATCGATCTGAAGGACATGAGGTTGCAGAAGTTTCTCCTAAGAGCTTCAGATGAACCTTGGGCTATTGGCTTGCTTATTTTATCATCTGATGTCCTAGCCGGCTGGCCTTTGAGAAGCTCTTGAGCCTGGCCTGTAAAGCAAATTCTTCTCCTTCTCAACAACTACTATACCTAGGGACTGGAAAAGGACCATTTTTCACACTTATGACCGTTGCAGCATCCCCACGATCATGTAATCCAAATTCAGACACTTGACAATGGACTCAGATTTATGACAGTTGCAATGTCCTGGGGGTCACATGGCAGGGAAAAAAAGAATCCTTGGTGGAAAGTGTAATAAGTAGCCCGGCCTATAGACCTCTCAATTCCCAAGTATCTAGAACACCCTGACTCCTTCCATATATTGGGGGAGCTGGATTTGTAGGCCCCAGAATCACCCCATATCTCAGTCACATTAGCTGGGATAGGGATCGAGTCCAACAGATAGCTAGATTGACCACACCATATCACAGCTTTGGTGGGAAGTGTAATAAGTAGCTCGGTGTAGAGACCTCTGTATTTCCAAACATCTAAAGCACCCTGACTCTTCCATATAGTGAGGAGGGGGATTTGTAGGACCCTCTACCTTAGTAATATTAGCTGGGACAGAGATCCAGTCCAACACATAGCTGGATTGCCTACACATAGCCAGAGCTTTGATGGGGTGTGTAATAAGTACCCCATCATAGAAACTGATTGTTACCCTGATTCTTAGAAATATTGAGGAGGGGGATTTGTAGGTCCCATAATTCCTCCTACCTTAGCAGTGTTAGCTGGGACAAGGAGCCAGTCCAACACATAGCTGGATTGCCTACACATAGCCAGAACTTTGATGGGAAGTGTAATAAGTAGCCCGGCCTAGAGATTTCTGACTTCTGAAACGTCGGAAGCACCCTGACTTCTTCCAAATATTGAGGAGCTGTATTTGTAGGTCCTAGTATCTCCCCTACCTTAGTAGTTAGCCAGACCAAGGATCACATCCAACGTATAGCTAGATGCCTACACCATGTCACATTTTGGAGACAATGTTCATCTCTGACGTCTGAGGATGGTGTGGGTTTCTTCCTTCCTGATTAAGCCTCTCCTGATCTGCCCTCTGTAATCTTGTTGGCTGTGCGAAATGTCAGAGGATTAACTTCTCCCCAGCTAATATCGGGGGAGGGGGGCACTAAGCGGGCAAGATTCCCACCACCGGCCTCTTGACGTTCTCCTGGCAGCAGGAAGCTGCCCACTCAATTCCCCCTCCTGCCTAGCCCAAACGGCGATGCCTATTGTGAGAATGACACGCTGTTCCCCCCACACACACTCCACAGCCAAACCCTGATTGAATTCCCTTAGCAAACATTGCAAACCATGGATAGTTCTATTTTGTGCAATGGATTAGTTACCCAATGGCCAACATTCTCATAGGGGATTTTTAACACGCAGGCTGTGGGGATTTGGGGATTCTTTATCATGCTGTCTCTCCCCCTTTTGGGGGGCCTCTGGGTCTTGTTCTTAAATCTCCTTTTTTTTCATTAGGAGAAGCAACAGGGTGGAAGGAAAAATGTCAAGATAG
>NC_138205.1:129917908-129945408 GCF_964194415.1 Vipera berus | reverse complement strand
CTGTTACCTTCCCACCGTAGCGGTCCCTATTTTTCTACTTGCATTTTTACGTGCTTTCGAACTGCTAGGTTGTCAGAAGCTGGGACACGTAACAGGCGCTCACTCTGCTACGCGGCACTCGGGATTCGACCCGCCAAACTGCCGACCTTCTGATCGACAAGCTCAGCGTCCTAACCCACTGAGCCACTGTGTCCCTTGTACAGGGCTTTAGGGAGCGATAAATCATCTTGAACTGCATCCAGCAGCCAATGGATAACCACTAAAGGAAATAGCACCAATAAAAGAGAATATTTGTAGCTCAGGGTTGAAATGAGGGGTCTTAATTAGGCCTCTGAGCTTGGTGCTTTTCTGGCAGATGTTTAATGAGGTAACATCCTCAGTTGTAGAAGGGAGAAGGATTTGCGGAGAGGAGGAGGAAGAGGAAGAGGATTGTTGGGTCCTTGGTGTTTTCTGAGCTTGGTGATTTTCTTGAGGCATTACATTACTAAAGTAGTAACATCATCAGGGCTAGGACCTATTGGGCGCCTGGAAGAGTTTATCCCACAGCCTGAATCTTCCAGGCTTCGTGGTCCTTCTGGGGACTTGAATGGAGCAGGGTCATCTTCAGCCTGGAAACCAGGCTCCTAACTCTAACCATGACAGGTGCAAAAGACCAAATCCACACGTGAAGGCCCAATTAAACTGCTTTATTGCTGAAAGCCTACATACAGGAATCTTCTCAACTATAGGTAGGCACCTGCTAGGAGTTAGTGGCACTCATGGGAAGTTAGACTTAGTTCTTTTGTGACTATGGATTCTAGGCTGATCCTCCTTTTCACTCCGCCTCTTTCCCCCCTCCCCCCCCCCAGTTCCCACCATCTCTTCTCCTCCAAGCCGGTCTTCAAAATAGGTCAAACTTCCACTCGTTCTGCAAACTACTAGTTCCTACACCTTCGGCCAAAGTGGAGTGGCTAGCGTAATACCAGTGATGAGGTCTTCTTGCTGATGGCAAATAAAAAGCTAGAATTCAAGCGGGCTCATTAAGAAGGGTTTACAATGCGGTGAAAAGGACCTACGGCTGCTTAAAACGCTTCAGGGATGAATTTTTCCATGCCATGGAAGGAGCCAAGCCAGATTTGTGGAGGGTAGGACATTGGCAGGAGGGCAAAGTGCATGTGTTGTAATTTCCACCACCAGGAAGGAAACAGGTTTCTGAAAGAGGATGACCTCACTTGTTTGGCTAACGTTGAGGTGACAAGTCCTTTGATGACAGACACAAGTCCCCGAGCATCCTGGCCTTTGAGGCTTTTCCAAGGACAGCTTGGGGAAAAAAAAGGAGACTTTTTTTTTCCTTCAGAGATCGAGGTGGCAACACAAACCTTAACTGGTGCTCACCCACCAGGCGGTGTGTCAACAGCCCCCTGAAGGCTGGGTGGGTGGGTGGGCAGGAGACAAAACTGTCAGTCTGTTCTTTCAAAGTCCAAGCTGACGTAGTTGCAGGTCCACTTTAGGAAGAGTTGACTTCCCTGAGGTGGTGATGAGTTGGGTGGACTTCAATGCTTCTTTGTTGGAGAGCAAGGTTGGGCCGGGAGCCTGCACTCCCGTGAAGAGGCAGACACGTGGTAGGAGAAGTGTGTGTGTGGGGGGGGGGTTGGAAATAGGTCTTTGCAGCCAAAACTGATCTGGATTCAAAATGTTGGAGCAGAACGCCAATTCCATTCTCCACACTTCAAGAAGAAACTTGAATTGACAGTAAGAACAATGAATCGGTGGAATGACTTCGCTCCAGAAGTTGTGGGTGCTCCAGCATTGGAAGTTTTAAAGAAGAGATTGGATAGCCATTTGTCTGAAATGGTATATAGGGTCTTCTGTTTGAGCAGAGGGGTTGGACTATAACTCAGGGCTTTTCAACCTTTTCACCCATTGTACCCCTTTTAGGATATGGCAACATCCGAGTACCACCAGTCGCCTAGCAAGGTGTCAAAAAAAGGAAAAAAGTGATGAAGTACAGGTAGTCCTCGACTTACAACAGTTCGCTTAGTGGCTGTTCGAAGTTACAACGGCACTGAAAAAGTGCCCCCCAAGCCACAGCCGAGCGAGACACCTGCCTGCCCGCCCGGCGGTACTCTTCCTCCTGTCTGAGGTTTTTATTGCTGTGAGCATTTCTGTTGAGGATTGGCAGCAGGGGTGGGATGGGGGGGTGTTTGGTTTTTATTCCCCCCCTCTGCTGGGTGGTTGCAGCAGGTTTTGGTCACTTCACATAGCCCTGGGACACTGTGACCGTCATAAATATGAATCAGTTGCCAAGCATCTGAATGCAAATCATGAGACCCTGGAGATGCTGCAACATTCCAGCTGATCGGAGTTTCTTCTGGGCTCAACAGAAGCACCAGGATCAGCGCTGAGCTCCAGCTGGATCCTGGCACTGATCCTGGCACTTCTGCTGAGCCCTGACAGCCCTGCAGCTCCAGCCGTCTCTCGCTCAGGCTTGTGCGGTGCTGCCACCGGTTCAGCTCATTCCCCGCTACCACTTTTCTCGGATGGTCGCGTACCACCTGCCAGGTGCCAATGTACCACGGGTGGTACCCGTACCACTGGTTGAAAAGCCCTGAACTAGAAGACGTCCAAGGTCCCTTCCAACTCTGTTATTCTGTTATAGGAAACATTTGTAGCTTCTGTAATAATAACAGAAGGACAGAGTTGGAAGGGAGCTTGGAGATCTTCTAATCCAACCCCCTGCTCCTGCTCCTGCTCCTCCTGCTCCTCCTGCTCCTCAGAATAACACAATTGGGAAGGACCTTGGAGGGCTTCTAGTGTAACCTCCTGCCCAGACAGGAAACTCTATACCAGGAGTAGGCAACCTTGGCCCCTTCATGACTCGTGGACTTCAACTCCCAGAATTCCTCAGCCAGCATGGGGGAATCTTTGGCCCCTTCATGACTCGTGGACTTCAACTCCCAGAATTCCTCAGCCAGCATGGGGGAATCTTTGGCCCCTTCATGACTCGTGGACTTCAACTCCCAGGATTCCTGAGCCAGCTTGGCTCAGCTTGGAAACCTCTCCCTTCCTTCCCCTCAGCTTGGCTGGCTCAGGAATTCTGGGAGTTGAAGTCCACGAATAATAAAAGAGTCCAGGTTGCCTACCCCTGCACCCCCTGCTCAGGCAGGAAACCCTCTACCAGGGGTCAGCAACCTGAAACAGTGAAAGAGCCACTCGGAACCGGTTCCCTCACAGAAGGAAAAACTGGGAGCCGCAAAAAATGTGTGCGCATGCGCAGAACAGGGTTTGACTGAAGAGTGGAGCCAAGGCGAGATATGCACCTACCCTGCATATTTGAATTGATTGGGTGAACTTTTTTAGTCCCACTTTTTTTTTTTTGGACTGCACATGGCAGAGGACCGGGAGCCGCAGGAGACGGCTGAAAGAGCCGCATGCAGCTCCGGAGCCGTGGGTTGCAGACCTGTGCCCTAGACCATTTCAGACAAATGGCTGTCCAATCTTTTCTTGAAAACCTCCAGTATTGGAGCACCCTCAACTTCTGGAGGCAGGTTGTTCCCCTGATTAATTGTTCTCACTGTCAGGAAATTCCTCCTTAGTTCCAGGTTGTTTCTCTCTTTGATTAGTTTCCATCCGTTGCTTCTTGTCCTGCCTTCAAGCACTTTGGAGAACCGCTTGACTCCCTCTTCTTTGGGGCAGCCCCTGAGATACTGGAAGGATGCTTTCGTGTCCCCCCTGATCCTTCTCTTCATTAAACGAGACATACCCAATTCCAGCAACCGTTCCCTATATGTTTTAGACTCCAGTCCCCCGATCATCTTTGTTGCTCTTCTCTGCCCTCTTTCTAGAGTCTCAACATCCCTTTTACATCATGGCGGCCAAAACTGGATGCCGTATTCCAAGTGTGGCCTTATCAAGGCCTTGTAAGGTGGTATGAACGCTTCACATGATCTCGATTCAGTCCCTCTGTTGATGCAGCCTTCTTTTACAACGATTCCCATGGATACCCACCACCAAATCAATGACTGCAAATTTCATCTCTTGATTTTGTCATCCAAGTCATGGTTGTCCCAAAGATGTTTTTTCAAAAAAAACAACAACTGAACTTCCTTGGGTTTTTTTCCTTGAAGATGTTTCATTTCTCATCCAAGAAGCTCCTCAGTTCAGATCTTCAGAAGCTTCTTAGTTGAGAAGTGAAACGTCTTCAAGGGGGGAAAAAACAACAAAATCCAGTTGCCTTTTGAAAAGCATCTTTGGGTCATATCTTCGTGTTGTGGGGTCTAGAGAAGGTGTACAATCTAGCAGGCTGCTCCCTTACTTAACCAGGCACCGGTATCTTGCGATTTTCATGGTGGATCATCTTTAAATATCCCATAGTTGGTCAACCTTCTACCTAGAACAGGAATCCACCATGGTAACAGAGTTCTCTTTCTTGAATTGCCTAGAACAGGGGCTGGGTGGACTTCAAGTCCCAGAATTCCTGAACCAGCTATGCTGTCTCAGGAATTCTGGGAGTTGAAGTCCACAAGTGATAAAAGAGCCATGATTCCCCACCTCTGGCCTAGAACAGGGGTAGGCAACCTTGGCTCTTTTATGACTGGTGGACTTCAACTCCCAGAATTCCTGAGCCAGCCATGCTGAGGAGAAATGGAGAGGTTTCCAAGCTGAGCCATGCTGGCTGAGGAATTCTGGGAGTTGAAGTCCACCAGTCATAAAAAGAGCCATGATTCCCCACCTCTGGCCTAGAACAATGTTTCTCAAATTTGCCAGCCTGATGATGGGTGGACTTCAGTTCCCAGAATTCCTCCTGCTGACTGGGGAATTCTGTGCGTTTGAAGTTCATCCCATTTTCAAGTTAAGAAGTATTGTCTTTTTTTTTCCTTCCGGGCAAAATTTTCTTAAGTTGTAAAAATGGTCCCACCTCAACCACATAGAACACAAACTCACAAATGTTATAATTTAAAATACATTTATTGTCTCCTTTGTTCTCCTTTGTTATACCAAGTTGTTAAATAACTTAAATACATTCTCCACAGTCACTCAAGAATCCGATTTATACCTACAAGCTGTACATATGAGGTAGAGAGAAAATAATTTAGGCTACCTTACAAAGCATTAAACACCCCAAAATTCGCGGACAATAAAATACTACAAGTCCTTCGCATGTTGGTTCCTCAGAAGGAGCTCCATTCACGTGCGTGCAACCCATCTTCAAGTCCACATTCATGGTGCTATGACAAGACTTGGGGCAAGTGACCAATAAAAGCGAGCAAGCCCCCCGATACAATTTTGAAGGGGGGAAAAAAAGAATCATCGCATACCAAAAACAGAAAATGAAGCATCGTTGAATACTCAGATTTTACAGAATCCTACAAGATGGTTATGGAACAGTAGCCTAGAAAACTAGTCTTCTTGTAGGCCCCAAGTTGTAGAAAGCGCTGAAATAAGCATTAAATAAGATGACAAATTCCATTGAGAATTGTTAGAAGAATTTCTTCAACCAACATTTCTGGAGACTCTCAGCCATCCAAGTCATGGTTGTCCCGAAGATGCTTTTTCAAAAGCCAACTGGACTTTCTTTGTCTTTTTCCCTTGAAAACATTTCGCTTCTCATCCAAGAAGAACTGAAGAAAGTTCTTGGATGAGAAGCAAAACATTTTCAAGGGGAAACAAGTTTTTTGGGTTCTCCAACCAACCTGAATCTATCTTCTGGATCTAGAAATTTTGACTGTCCATTGATGATTTGTCTAGAACTGGAAGTATCAAAATAGCTGAGGGATCTAGCCTGAGAAAAGTAGTCACATCACCTTAGGACTTTCCCCAAATTTACATTTTTTGGTCTCTTTGTAGGGTGTCTTGGAGTCTCAATGCTATAATAGGCAACATAGGTTGCTTACCAAAAGAAATGGGTCCCACATCTTGATACCATTTCCATGTGGTGCAGTGGTTAAAGGCACTGGTCTAGAAGCCAAGAAACCATAAGGACTAGAAGACCTCCAGGGTCCCTTCCAACTTAAGGACAATCCCTCTTAAAGTAGGTCTTGTGGAGTCACAATAGGCTTACCTAGGAGACAGATGGACCATGATGAACCATAAATATATGTCAGCTTGTCTCCTAAAGTTGCGAGACCTCCATCATTTTCAAAAACAGACTGGGCAACCATTTGACCAGGATGCTTTGAGCAGATGTTGGACTAGAAGACCTTCAAGGTTCCTTCCAACCCTATAATTCTCTGTTTTATATCTGACCAATAAGAGATTTAGGATTTATTGCACACATTAAATGGCACATTCACATCAGCTCACACTTTTCACTTTCTCTTTAGCTATTTCAGGGGAGGATGAGGACACTTGTGTGTGTTCTTCTCATCCAACCTTTGCAAGGCAACCACAAAGTTAGATCATTTACAAAAATCCACACACACCCTTCTGATCCAGATGTAACTACTTGAAGGCTACGAGGTTTCTGGAGGATCACCAAGTTAGAAATAAGTAACCAAAGTGGATTACTCAGTAAATTCTATATTTTTAATGAGGGATAGAGGTTATGGAGCTCCTCAAATGAGGCTGAGACACAGTTCTCATCATGGACCAGGATAGATGATGGTTTTGGAGGTGGAACTCTAGAAGCATCTCAAAGTCCCACCTTCATAAACCCCAGTTTAAGACAGCAAAGAAAAGTGAGCAATTTTTAGGATCTATTTGTTGGAACTGATCACTTCCAGAGATGAAATGTCCTCTCTGGTGTCCATACATTTCATGAAGACCAGTCACTCCATCAGTTCAGATTAAGTCATCCTTATTGTTGGCCAAAGCTTGCCTCAACTTGCCTCCAGAGGATGTGAATGCTGTAACACTGGAAGTTTTTAAGAAGAGATTGGATGACTATTTGGCTGAAATGGTATAGGGTTTCCTGCCTGAGCAGGGGATTGGACTAGATGACCTCCAAGGTCCCTTCCAACTCTGTCATTCTATTCTATTCTATTCTATTCTATTCTATTCTAGTCTAGTCTAGTCTAGTCTAGTCTAGTCTAGTCTAGTCTAGTCTAAAGCTAGACAGGGAGAAGCATGGATGAAACATAGTTAATGCAATCCAACAAGGTATGGATTTTCCACACATTCCTGGAGGGATCCATACCACATCAAATCAGGGATCAGACCTTGTAGATTCCAGATGCTTCAACTCCCAGAATTCTTTTGAAAGATGCCATGGCTGGGGGATTCTGGGAATTGAAGTCCACCCATCTTAAAGGTTGATTGACACTGTGCCATTTCACTACAGCAGGGATTCCCAAACTTAGCCCCTTTTAAGATGGGTGGACTTCAACTCCCAGAATTCCACAGCCAATAGGGCCATTAGTGAGAATTCTGGGAGTCAAAGTCCATACCTCAGGACTCTTAAGCAGGCTACGATCCCAAAAGTTAAGAACTGTATCACAACTGTGTGCCATCAACACACATAATAAAACAGATTTGACTTTTTTGACCATTACAGAGGCTTTGCTACAAAGATTTCAAAAGGGATGTGGTGGAGAAAGTTAATAGCATGGAGATTATACAGGTAGTCCTCGATTTACGACCACAAAGGAGTCCCAAATTTCTGTATGTTGTTTTGGCCTATTTTACTATTTTTCTTGCCACAGTTGTTAAGTGAATTACTGTGGTTGTTAAGTTAGCAACAAGGTTGTTAAGTGAATCTGGCTTCCCAATGCTGTTCGAAAGTGGCAAAAGGGGATCACGTGACCCTGGGACCATCATCAATATGAATCAGTTGCCCAGCCCGTGACTTTGGGGATGGTCGTAAGTGTGAGAAACTGTCGCAAGTCGCTTTTTTGTGTGCCCTTTTAACTTTGAACAGTCCCTAAATGGATGGTTGTAAGTCGAGAATTACCTGTTGAGGATTTACATAGAATGCATGTGCCTCAATACTATTTATATAAAAACCCACAGGAGAATAAACCTTAGTATTTACAACACAGAACAGGAAAGCAACATTATCTGCTTTAAAATTCACATAAATACTTTTTTAAAAAATACTTACAGAAACACTCTGGCTTCAGTGCGTGCGTAACTATACAAAACCCACACCCACACCCTCTTCAGTAGTTCGTCCACACCTTTGCCTGTCCCCTTGCACACGCGTGCAGCACAAACTGTGAGAATTGCCAATCTCTTGCACTATATATAAAAACAGTATTTTATGATTACACTATAGCTCAACATCGTAGCCAACAGTCTTTCAACACAGGTAGTCCTCAAATTGTAACCACAACTTTGGCCACACGCATTTTTGTGGCTAAGCGAGAGTTATTAAAATGAGTTTTGCCCCATTTTACGACCTGTCTTGCCATGGTTGTTAAGTGAATCGCTGCAGTTGTGAAGTTAGTCACCCGGCCGTTAAGTGAATCTGGCTTCCCCCATTGACTTTGCTTGACAGAAGGTCACAAAAGGGGATCGCGTGACCCTGGGACACGGCAGCCGTCATAAATATGAGTCAGTTGCCAAACGTCTGAATTTTAATCACGTGACCATGGGGATGCTGCAATAGTCATTGGGGTGAAAAGTGGTCATAAGTAACTTTTTTCAGTGCCATCATAACTTTGAATGGTCACTACATGAACTGTTGTAAGTTGAGGACTACCTATAATCTTATGCATACTGGTTAGAGTATGCATTTCAGCAATCCAGGGTTGCATTTTTAAACATTTGACACCTGGTTCACACAACATGCTAACTAGATTGAGTAGAGACCTGGCATCTGAGCACATTTTCAAGGTGTTTAATTTGTGGCTGGCTTAGCTGCCAATGCAAACTCAGCCTGCCAGCTTAATTTAGTTATAGTGCACACCAGAAATAACTATGTTCGGTGATCTAGGTTTAGCCGGTTGTGTGAATTTCACCAATTGGTTGTTTCCCCCAAAGAGAGATTTGTGCCAAGCCTGGGGGTGGGGATATAATTGCTTCAAGATTGCAAGCTTATCTTAAACAAGATTTCTCAAACTTAGCAACATTAAGACGGGAGGACTTCCACTCCCAGAATCCCCCAGCCGGCATGTGTTAAGATGGGTGGACTTCAACTCCCAGAATTTCTCAGCCAGCATGTTGATTGCAGAATTCTGGGAGTTGAAGTCCACTCACGCTGACTGGGGAATTCTGGGAATTGAAGTCCACCCATCTTAAAATTGCCAAGATTGAGAAATAATTGTTTTAGAGAAAGAAAGTTAAAGCAAGCCATCATCTCCCTGGTTCAACTTCCGGTAACCTGGTTCCCTCAAATTAATTCTGATAATGAGCGAAGTGAGATGGTGGCCTGTTTGCCTATTGAACAAATTAACAAAAGAGTCCAAACTATGATTGTGCTAGAAGGAGAAACTTAAATGCAAGGTTAATCCATAGACTCATAGCAATGGCATCCGCAGAACATCAAACAGATTAAACCAGGATCTTAACTGGCTAGGATGTGAGCATTCTTTGGTGAGCCTTAGTTAATACAGGTAAGTCCTCAACCTACCACCACAACTCAGCTCAAAATGTCTGTTGTAAAGTGAGACATGTTAGGTTTTGCCCCATTTTACAACTTTCGTTGCCATGGTTGTTAAGTGAATCACTGCAGCTGATAAGTTAGTCACCTGGTCGTTAAGTGAACCCAGCTTCCCCATTGATTTTGCTGGTGAGAATTTCATGAAAGGGGGTCACATGACCCCGGGACACTGCAACCGTTGCAAATATGAGTTGCCAAGCATCTGAATTTTGATCATGTGACCATGGGGATGCTGCAAAGGTCATAACTGTGCAAAACGGTCATTAGTCGCATATTTCAGTGCTGCTGTAGCTTTGAATGGTCGCTAAATGAACTGTTGCAAGTCAAGGCCTACCTGTATTTCAGACGCGGCCTTCAAAAATCAAGCAAGGTCATCTTCAAACTGAGATGATATGGCTAAAACCCCCATGAGCATTAAAAATCCTTCAGGATTGCAAGCTCTTTTTCAAGCCATCTTTAGACCAGATATCTAAGATAGTGGCCAAGAGGAAAAATTACTTTCCATCTTATCAAACAGAAAAACTACATCAAGATTTCCCACGGTAGCGGGCAGGTGGCTTATGAAGTCACCATCTTTCCATAATTTTCAATAATAGACAGAGGGAAGAATTGCCCCGTTTTGGATATCTGTCCAAGAATACTTCCACTAACAGGAAAAGGGAAATTTTGGAACTTCTTCTCCAGCCTAGAGATGAAGACTGTAGCCCAAAGCAAGATCTATTTACTGAGAGAAAAGAATATTTGTTGACCGGGATTGAACTATGGGGTCCTTGCTGCTCTCTGAGCTGGGTGGTTTTCTTGCAGAGGTTTCATGATCCCACTGGGAAACATCATCAGTGCTAAAAGGGACAGGTGTTTGTGGGAATAGGAGGAGGAGGAGGAGGAGGAAGATGAAGATGAAGAGGACTGTGGGGTCCTCGGTCTCTGAGCTGGGTGGTTTTCTTGCAAACGTCTCATGACGCAACTAGGCAATGTCATCTGGGCTAACGTAGTTAGGTAGTGAAACGTCCGCAAGAAAACCACGAGCCTCAGAGAGCACCAAGGACTCCGCAAATCCCATTTCTCCAGTTTCCCCCCCCTCCCCATTTCTTTCCAAACCTCCCCAAGCCCCTCAAATCGAGCTGTTCCAACAGCAGCAAAAACATCGAGTTTCCTTCTACAAAACAGGACCCACCACTGGGCTTAGCTAAATAGAAACCAGGCTTCCAGGCAGATTCTTCCAAAGCTAAAAAAGGGGGGGGGAGAGAGAGAGAGAGAGGGAGAGAGAGAGAGAGGGAGAGAGAGAGAGAGAGAAATAGAGAGACTGCTCAAAAAAAATAAAGGGAACACTTAAACAACACAATGTACTGTATTTAATAGTAGGATGTCTTATCTTGTGTTATATATATATACATATATATATATACATGTACATGTACATGTATATATATGTATGTATGTATGTATGTATGTATAAAACGAAGAAAAATGAGGCTGCAGCTTGCTCACAGGTCAGGCTTGCAGTGTTGGAAAAAAATTAAAGGGCCCCTTTGGGAATCCGGGTTCAAATACCAGTGTGCAAAAAAAAAGGGGGGGGGAGGAATGAGTGCTGACATGTCCAAACGTGAGGCCCAGTTTCATAATACCACATGGAAACCATACAAACTTTTGAAAAGCTTAATAAATAAATGTTCAATATTTAGATCCAGGCAGTGGAATCTATCTAGATAGATTCATATCCCACCCTTTAAATAATAAAGACTCTTTTTACAGTCTTGGTTTGGTGTGTTTTTCCATCGGTTGCACGGAGCTACGGAGATGGTCCGTTAGGCGAGGAGATTCTTGGGCATGTAGCTTCAGGAATGGTCCACCAGACCACCAAAGCAGACACCAGTTCTTGGATATTTCATACCAGTTACAAGCGAAGTCCCAAAGCTAGCAGCTATCTTTCATTCTTCAGTCACTCTTCTAATCCATAAAATGGCCTCCATCATCTCAGAACCATCCCACCAACTTTGAAACCAAGCCACCATCTCATTTTTCTTCTCCTGGGTTTATCATCTCCTCCAAGACCATCCCCTTCCCCAAAAGGACAGCTTTGATAGAAGAGGCTACCGTTGTTGTTTTTATTATTATTATTATTTTGTTCAAAATGCCCCTAAAACTGGGCCTGAGAGCAAGGATGGTTTCCCGAAGGACAACGTGCAAGAAACGTGCTCATGCAGTAGATGACCTCTAAGGTCCCTTATTCTATATTCTAAGATTTCTGCTCCACTCCTCCAAAGGATCAAATTGCAATTCCCCAGGACAAAAAATAAAATAAAATAAATGCAACTCTTGGACCAGTTTTAAAATCGCTGTCCATCAAGCATGGACGACTCACCCAGGAATTTATCAGCTGTTCATCCAAATCCCATCCGGAAGGAAAAATAAAAATAAAAAGTTCCATAGTTGTTATAGTCCCAAATTCACATCAGAAGAATGCTGTGTTGACCATCACATTTGTACAGGTAGTCCTAAACTTACGACCACAATTGAGCCCAAAATTCATGGGAGACATTTGTTGAGTTTTGCCCCGTTTGATGACCTTCCTTGCCAAAGTTGTTGAGTGAATCACTGCAGTTATTAAGTTGGCAACACGGTTGTTAAGTGAATCTGGATTCCCCCCACTGACTTTGTTTATTAGGTCACGAAAGGGGATCATGTGACCCTGGGTTGCTGCAATCGTCATAAATATGAGTCAGTTGCCAAGCATCTGAATTTTGATCACGTGTCCATGGGGATGCTAAAACGGTCATAAGTGTGGAAAATGACCCTTTTTCAATGGTGTTGTAACTTTGAATGGTCACTAAACAGTCGTAAGTCGAGAACTAGCTGTACTAGGGGATGCTAAAATGGTCATAAGTGTGGAAAATGACCTTTTTCAATGCTGTTGTAACTTTGAATGGTCACTAAACAGTCGTAAGTCGAGAACTAGCTGTACTAGGGGATGCTAAAATGGTCATAAGTGTGGAAAATGACCTTTTTCAATGCTGTTGTAACTTTGAATGGTCACTAAACAGTCGTAAGTCGAGAACTAGCTGTACTAGGGGATGCTAAAATGGTCATAAGTGTGGAAAATGACCCTTTTTCAATGGTGTTGTAACTTTGAATGGTCACTAAACAGTCGTAAGTTGAGAACTAGCTGTACTAGTGATCCAGTCTGCCATTCTGATATTTCTCCATATATATATATATATATATATATATATATATATATATATATATATATATATATATATATATATATATATATATATATATATATATATATATATATATATATATATATATATATATATATATATATATATATCCATCTGATCAACAGGAACAAGAATCAGCTGCTCTCTTTTTACGCCTAACGTGCAGCTTTCTAGTGGTTTAGGTAATTTTTGCCCTTTTTCTTAAAAAAAAAAAAGCAACAGGCTTTTCACTGGCCCCAGAGAATATCATCGGCACAGATAAAGACGGGTGAAATGAGATCCTCAAGAGACACGCATTCTTGGACGCCGTGATCCAGACGTGGGAAAATAAAATCAAAGCCGCGTCATCGTCTCAAAGGCGATGCGCTTCCTCCGTTTTCCCAAAGGCGAAGTGCCAAATGGCATTCACAGCCAGGGCGTCACGCTACTTTCGAAGCAGCTTTCAGGTGCCAACTGAAAAAAGTCATAAGAGGAGAAATTGGGGCAAAAAGAAGGACGGCAGGCTCATTTTGTCTCTAGTGGTTCTCCAAATTCACCAGGTAGATTGCAAAAGAGAACAAAGAAACAGAGGTTGAGGGCGCACAAGGGGGAAATAGGAATAAAATTTAAAAAAATCGAAACAAAACCAAGATCTTCACCATCTGCTACAACGAAGTTTTAGAAGGAGGATTGAGGAACAGTCCTCCTGCTATTATCACCTTGACAGCTAATGGGAACATGGAGCCCAGAAACTCCATAAATTACTTTTGAAAAAAGTCCTTCTAGGACCCACATCTTCTGTAGTTGAAGGCCTACAGGAGGTAAGGTTCCTCCAGAAAGAAGCGAGACCATCCAGGTCCGAGAGAATTCTCAGGAGGGTGACACGGAAGGACCAAGGTGGACAACTCAGCCCTCGCCAAGAAGGGAAAGAATTCTGTCTCCAAGCCACATCTTGGTCATCGCAAGAGGTCTTCCCAGTGGTGTGGGCATCCACCATCTCTTTGCTGAGAAGGAGGCAGGGTCAGCAAGACATGGAACCCTTCAAAGTGCTTCCATCATGTCAGGGGAGCGCTCAGCGTCTCGCCGGATGTCCCTGGTCGTTCTCTCCAAGAAGGGGGCAAGGAGGTCCTGTCCCTGAAATCGGGGCTCACCGGACACCCCTCCTTCAGTCCTTGCAGGTGTAAACCTCCTCCCTCTGAGTACACTGCTTGCACTCCACGTAACAGCACCAGCGGACTTGACATTGGCACGGGCGAGTGACCACGCGGCTTTGGATGTTGTGTCCCCGTCCGCAGCAGATGCTGTCGCAGTTCTTGTCTTTGTAACACTTCCGACCGGACGTCCCGGAGGAGAACCGGCTGGTCAAGCAAAAGCTCGGAGAGTCGTCAAGATAAACCAGATCTGTAGTCCTGGGGATTTGGTCACCGTGACCCAGGACGGATTTTTTCGGTGGCGAGAGGTCTCCTTCCCCCGTGGCCTCATTGGTGGTGGTCACCACCTTGAGGGCCACCTCGTATTTCTGCTTGAGCTGCTTGCCGATCTCGTGGAACGGAGAGAGCTGCCGCCAACACGTCCGGACGGTGCATGAGCCGGAGACCCCGTGGCATTTACAAGTGGTCTCCACTCCAGCTTTGATGACCTGCAGAGAAAAGAAGGTGACAGAATCTCTGAAAGAAAAAGCCAGGGCGGAAACACCGCAGCACAAAACACTTGCGATTACAGATACTCCTCGCTCTGTAACTGCAGTGGATCCCAAAATGGCAGCCAAGAGCCGTACTGTTCATAAAGCAGGTTCACCCAATTTTATGACTTTTTTTTGCTGTGGTCATAACATGAGTCACCATGTCCTTTAAGCAAATGCACAGCGAACCCATTGTCCGTATGGACCCATGTGGTAAGCATGAGTTTCCAGCAATAAACATTGTAAAACAGGACTGTGGGATACTGCAAAGAGTTGTAAAGCCACCCATAGTCATTTTGTTTTCAGATGGATGGCAGAAAGAAAAGAAAGAAAGAAAGAAAGAAAGAAAGAAAGAAAGAAAGAAAGAAAGAAAGAAAGAAAGAAAGAAAGAAAGAAAGAAAGAAAGAGGGAGGGAGGGAGGGAGGGAGGGAGGAAAGAAAGAAAGAAAGAAAGAAAGAAAGAAAGAAAGAAAGAAAGAAAGAAAGAAAGAAAGAAAGAAAGAAAGAAAGAAAGAAAGAAAGACAGGAAGGAAGGAAGGAAGGAAGGAAGGAAGGAAGGAAGGAAGGAAGGAAGGAAGGAAGGAAGGAAGGAAGGAAGGAAGGAAGACTGGTTGCTAACCTGCCCCAAATGGGATCATGTAACTAGGGAGGGTCCTCAGCATCACTTCAAATCTGGGTCATAAGTACCTTTTGGGGGGTTCCATTATAATTTTGAAAGAGTTAGAGACCAGTCATAAATCAAGGATTACCTCTCATATTCACGGTTATCAGTCAACCCCTTCCCCCGCTTTTTTCTGTTCCGCACTCTCTCTAAAAATTAGAAGTCTAGAATAGAATAGAATCTGGAAGGGACCTTGGAGGTCTTCTAGTCCAGCCCCCTGCTCAAGCAGGAGAACCTATACCATCTCAGACGGTTGACTGTCCAGTCTCTGCTTGAAAACCCACGATTTCCGGAGGCAAGCAGTTCCACTGGTTAATTGTCCTCACCGTCAGGACGTTTCTCCTTAGTTCCAGGTTGCTTCTCTCTTTGATGAGTTTCCAACCATGGTTTCTTCTCCTGCCTTCAGGCACTCTGGAGAATAAGTTGACCCCCCTCCTCTTCTTTGGGGAAGCCCCTCAGATACTGGAGCACTGCTATCGTATTGCCCCTGTTTCTTCTTTTCTTTAAAAATGTCCAGGGCCAATTCACTGGCTTACGTTTCCCAAAACTTTCTTTTATTTACTTATTAATCAAATGTATATAGCCATCCCATTATGTATTGGTGTGTCCAAGAGGCTTAGTTGTGGGTGTGGATTTTTGGACCTGAGTTGGGACAGGACTACATCAAGGATGGGCAAATAGGGCACCCTTATCAACCACAATTCAGCCCAAAATTTCTGTTGCTAAGTGAGACAGTCGTTAAGGGAATTTTGTCCCTTTTTACAACCTTTCTTGCCACAGTCCCTGAGCAAATCACACGGTTGTTAACTGAATCTGGGCTTCCCCCCATTGACTTTGCTTGTCAGAAGGTCGCAAAAGAGGATGACGTGACCCCGGGGGACACTTGTGACTGTCATAAGAACAGTTGCCAAGTGCCTGAATTTTGATCAGGTGACCATGGAGATGCTGCACAGGTCGTAAGTGTGGAGAACGGTCCCTTTTTTGCAAATGGTCGTAAGTGGAAGATTCCCTGAATTGTTTTGCTTTTCCCGAATGAGGTTTGCTTTTGAATTTCTGCAATGTAAAAATCCTCTTCGGATAATGTAGCTTTCCTGAGGACCAACGTTTGACAAAATGCTGCAGAAAAAATGTCTGGACAGATTCCTCCTGACTTCTCTTATTTTTATTTTTAATTTTTTATAATTTTTTTTGCACATTCTTGGTCTCGGATGGCAAGCTGGCAGAGAGCAGATTAAACATCCCCCCCCCATTCTGTTTACGGTATGCATTTCAACCCCCAGTGCCAAGACCAGCTTGTCTGGCATGTAAAGTGAGCTAATTAGTTAGCAGGACTTCTGCAAAACTTATACTTTTAAGGGGCTTCTGCGGTGGGGGAAGGGGGGTGGGTGGCTTTGTTATACGGATCGGATTTTTAAAAAAGCAATTTTGCCTCTTTACCTCAGAGCAGGAGAAAAAGGGATTAAAGAGCAGGAAGAATTGAGACACGAGTGTTATGAAACCCGGTGATTGTTTTCTATTTTATTCAGAATTATAGGATAACAGATCTAGAGGTCCAACCGCCCCCCCCCTCCGCGCAAGCTGGAAACCGTATAATATTTTTTATTTTTTATTTATTTTATTTTAATTCCATTTATATCCCGCCCTTCTCCGAAGACTCAGGGCGGCTTACAAGCCAGACGAATGGTTGTTCAGTCTCTTCTTGAAAATCTTCAGCGATAGAGAGCATCCACAGCGCCTGGAGTCAAGACGCTCCGCTGATTAACTGATTTGAGATTAGAGAATAACAGAAGAGAGCAGAGCTGGAAGTGACCTCAGAGGTCATCTAGTCCAACCCCCTGCTCAGGCAGGAGACCCTTTCAGACAAGTAATTTGTCCAGTCTCTTCTTTAAAATCTCCAGTGATAGAGCACAACTTCTGGAGTCAAATTATTCCATTGATTAATTGTCCTCACTGTCAGGAAGTTTCTCCTTAGTTCCAGGTTGCTTCTCTCCTTGGTGAGTTTCCATCCGTTGCTTCTCGTCCTGACCTTCAGGGGCTTTGGAGAATAGCTTGACTGCCTCTTCTTTGGGGCAGCCCCTGAGATACTGGAAGAGTTGCTATCCTGTCCCCCCTCGTCCTTCTCTTCGTTAAACTACACATACCCAATTCCAGCAACCGTTCCTTATATGTTTTAGCCTCCAGCCCCCTAATTATCTTCTCTTCTCTGCATTCTTTCTTTCCTTCTTTTCTTGCTGTGATTCCCTTTTTTCCTCCATTTCCCCCCCCCTTTTTTTGAAGGTATTCTCCTTTGGTACCCCCTTAATGAAAAGTCTAGCGCATTAGTGCACAGTTCTGGTGATTGGAGGTTGAGAAAAAGCTTTAATTAAAAAGAAAAAAAAGACTCTCTCCTGGGGCTTTGTTAAGCTTCGTTAAAATTGACTTTTTAACTCCATCTCTGTGGAGCGTTGCTAAATTCCTTCATCTGGAGAAGAGCTGGGCTTTCATTGGAGGAAACTGTAAATTGGGTGGGCTTCTATTCAACGACTGTGGAATCGGACGCAGGAGACCCCCAGGCCAATACAGGTAGTCCTCGACTTAATAATTCATTTAGTGACCATTTGAATTACAACAGCACTGCAAAAAGGGTCTGTTCCTCACACTTATGACCACGGCAGCATCCACTAGGTCAGGTGATCAAAATTTGGACACTTGGTAACCGACTCATATCTATGACGGTTGCAGTGTCCCAGACTGTCTGACAAGCAAAGTCAATGGGGAAGCCGGATTCACTTAGCAACCATGTGACTAACTTAACAACTGCAAGAAAGGTCATAAAAATGCAGCAAAATTTACATAACAAGTATCTCACTTAGCAAGAAAAAAAATGGGCTCAATTGTAGTCATAAGTCGGGGGACTCCCTGTAACCTTCGGTACTATAATGGCAGGAACTCCTGCAGACTGAAGGGTGGCCCTGTAGTTAGCAATTTCAAGGCAGGATGAGAAACTGAGAGGGGGAGGGGGAGGGGGGGGGAGGAGAAGGAGCAAGAGGAGGAGAAGAAGAAGAAGAGGAGGAAGAGAAGGAGGAGAGAAGAAGAGGAGGAGGAGGAGGAGGAGAAGGAGCAGGAGGAGGAGAAGAAGAGGAGGAGGAAGAGGAGGAGGAGGAGGAGGAGAGAAGAGGAGGAAGAGAAGAAGAAGAGGAGGAGGAGGAGGAGGAGGAGAGGAGAGGAGGAGGAAGAGGAGGAGGAGAGAAGAAGAGGAGGAGGAGAAGAAGAGGAGGAGGAGGAGAAGGAGGAGAGAAGAGGAGGAAGAGAAGGAGGAGAGAGGAGGAGGAGGAGGAGAAGAGGAGGAGGAGGAGGAGAGAAGAGGAGAAGGAAGAGGAGGAGAGAAGAAGAGGAGGAGGAGAAGGAGGAGAGAAGAGGAGGAGGAGGAGGAAAGAAGAATAGGAGGAGGAGGAGAAGAATAAGAAGAAGAGGAGGAGGAGAAGAAGAAGGAGAGAAGAGGAGGAGGAGGAAAGAAGAAGAGGAGGAGGAGGAGAATAAAAAGAAGAGGAGGAGAAGGGAGGAGGAGGAGAAGGAAAAAAAGGGGAAGAAGAGAAGAAGAGGAGGAGAAGAAGAGGAGAAAGAAAAAAGGAGAAGAAGAGGAGGAGGAGGAGGAGAAGAAGAGGTGGAGGAGAAGGGAAAGAGGTGGAGGAGGAGGAAGGAAAGAGGAGGAGGAGGAGGAGAAGGAGAAGGAGAAGAAGAAGAGAAGAGGAGGAGGAGGAGGAGGAGACTTGACGACAGTAGCCATAGGTATACCATTAGAAGATCTGAAGGACCAGATTCCCTTGGAGAATATCTAAGTAGGTATTTGCCAAGAGTCAATTCTGACTTGAAGGCACATCGTGGGTCAATAAATGATGAAGATGAGCTGCATGAAGAATCTGGCTAAACATGCCTTCCAGTGATCCTTTCTCCTGCTCTTTCATCCTAGCAGAATGCTCGGCCAACCATTTCTCCAACTAGAATTTTGGTGGCCCTCAACCATCTTTACCTAGCACTCTTCCCAGACCCCCGAGGAGGACCTACCTCTCCACAGCTACAGCCTACAACCATGATGAGCACTTACCTTCATCCCCACCAAATTGTTGTGGAAGTCCACCTGAGCTCTCAGATCCTTGTTGGACTTCTTCCCAAGGAACTCTTTGACAAACTTGTTGCTGTATTTGAGATTGTCCCCACATCCGCCCCACTGCCATGCTTCGCGGTTCTCCAGGTCAGGGGCCTCGTCGCAAGTGCAGCGCTCCATACGTCCGGCGCTGCAGGCTTTGGCCATGGCGTGGGTCAGCCCCGCCGAAGAGATGGCGTAAAGGAAAGCAGTTTCCTTAAACCCTGAGGAGGAAGACGACAACGTTGTTAGCACATCGAAGTTCTCTCTTAGAGCGGTACTGCCCAGGTCTGACCATTTTGAGATGGGTGGACTTCAACTCCCAGAATTTCCCAGCCAGCATGCTTTAAGAAGGGTGGACTTCAACTCCCAGAATTCCCCAGCAAAAATGCTTGGAAATGCGTGGACTTCAATTCCCAGAATTCCTCAGCCAGCATGCTTGGAGATGGGTGGGCTTCAACTCCCAGAATTTTTCAGCCAGCGGGGTTGGAGATGAGTGGACTTCAACTCCCAGAATTCCCTAGCCAGCATGCTTTAAGAAGGATGGACTTCAACTCCCAGAATTCCTCAGCCAACATGCTTGAAGATGGGTGGATTTCAACTCCCAGAATTCCCCAGTCAGCAAGCTTGAAGATGGGTGGACTTCAACTCCCAGAATTCCCCAGCCAACATGCTTTAAGATGGATGTAGTTCCACACCCAGAATTCCCCAGCAGCATGCTTTAAGATGGGTGGACATCAACTCCCAGAATTCCCCAACCAGTATGCGAAAATGGGTAGACTTCAACTCCCGGAATTCCTCAGCCAGCATGCTTGAACATGAGTGGACTTCAACTCCCAGAACTCGTCAGCAAGCATGCTTGGAGATGAGTGGACTTCAACTCCCAGAATTCCTCAGTCATTATCCTTGGAGAGGAGTGGACTTCAGCTCCCAGAATTCCTCAGTCATTATCCTTGGAGATGAGTGGACTTCAGCTCCCAGAATTCCTCAGTCATTATGCTTGGAGATGAGTGGACTTCAGCTCCCAGAATTCCTCAGCCATCATGTTTGAAGACGGGTGGACTTCGACTCCCAGAATTCCCCAGCCAGGATGCTTTAAGACAGGTGGACTTCAAATCCCAGAATTCCCATTTGAAGTCCACATATCTTAAAGTAGCCAAGGTCAAGAAACAGTTGGTTACAGACAGTCCTCATCAAACAACTGTAATCAAGTCCTCCCATGACAGTCATTTTTCGTAGCAGTCCCAAAACAGGTTGGTCACCTAAGCGACCAAATATTGTAACCTTTTTATAGCAGTTGTTAAGCGAACACATGGTTGTTTGGTGAAAGAAAGGGTGCAGTTTTGCTGAAAACCAGAAGTAAGTGACAATTTTCAGCAAGACCATCGTGAAACGCGGTCCCATGATCGCGGGATGTTACAAACGGCTGAGGATATGGCTGTGTTACCAAGTACACAAAGTTCAGCCACGGGACTGCAGAGGGGCCCAACCTTCTGAATTTTGAATCCAGGTCGTAAATCCCCTTTTTGGGGTTGGTCATAACCAGTCACTAAATGGACGGTTGTAAGTCAAGGACTATCAGAAAGATCCTTCCCTCCCTTCTAGCACTGATGATGCTACCTAGTTGGGTCATGAAACGTCTGCAAGAAAACAATGAATTTCAGATAACACCAAGGACCCCACAGTCCTCCTCCTCCTCCTCCTCCTCTCTGCAAATCATACTCCCCTTTCCTGCCCTAATAGTGTTCCCATGAATCATCTGCAAGAAAACAATTAATCTCAGATAACACCAAGGACCCCACAGTCCTCCTCCTCCTCCTCCTCCTCCTCCTCCTCCTCCTCCTCCTCCTCTCTGCAAATCATACTCCCCTTTCCTGCCCTAATAGTGTTCCCATGAATCATCTGCAAGAAAACAATTAATTTCAGATAACGCCAAGGACCCCACAGTCCTCCTCCCCCTCCTCCTCCTCCTCCTCCTCCTCCTCTCTGCAAATCATACTCCCCTTTCCTGCCCTAATAGTGTTCCCTAGTTGGGTCATGAAACATCTGCCAGAAAACCCCCAAGCTGTGAGAGCATCCCACATTCCTCCTCCTGTCGTAAGTCGAGGACTCCCACTAACCTCTCTTCAGCAGGCTGGCCCTGTAGCGCCCCTCCAGGGTGCAATTCCACCTCTCAAAGCGGAATTGATACTGGCATTCCAGCGCACTCATGCTAATGGCTTCCATGAGGGTCTCGGCCACGCCGGGGTCTCTCCGGCACATCCGGCGCTGTTTCTTTTCCAGCTTCAGACGGTCACACACTTTGTAGTGGGCCTTGATGGCGGCTTCCTCCATCTCTGTGGTGAGAGGGAGGATGGTCAGAGGCTCATTGCCCGTCAACCTGGAGGGGGAGAGAAAGGGCAGTGGGCTGAATCAACAAAAACCTTATTTATTTAGTTATCTAGGTAAATGTAAAGGTTCCCCCGCACATGCGTGCTAGTCGTTTTCAACTCTAGGAAGAAGGTGCTCATCTCCGTTTCAAAGCCGAAGAGCCAGCGCTTGTCCGAGGATGTCTCCGTGGTCATGTGGCCGGCATGACTAGACGCCAAAGGCGCACGGAACGCTGTTACCTTCCCACCGGAGTGGTCCCTATTTTTCTGCTTGCATTTTTACGTGCTTTCGAACTGCTAGGTTGGCAGAAGCTGGGACGAGTAACAGACGCTCACTCTGTTACGCGGCACTCGGGATTCGACCCGCCAAACTGTCGACCTTCGGATCGACAAGCTCAGTGTCCTAACCCACTGAGCCATTAATACCTTGATCCATAAGGCAAGAGAACGTATTTAATCCTCCATCCTCTGCTGACTTTCCCCACAACGATAACCTTGTGGGCCAGGTTGGGCAGAAAAAAATTGATTTACCCCAAGTCGCCCAGCTGGCTTTCAGACCGAAATCAGGATTAGAACTCACCACCTCCTGGGGATCAGGCCCACAGTCACCCAGCCAGCTTTCAGGTCTAAAGTGGGACCAGGACTCACCATCTCCTGGGCATCAGGCCCAAAGACATTTAACCAGCTTTCATGCCTAAGATGGAACTAGAACTCACTCGCTCCTGGGGATTGGCCTAACGTTAGCCAATTGGCTTTCACGCCTAAGGTGGGACTAGAATTCACCGTCTTCTGCTAATTGGCCCAAAGTCACCCAGCCAGCTTTCATGCCTAAGGCAGTACTAGAACTCCCCGTCTCCTGGTGATTGGCCCAAAGTCACCTAGCTGGCTTTCATCCCTAAGGCGGGACTAGAACTCACCATCTCCTGGTGATTGACCTAATGTTAGCCCGTTGGCTTTCACACTCTCTCTTTTGCTTTCACCCTCTTTTGCGATCACAGACATTAAAAAAAATGCTAATTTAGGAAGATCAACCTCTTTTTTGTCTGCCCGGCGTGGTTGTGACCTCTTATTAGCCTGAAACTTGCTACTCTTTGCTCATCTCTTGAGTGCTGAAAGAATGATTATTCGTTCGCAAACAGCTGTAACTGCAGTCCAGTTGCCAAATGCCCAAAATGTGATCACATGACCATAGGGGGAAGGAGAGAGGCCATCGTAACTGTCGTAACTAGAGGACTACCAGTTAACAATTTCATGTAACAAGGAAGCTTCAAAACCAATGCATTGTGTTTATCCGCTGTCAAATAGCAATTGCACTTACTTATATGCCGCTTCACAGAGCTTTACAGCCCTGCCTAAGCGGTTTACAGAGTCAGCATCTTGCACCCCGCAACAATTTGGGTCCTCATTTTACGGAAGGATGGAAGGCTGAGTCAACCTTGAGCCAGTCAGGATCGAACTCCTGACTATGGTCAAAGTTTGCCTGCAATACTGCATTCTAACCACTGCTCCATCAGGAAGGAAGGAAGGAAGGAAGGAAGGAAGGAAGGAAGGAAGGAAGGAAGGAAGGAAGGAAGGAAGGAAGGAAGGAAGGAAGGAAGGAAGGAAGGAAGGAAGGAATAGCAATAGCCCCTAGACTTATATACCGCTTCACAGTGCTTTACAGCCCTCTCTAAGCTGCTTATAGAGTCAACATATTGCCCCCAGCAGTCTGGGTCCTCATTTTACTGACCTCGGAAGGATGGAAGGATGAGTCAACTTTGAGCTGGTCAGGATCAAACTGCCAAACTGCTGGCAGCCGGCAGTCAGCAGAATTAGCGTGCAGTACTGCACTCTCACCACTGCGCCACCACGTGCTATTCTGAAGAAAGGGTCTACATTTGTGGTCCCTGTAAGTGGCATTTCTGGTGGGTTGGATCTTCCATGAACCCCACTTTTGCGGTGGGCAGACGGCCAACTCGCCTGGAAAACACAGAAGTCCCAAGCCACATGACACAATGACGACAACCAAGTTAGATGGCTTTAAGGAGTAGAGAGGACCAGTTCTCGGATTTGCTAGATACTCCTGATAGCAGGCTGGAGCTCCTGAATTCTCAGCCATGTTTCCAAAACATGGTTTGTTCCAAAAAAGATGATTAATAAAAGAGTTTTGTCCTCCAGGCCAGTTTTGTATGCTTCTCAAATCAATCTCATTGGCACTGGACAATCAGGATGCTGCATTAGCTGAGCAGATGACCTAACCCTGCAGGACTGAATAATACAGTTGGAAGGGACCTTGGAGGTCATCTAGTCCAACCCCCTGCTCCTTCTCCTTCTTCTCCCCCTCCCTCCCTCCCTCCCTCCCTCCCTTCCTCCCCCTCCTCCTCCTCAGAATAACAGAGTTGGAAGGGACCTTGGAGGTCATCTAGTCCAACCCCTGCTCAGGCAGGAAACCCTGTACCATTCCAGACAAATGGCTGTGTAATCTCTTCTTGTAAACCTCCAGTGTTGGATCACACCACAATTTCTGGAGGCAAGTTGTTCCACTGTGTAATTATTCTCACTAACAGGAAATTAGTTCCAGATTGCTTCTCTCCTTGATTAGTTTCCATCCGTTGCTTCTTGTCCTGCCTTCGGGTGCTTTGGAGAATAGCTTGACTCCCTCTTCTTTGGGGCAGCCCCTGAGATACTGGGAGACTGCTATCATGTCACCCCTGGTCCTTCTCTTCATTAAACCAGACGTACCCAATTCCAGCAGCCGTTCCTTATATGTTTTAGCCTCTGGTCCCCTGATCATCTTTGTTGCTCTTCTCTGTACTCGTTCTAGAGTCTCAACATCTTTTTTACATCATGGTGACCAAACCTGGATACAGTATTCCAGGTGTGGCCTTACCAAAGCATTGTAAAGTGGTATTAACACTTCACTTCATCTTGGCTCTATCCCTCTGTTAAGGCAGCCTAGAATTGCATTGGCTTTTTTTGCAACTGCAGCACACGGCTGGCTCCTATTGTAATGATTGCCCACTAGGACTCCGAGATCCCTCTCACAGCTACTACTATTGAGCCAAGTTCCACGTACTCTTGGCTCAACAGCAATAACTGCAAGAGGGATCTTGGTGTCCTACAGAACAGTCACTTGACTAAGAGCCGGCTGTGTTCTGCACTTCTGAATGTTCTAACCCAGACTCTTCTCCATGGCTTAAGACTTCAGACTGGGGTGTTTGGGGCCTCTGGACTCCTTTTATGCAACGAAAAGCAGGAATGAGAAAAGAAGGGCAATTGAGGTCAGAATTTGCCAGCCACAGAGCTCTTTTCCTCACTCTTGGCACAACAGCGGTCGGGAGTCTCCAGCCCAAGTGCCAGCCAAGGACAACAGTTCGCCTTGTGGTCCAGTCCAAGCTTTCCACCCAAGGATTCCTTCAGACAACAGCTGTGGGTCAGGGCAAGACCCACACAAGACCAGCAGAGTCCCTTGGCTGCAGGGACGGCAACAGTTTGTTGGTTTTTCATCCACCACCCCGTCTTGAATTCGCTCCCTCCGATTTCAACACCAGCAGCGCAACTTTAGAAAAACAAAACAGATCGGCCGGCAAGGAAATCTGAACAGATTGTTCTCTGAGGTTCATCTGCAAGGCTGGCCTTGCAAAGTAATCTTGTAAAAGGTGCCTGCCAGGGCTTCTCAATTTTCGGGGCAGCTGGAAGATGGGAGGACTTCAACTCCCAGAATTTGGCAGCCAGCCATGCTAGCAACACCCAGTGACTGACAGAGAGAGGAGGGGAAGAGAGAGGAGAGGGAGATAGATAACAGATTAGAGAGAGAGATAAAGTAACAGGTAGGTAAGAGAAAGAGAATATACAGACCAGATCATGGGTAGGAGAGAGACAGACAGACAGACAGGATAATGGGAGTAGAGACAGACAGACAGACAGACAGACAGACAGACAGACAGACAGACAGACAGGATAGATGATAGATGATAGATAGATAGATAGATAGATAGATAGATAGATAGATAGATAGATAGATAGATAGATGATAGATAGATAGATGATAGATAGATAGATAGATAGATGAGAGAGAGAGAGACAGACAGACAGACAGGATAATGGGTAGGATAGATAGATATAGATAGATAGATAGATAGATAGATAGATAGATAGATAGATAGATAGATAGATAGATAGATAGATAGATAGATAGATAGATAGACAGACAGACAGACAGACAGACAGACAGACAGACAGACCTCACCATCTCCGGGTGATTGGCCCAAATTCACCCAGCCAGCTTTCACGCCTAAGATGGGACTAGAACTAGAACTCACCGTCTCCTGTTCTTTAGACTAGCACCTTATCCACTATCCTCAATAACTTAACAGTTGCATTCCTGAGTGACAAAAGCCCCTAACCATGGTCATAGAGAGAGAAAACCTATAGCCATCTAGGTTCTCAAGAAATAGTAACTTCTCTCATTTGCCAACGGCTCCCCCAATCTCCTTTCTTGGCGCCAAGTAGTTCCCTCCACTTCCAAACCCATTCCAAAATTTGGGAACTGCACCAAGCCGGCTTTTGCAAAATCTTTTGGAAAATTGACTGGAGGAAGCCGTAACAGAGATCAAGTTATTCCAACCTTCTAGACTCCTTTGCAAGGCTGCCCTCCCATGTGTGCCTGTCAGTCGCAGTTAGCTGCCACCAGGTGCACAAAAGACACACACACACACATACATACACCGAGACACCACTGACTGTTGTAATCCGTCACCCATTTGCCTCCCTAACACTACAGACAGCCTTAAGTCTCACCTTCTCGTTTTCAGCAGCTCAGTGATGGATGGATGGGGCATCTCGCCCCTGGCTGGCCTTTATTCTTGCCCTGTACACCGCCCTGAGTCCTTCGGGAGAAGGGCGGTATAGAAATATTAATAAATTAAATTAAATTAAATTAAATTCCACTCCAAAGCCAATCATGCTTTGCAATTTAAGGCCCTTGCATTTTCAGGAAGACAGGCCTGCTAGAAAAGTGGGGGGAGGGGTGTCGTACTCTCCCTCCCCAATTTGGGAGTGGGTGGGCAACCCATATAGACAAAAAAAAATCACGAAGGGAGAAAAGTTACTTGGGGCGCTTCGGAACATGGCTTGGCTCACTTATTAGTTTTTTTTAAAAAAAAATTAGGGACTCCCTGCATTGTGTTTGTAGCCACCCCAAAAAGGAGGGGGTCTTCTGGAGGACACATTTTGCAGATGGGGGTTAAAGAGACCCAATTCGGTCTAGTGCTTAAGGCACCAGGCTAGAAATCGGGAGGGTGAGTTATAGTCTTAGGCGTTAAAAGGGACACGGTGGCTCAGTGGGTTAGGACGCTGAGCTTGTCGATCAGAAGGTCGGCAGTTTGGCGGGTCGAATCCCGAGTGCCGCGTAACAGAGCGAGCGCCTGTTACTCGTCCCAGCTTCTGCCAACCTAGCAGTTCAAAAGCACGTAAAAACACAAGTAGAAAAATAGGGACCACTCCGGTGGGAAGGTAACAGCGTTCCATGCCCCTTTGGCGTCTAGTCATGCCGGCCACATGACCACGGAGATGTCCTCGGACAAGCGCTGGGTCTTCGGCTTTGAAACGGAGATGAGCACCGGCCCCTAGAGTTGGAAACGACTAGCACGCATGTGTGGGGGAACCTTTACCTTTACTTTTAGGCGTTAAAACTGGCTGGGTGAGGTTATGCCAATGACCAGGAGTGAGTGGGTTCCAGTCCTACTTTAGGGCACAAAAGCCACTGGGTAACTTTGGGCTAGTCACTTCTTCTCAGCCCAAGAAAGAAGCCACCTCTAAAAAAAATCTTGTCATGAAAACTGCACGGACTTTATGCAGGCAGTTTTCACGAGTCAAAAAGTGAAAAGGAAAGAAGAGAAGAGGAAAGAAGAGGAAAAAAAGGAAAGGAAAGGAAAGAAAAAAAATAAAATAAAAGAAATTAGAGTTT
>NC_138205.1:129800408-129915408 GCF_964194415.1 Vipera berus | reverse complement strand
ACGGTTGCTGTGATCCCCTTTTGCAACCTTCGGACAAGCAAACGTCAGTCATGGAAGCCTAGCAACCATGTGACTAACTTATGAAGTGCAGCGATTCACTTAACAACTGTGGCAAGGAAGGTCATACAAACGGGGCAAAACTCACTGAACAAATGTCTCACTTAACAACAGAAATTTTGGGCTCAATTGTGGTCATAAGACGAGGACTTACCTGCAATGGGTTGACCAAAACTGGATGCAGTATTCCAGATGTGGCCTTACTAAGGATTTGTAAGGGTTTATCAGAAACCTCCAGTTGTTGGAGGCCCGGGAAGTTGCAATGGAAATTTTGGGCTCTTGTGGTTGTGAGTCAAAGACTATCGTAAAGTCACCATTTTAGGGCTATTACAACTTCAAATGGTCACTAAACAAACGTCAAGGGAAACCTATACGCTGAATTATCCCCATCCAAACACAGGCAACCCGGAATCAAGATATAATGGGTCAAACTGGAAGAGGAAAATTGCAAAGAAAGAAAGAAAATGTTATTTTACATTCATTGCTGGTCTACTAGCCTGGGCCAAATCCTCTTAAGTGAAAAGGATTTGGGTTTGTTAGTGTGTTTTTTTACAGATTCTAGCCAAGAAAAAAAATATATAGGAAAAACCCCAGTTTTGGGTTTCAGAATACGACGGTTTCCAACTTCACTAGACCGCTAATTCCAGAAATTAGGAGAAAATCTAGCCAATTCTAGAAATTAGTACATTTGGAAGAGACCTACCAGTGCTGGACAAACACAAGGCTGAACGGGGATTTGAACCCGTGCCTGACCACTGTTCAACCGCTACATGGTTCTGGTTGTCCAAACACACTGTTGAGTTTGGTGCACAAATTATAATTATTTAAAAAGACACAGGCAAAGGTGTGCCATTTTTAATGGTGGTTTAAGTATTCTATGGATGCTGCTTCAGAGTTTGCGCATAGTCCTTGACTTACGACCGTCATTAAGCGTGCAATTTCCACTGGACGTCGTGGCGATTGTGAAGCAGGTTGACACATGGATGCGTCTGATTTCCCAAGCTTTGTCGCAGCAAACTCTAAGCAGTTGCAGCGGTCAGAAAGTGAACCAGGCAGTCATTAAGAGGATACGGGGGTTGTTAAGTAAACTCATGGTTTGGTGGTGGGCTGGAGGCGGAAGTCAGAAATAAATGCCGGTTGCCAGCAAAAACATCATAAATTGTGTTCAGGGGAATGTAGGACACCCTCAAAAGGGTGTAAATGCAGATTGTTTGGCAGGTGCCCTATACGTGGTCACATGGGAAGGAGGAGGAGGAGGAAGAGAAGGAGAAGGAGGAGAGGAGGAGGAGAGGAGGAGAAGGAGAGAAGAAGGAGGAGAGAAGAAAGAGGAGGAGAGAGGAGAAGGAGGAGAAGAAGGAGGAGGAAGAACCATTTCTTCTCCTGCCCAAATTCCTTAGACTTAAAGATGCTCTGAAATGGTGAGTTCTAGTCTGTCTGGGTGACTTTGGGGCAATCACCAGGAGACAGTGAGTTCTAGCCTTACCTTAGCCATGAAAGCCAGCTGCGTGACTTTAACCCAAGTCACCAGGAGGCGGCGAGTTTCTGGTCCCACCTTAGGCACCAAAGCCAGTTGGGGCCCAATCGCCAGGCGCCTGGGAGTTCTAGCCCCACCTTAGACACCAAAGCCAGCTGGAATAGGAAACAACGCCTTCTGCCTCCTTGCCAAAGACTACACATTTTCTACAACACCACAATTCGAGTGTTGGTTATCTCCAGCTCTTGGAGATTCCTGGATTTCCCCAGAAAACTTCAGGAATTGAAAGACCGGCCACTGATCCCGACCCTGACTGCTTGCAAAGTATGTGTTGGACCGCAATGTTGTCGTCCCACCCCTCCCAAAAGCACACAGACCACGTCCAAATTCTTGGCAGGAGCTCCACTTTCAGCCTCCGCATATCAAGTTTTGCGGCACGAGGCCCTTTCGTTGGCTCGCTTTGCAGCGTCTCTGTTGCTGGTTTGATTTATTCCTCGCCATCTGCATAACGCAATATTTTTTATCGGGGAGATTATAAAGTGGGGGGGGCGCGCGCAGCGAAGAACCAACTCTGTGTGTGTTCTCCTGAATTAAAGTTTCCTGTGGCGTCGTTACCTCTGTTTGTTTCCTTACTCTAGCAAAACCAGCAGACTTTTGCATGGAACTGTTGATATTTTCCCTGGCTGAACTTCTTGCACAGAAGACCGTGCAGCTGAGTTCCTCTTCCAAACCCGTCTCAGAAAATTATAATTCTACTATAAAGCTATGAGGCAGATGAATCTTCCCATTGCAATGGGCAAATCTTTTACAGAAGAAGAGAGTGGGAAGGGACCTTCCAGGTCTTCTAGACCAACCCCCTGGTCAAGCAGGAGACCCAATACCATTTCAGACAAATAATTGTCCATTCTCTTCTTAAAAACTTCCAGTGTTGGAGCATTCACAGCTTCTGGAGGCAGGTTGTTCCCCTGGTTAATTGTTCTGACTGTCAGGAAGTTTCTCCTTAGTTCCAGGTTGCTTCTCTCCTTGATTAGTTTCCATCCGTTGCTTCTTGTCCTGCCTTCGGGCGCTTTGGAGAATAGCTTGACTCCCTCTTCTTTGGGGCAGCCCCTGAGATACTGGAACATGTCTATCATGTCACCCCTAGTCCTTCTCTTCATTAAACTAGACATCCTCAATTCCAGCAGCCATTCCTTATATGTTTTAGTCTCCAGTCCCCCTGATCATCTTTGTTGCTCTTCTCTGCACTCTTTCTAGAGTCTCGACATCTTTTTTGTATCATGGTGACCAAAAATTCCAAGTGTGGCCTTACCAAGGCGTTATAAAGCGGTACTAACACTTCATGCGATGTTGATTCTATCCCTCTGTCGATGCAGCCTAGGATTGTGTTGACTTTTTTGGCAGCTGCAGCACACGGCTGGCTCACAGTTAAGGGATTGTCTACTAGGACTCCGAGTTACTACTCACATTTACTAGATACATTCCTGAATTTAGTGTCTCATTAATGGGCCAGAATCTCTAAAGTAGTGCTTAAGTTGTAATAGTGTGTTGGTTGACAACTTTGTAATGCCTAGAGATCTTGCCATTTATTATTCTTCTAAACCACTGGAGATAGTCCTTGGCTTACGATTATTCATTTAGCGACCATTTAAAGTTAGGACAGTGGTTGAATGATGGTAATTTGCAACCTTCCCAACTGGCCTCTGGCAAGCCAAGTCAACGAAGAAGCCAGCAGAGACGGTTGCAAGTCATGGTTGGGTGCTCACTCGCTTAGGGACCATGACCCTTAATGACATTGTGGTCATAAGTTGAGGACTAGTTGCATTCCCTTAACCAGAGTTTGTGGAATAAGCTATGGTGACTTGGGTCGATGCGACCTTTTAAGCTGCAAGGAAGGCAACCCTATGAAGCAAAGGGTGGAGCTGCCTGCTTGGGACTACACGAAATATCTGGAAGGTCGATTCTCTGCATCCGGAAGAGGTGGTGTGGTTCCTTTGGAGGGTTGTTTTAAAAGCCCACCCAGGGTAGAAAACCCGGTATGGGAAGAACAGGTGGATTATGTGCCAAAGGAAGCTTTCAGAACAGCATCACACAGCCAAGAACTTGTAAGGGATGATTGGAGAGCCAGCTCACATTGAAGGATCCAAGAAAGATCTCATGATGTGAGCCTTTGAGGGGCCCTTGAGACCCCCTCCCCCCCTTTGTGAGTTGCCAAGGCAGACAAGTAGGGAAACATCAACTCTTCTCTCTTCTTTTCCTTCCTTCCTTTCTTCCTTCCTTCCCTCCTCTCCCTCCTTCCTTCCCTCCTTCCTTTCTTGTATTCTATTTTTTATGATCATCCCATCCATACATCTATAGTGCTATCCATTTTTCCATCCATGAATCTACCAGCCCTCCAGCCCTCCACCCTATCCACCTATCCCTCCATCCATCCACTAATCATCCCATCCATCTATAGTTCCACTCTTTGTGCTTAGAGCTCAAAGTATTGTTAGCGACCTCACATGCCCACTTCACGGTCGGTTTCTGTTGCTCCCCTCTAGGAGGAGGTTTCAAAGTATTTATAGCAGGACTAGCCACTTTTGTAATAGCTTTTTTCCCTATGGCATCCATTTGGCAAACTCGCAAGATTCATTTTTCTCGCTATGAACATGTATACATAACCCAAACTAGTCTGTATTGTTTCTCTGGGTCATATAATATATGTGGGTATATGCATAATTCTGTATTTATGTATTTATTTTTGTCATATTTACATAGTGTATATTGGAGGTGGTGACTCTCTGAGAGCTGAATGCAACAAAATTTCATTTTAATGTATGCCGGTGTACATTCAAAATGACAATACAGTTATTATTCTATTCCATAATATTTCTTCTATCCATTTCATTTATCCATCCATCCATCCAATCATCCATCTACCTATTGTTCCATCCATCCATCCATCCATCCATCCATCCATCCATCCATCCACCTATTGTTCCGCCCATCCAGTCATCCATCCATCCATCCACCTATTGTTCCATCCATTCATCCATCCATCTGTCCATCCATTCATCCATCCATCCACTTATTGTTCCAGACAGCCAGCCAGCCATCTATTGTTGCATCCATCCATCCATCCATCCATCCAATCATCCATCTACCTATTGTTCCATCCATCCATCCATCCATCCACCTATTGTTCCATCCATCCATTCAATCATCCATCCATCCACCTGTTGTTCCATCCATCCATCCATCCATCCATCCATCCACCTTTTGTTCCATCCATCCATCCATCCACCCATCCACCTATTGTTCCATCCATTCAATCATCTATCCATCCATCCACCTATTGTTCCATCCATTCATCCATCCATCCACCTATTATTCCATCCATCCATCCACCTACTGTTCCAGCCAGCCAGCCAGCCATCCACCCATTGTTACATCCATCCATCCATCCATCCATCCATCCATCCATCCATCCATCTATTGTTCCACCCATCCATCCCCCTATTGTTCCATCCATCCAGTCATCTATCCATCCATCCACCTATTGTTCCATCCATCCATCTATCCACCTATTGTTCCATCCATCCATTCATCCACCCACCCACCTATTGTTCCATTCATCCATTCCTATTGTTCATCTATCCATCCATCCATCCATCCATCCATCGATTGTTCCAGCCAGCCAGCCAGACATCCACCTATTGTTCCATCCATCCATCCACCCACCCACCCACCTATTATTCCATTCATCCATTCCTATTGTTCATCCATCCATCCATCCACTTATTGTTCCATCCATCCACCTGTTGTTCCATCCATCCATCCATCCATCCACCTATTGTTCCATCCATCCATCCATCCATCCATCTATTGTTCCATCCATTCATTCATCCATCCACCTATTGTTCCATCCATCCATCCATCCATCCACCTATTCTTCCATCCATCCACCTATTGTTGCATCCATCCATCCATCCATCCATCCACCTGTTGTTCCATCCATCCATCCATCCATCCATCCATCCATCAACCTATTCTTCCAGCCAGCCAGCCAGCCACCTATTGTTCCATCCATCCATCCATCCATCCACCCACCCACCTATTGTTCCATCCATCCATCCATCCATCCACCCACCTATTGTTCCATCCATCCCCCTATTGTTGCATCCATCCATCCATCCACTTATTGTTCCATCCATCCACCTGTTGTTCCATCCATCCATCCATCCATCCACCTATTGTTCCATCCATCCATCCATCCATCCACCTATTGTTCCATCCATCCATCCATCCACCCACCCCACTTCCCTCAAATAAACGGACTCACTTTAGATCCAAGTCAATCTAAGCTTAACCCAAAATACATCTGCCTACATGAGGCTTTGAGGACACCATCCTCAAGGACTCTCAAATTTATTTTTAATTTCCTTTCAGCATCTTTAGATATGCTTGTAGAACTTATTTAACTGCATCATCCCCAAGTCGAGAACCACCTGTACTTTGACAGTCATGCTGTCGTTAAATGAATCTGGCTCCCCCCCCCAATGACTTTGCTTCTCAGAAGGTCACAAAAGGGAATCACATGACCCCAGGACCCCACGACTGTAATAAATCCATGCCAGTTGCTAAACACCCAAATACTGATTGTGTGAATGCAGGGATGTGTGAAAACCGGTAAGTCTCTTTTTTCATTGCCGTTGTAATTTGGAAGGGTCACTAAACAAATGGTTATAAATTGAGGACTTTCTGTATGCCCGCCAGCTGCATAAAAATCCTCCTCCCCGGGCTAAACCATGTTTTGTTCAATAAACCACACCAGGTTTATTATTATTCAGACCAGGAACCTTTAGCCAGAAATGGCAGGCTTGTAGACGTATTGTGGGTTTGTAGAGCAATGCGGACATCCCAGAGGGAGTAAGTCCCCTTCCTCACGAAATAAAAGGGGGCTGGCAGCATTGGTAGGCCCCAAACATAGTTCAGCCCTTGTGGCTGCCCCCAGTCCTGGTTTATACCACCAGCACGTGCTCCCAAGCCCAATCGGCTTTCTGCAATTACTTGCAGCTCTAATGAGAAAATGTAGAATAAAGAGATAAAGCACGCTGTTTTGTAATGATTAAACAGGGGGAAAAATGTAGCTCTGGGTTGAATTGTGGGGTCCTTGGTGCTCACCGAGTTTGGTGTTTTTCTTGCAGATGTTTTAATGACACGACAAGGCAACATCACCAGTGCTAGAAGGGAGGGGGAGGGGGAGGAAGAAGAGGAGGAGGAGGAAGAGATAGAGGAGTAAAAAGAGGAGGATGACAAGATAGAGAAGTAGAAAGAAAAGGAGGAGGAGGAGGAGGAGGACTGTGGGGTCCTTGGTGCCCTCTGAGCTCAATGGTCTTCTTGCAGACATTTCATTACCTGACTAGGCTACATCATCAGTGCTAGAAGGGGGTGGGGTCTGCTCTATTTTATGTACAGAGCAAGCCACTAGTATATAAGAGAACAACACTCTCCCTTCTAACATTGATGATGTTACCTGGTTGACTTATGAAATGTCTGCAACATAACAACCAAGCTCAGAGAGCACCAAGAACTCCAAACTCCTCCTCCTCCTCCTCCTCCTCCTCCCTTCCAGCACTGATGACGTTCCCTAGTTGGGTCATGAAACGTCTGCAAGGAAACCACCCAGCTCAGAGGGCACCAAGGACCCCACAGTCCTCCTCCTCCTCCTCCTCCTCCTCCTCCTCCTCCTCCTCCTCCTCCTCCTCCTCCCTTCCAGCACTGATGACGTTCCCTAGTTGGGTCATGAAACGTCTGCAAGGAAACCACCCAGCTCAGAGGGCACCAAGGACCCCACAGCCCTTCCTTCCTTCCTTCCTTCCTTCCTTCCTTCCTTCCTTCCTTCCTTCCTTCCTTCCTTCCTTCCTTCCTTCCTCCTCCTCCTCCTCCTCCTCCCTTCCAGCACTAATGACGTTCCCTAGTTGGGTCATGAAATGTCTGCAAGGAAACCACCCAGCTTGGAGAGCACCAAGGACCCCACACTCCTCCTCCTCCCTTCCAGCACTGATGATATTCCCTAGCTGGGTCATGAAACGTCTGCAAGGAAACCAACCAAGCTTCGAGAGAGCATCAAGGACCGCTCACTTCAACCCTGAGCTACAAACATTCTCCTTTATTTACACCAATTTCTTTACAGGTTGCCGAAAAATGGCATTTCTTTCTCAGTTCTGGCAAAAACCCGATTCTCCCCTCCCCCCCCCAATCCATTCTTAAGCCTTCCTTGTTTAAACCCGTATTTGCAAAAAAAAAACAAAAAAAAACGGGCCTTACATAGAAGACCAGAGGCCAGACAGCAAGAGGGGGAGAAAAATCTCCAGCCAATTCTTGCAAATTTTCCCTCCGTTTTCATCCAGACAGGCTCTCCCTGAATCCTTCCAGGAAGGAAAAAAAAATAAATAGAAATGAACAGGGGTGTGAGGGAAGAAAGAGGGTAAAATAACTTTCCCATGAAAATATTTTATTTTCTTAAAGGACAGGATACACCTGCAAGGCTTTAAACCAAGAAATTTAGCCTCCCCCCCCCCCGTTAATTAATGGTTTAATGGATCCCTCTGCTGACAATGGTGGGAATTACAATATTTTTTTTCACACCCTTCCCCCAAACTCCAATCACAGCAAGTGACAAAATTTTTAGATAGTGTTTGTCAAATCTGGCAACCTTAAGAGATGGACTTCAACTCCCAGAATTTGCTAGCTGTGGGAATTCTGGGAGTTGAAGTCCACCCCTCTCAAAGTTGCCAAGTTTAAAAAAAAAACATTGTTTTAGATGTTTGAAATATCATCCAGTTTGGAAAAGATTGTTTTAGACACTTGAAACATCACCCAATTTAATTAGAAGAGAGCTTTCTTGGATGGAGAGAAATTCTATCTAGGGGAAAAAATCAGAATATAGACGAGGCAAGGCACGTGAAATGATGTTTGCCGACAGGATAAGAGGTGGGGGGAAGGTCCCCACCCATTTATGATTTCCAGAAAGGAAATGAGAGAAACTGACCAGGCACAGATCAGACAGAGGAGGCAAAAACCCAATTTCCAAATCAGCCCAGCTAGATTTCAAACGGGGTTGGGTGGTTGGAATGGATTTTCTCAGGAAAGAAAAAAGGAAAGACTGTTTATCTTCTCAGCTGACTTTGATTTCCTTCCCAGTGAATGCTAAAATATATACCAGAAATGCTACTTTAGCCTGGAGAGCTAGGAAGAAACCAATACATTTGCAACTCCTGAAGCATCTGTGCAAATGCAGAGCCTAGCCAGAGGTCTCAGCTACAGCCTAAACACATTACCAGTTGGATGGCAGTCTGTGGGGGAAGACCACAGACCCACAACCCTGTTTTTGCAAAACGTCACTCATCTTTAAACGGTAGCTTGCAGAAGACTGCAAACAGATATTCTAGATAAAATTATTTGCAGGTCTTTGATCTCAGTTTGTTCCTTGCACACCCACGTACACACTCACACACCAAGAGTGACTTCTGCATTCTTCCCTCCAGCTGGTTTCCTTATTTGCACCTCTGTGGTCTCAGATCCTGCCTTGCACACCCACATACACATTCACATTCACACCAAAGAGAAACTTCACCATTATCCCTTCCAGCTGGCTGCATTCTTTGCACCTCTGCCGCCTCAATTCCTTCCTTGCACACCCACACATTAATACTACCAAATTCTTTTCAGCTGCATTCATTATCCACACCTCTTCAGTCTGTTATCTCCTTGCACACCGGTGCACACACCTATACGTCACCATTATATAATGCTATCATATTGCCTCCAGCTGTGTTCACCTCTGCCGCCTCAATTCCTTCCTTGCACGCCCACAGAAAAGAGACCTCACCATTAATAATAGCAAATTTCTTTCAGATGCATTCATTCTTTGCACCTCTTTTATTTAAGTTTCCTTCTTGCACACCCATGCACACACACACATCAGTCACGCATTTCCCATGAGTTACCTCTTCTCCAACTAGTTGCACAACCGCAGCTTCTGGAGTGCCAAGCAAAGAAATTTGCTGTTGAAACTTCTCTTAAAGAAGCACAGGAGACTGATTTCCAATATTTGCCTCCCCCTTCCCCTGTTAAACCAGCAAGCTCACCCCTAAACAGATGCAAAGTTTAAAATGCAACAGACTTTTTTTTTCCACACTCATTTCAGAATAACAGAATTGGAAGGGACCTCAGAGGTCATCTAGTCCAACCCCCTGCCCAAGCAGGAAATCCTACACCATTTCAGAAAAATGGTGATCCAATCCCTTCTTAAAAACCTCCCCAGGGTGCACCAAATTTAGCTTCATTATTCCAATGCTATTCCACTTGCCAATCTGAAATGTCTCCTGTGGTTGAGACAAGACGCAACGGTTTGGTCTGGACTTCACAAACTATCATGCACACCCACCCCCACGTGACGCAGCAAGAAAACTAAAGGAGAGATGTCCAAGCAAAATCGGTTCTTATCTACCGAGAAGTTAAACCATATTTGACGAACGGGTCAATCTGGCTGGGGGATTCTGGGAGTTGAAGTCCACACCTCTTAAAGCTGCAAAACATTTCTTTAAGGTGGAATTAATATTAAATTCCTTTAAAATCTAATCGGATAGCTTACTACTATCCTGGATCTTTTTATAAGATCGTTATATTAACTACCATCATTCGAGATTTGTTCAAGGGGTCAAAATCAAACTGGGACACTGTTTCTCATTGATGTCACTGTTTCTTCAATAAATTTGAAGATGCATCAAACAGCCCAGTTAAAGGGGAGATAATCCCACATTTGATGTTACACCCTGAATTTCTTTTACAGCAAAATAAGCAGAGAACAATACTCTGTTTTTCTTTGAATCAGCAGGAAATAACTCAGGCTGAATAATGAACGGCTTTAAAGAATTTCCAAGAAGCATTTAATATCAATTAGATTAATTGTTCATACTCATGTCTCACCCGTGTCTCCCATCAGTTTAGCTCCATGTGTTCAAAAAGAATAAAAAAAAATCTCAGATATGAATAGATTTAAAATACCAATTTCTCTTTAAAATGGAATCAGAAAAAAAACCTTTAAAATAGTCCTGCCAACCTGCCTGGGTTTTAATTTTTATCTGCTGCTTCTAAACTAGGAATTGTCATCTTGGATATCTAAGAGAAGGATACTGCCACGGAATATGAAATAGCAATTTTTAAAGATTTTAAAAGGCAGAACAAGACCATCCCCATCTCCTTGAAATGTCTTAGCGAGCCTTATGGCCTTAAGCCAAACATTCTTCCCTTTTAAAATCTGATCCATTGATAATCATTCTATTAATCTACAAATTCTATGAATAGTTCTCTTCCTTTCCTGCTTCCCCCCCTCCCCATAACTCCCTCACCCCCATTTCAAAAAACGCAAAATGGGGCCATCGTCCACCTGTTCCCAGTCCCCAAGTTTGATCACAGGTGACTCAAAGCACATCCCACGGCAGGGTGGATGCGATGGGCTTTGTAGTCCTGCAAGGTCAGCCGACACCCCCATGAAAGGGGCGGTGGGGGAGGGGGGAGGGGGAATAGAATGTTTGCCAAAGTTAGTGCTGAAAGAGACTCGGAGGCGCGACCCATCTTCGCGCATTAAGCACCCAGCGCTGGCCGACTCGCTTGCGACTTCTTTGCGCTCCGGAGGGAACAGAGGAGGCCAAGAGAAGGGGATCCTCGACATAGGAGCGAGACAAGAGGTGTAAGGACCCCTGCCTTGGGCAGAGGGATGCACTAGAGGACCTCTATGGTCCCTTCCAGCCCAGTGATTCTAAATGCATAGCGCAAGGGAGCTCACCTGCCCTGCGCGCCACAGACAAGAGTGGGAAGGTGAGGCTGCGCGCTTGGAGGGCAAACTGGGGAGGGGGCGCCGGCTGGCAGTGGGGCAGCGCAGACCGCCGCCCCACCCCACCCCCACCCCTCGCCCGTGGAGCTCTGGAGAGAAGCAGCCCCCGTGGAAGTCTATGGAGATTCTCAGTCACAGTTACCCCAAAACGTGCTTTTTCAGGACTTTCAAGTTGCCTCGTGAAAAAGCACCTTTTGGACACCGGGGAAACGCGTGTCCTGAGAGAGACGAGGAGACGCGCAGCCTCCCGTCCCGCGCAGCGCGATCCCGCAGAAGAGCAAGGGGAAGCAAGAGCTGCCCCCCCCCCCTCCGCGCAGGGCAAGGATCCTCCGGCGCGGTGCAGCGTGGGGCGCTCACCCGAAGTAGGCGGCGGAAAAGTCCGGGGCGCAGGAGAGCAGAACTAGGATCGCGCAGCAGGAGGAGGAGAAGAAGAGAAGCGCTCGTCGCCGCGGGTGCCCATCCAGCATTTTGCTGCGGCTCTGGTGCTGAGCATCGCGTTCCTCCCGCCGAACCGGATCGGCGGGCGGCCGGCCGGGACCCCCCCTTTATAGGCAGCAGGCGAGGGAGGGAGGGGGACGATCCCAGCTGGGGGGGCGGGCTCGGGGAAGGGCCGCCCCGCCGGGGGAGGCCCTGGAGGAGGGGGGCAGCGGCGCAAGAGGGGAGGGGATCGGAAAGGGAGAAAGGGAAAGTGTGTGGAGAGGAAGGAAGGAAGGAAGGAAGGAAGGAGCAGAGAGGGAAAGGAAGGAGAATAAGGGAAGGAAAAAGTGGATGGGAGAGAGCGAGGGAAGGAAGGAAGGAAAGGGGGAAGGAGAAGTAAGGAAGAAGGGGGAAGGGGGACAGTGAATGAAAAAAAGAGGGAGGGAAGGAAGGGAAGAGGAGAGGATGAAAAGAAGAAATGGAATAGGAAAGAAGCAGAAGAGAAGGGGGGAAAGGGAAGGGGAATGGAAAAGGAGGAGAAGAAGGAGAAAGGGGAACAAGGGGGAGAGAGGGAAGGATAAAAGAATAGAGAGGATGGGAGAAGAGGGGGAGAAAGGAAGACCGGGGTGGGGGGGGCGGAAGGAAAAGAGGAATGTGGTAAAAAAAAAAGAGAGACAGGAAGAGATAGAAGTCATCTGACTGAATGGATCCAGTTTTGCACCCAGAATTCCTAGGGATGCTTCTCCATTTTCTGGTGGGGGACCCCAAGAGCGTCAACCCAGCCGAGGGGGGGGCTTCCCAACCCCCCCTTCTAGCTGATGGTAGCTCCCAAAATCGCATTCTTGTGGCTTATTCCTCCAAACCACGTCATATATCCGATCCAGACCCCTTCTAGTGACCAGATCCCTGGATCCCGGGAATGCCAGGCAAAGCCAAGGGGACTCCATTACCATCATGACCCCCCCCCCCCGATATCTAAGGCAAACCCCCAGCCAAACTTTTCTCCTTCAAATCTCTAAGCTACAAAGTGGTTTACCAGTCTGTTCTCTGGAAGAGGGTTTGACTTTCCATCCTAGGATCTCTGAGTGGCCTCCCATCCAAGTACTAGTGCAAATTGCTTTGCTTTAGGACAGTGCTGTTCAACCTTGGCCACCGTGAGGACTCCCAGAATTCCACAGTTGCCATCTGTGGACTTCAACACCCAGAATTCCAGTCAGCACACATGGACTTCAATTCCCAGAATTCCTCAGTCGAGGTATATGGTTTTCAATTCCCACAGTTCCACAGTCAGCACATGTGGCCTTACTAAGCAGTCGAAGTTACAATGGCATTCCAAAGAGTGACTTATGACTGATCCTCACGCTTATGACCATCTCAGCATCCCCCACAGTCAGTGATCAAAATTCAGGCATTTGGCAACTGGCTAATATTTACTATCTGTGACCTTCCCCGCTGGCTTCGACAAGCAATGGCAAAAGCCAGATTCATTTAATGACCATGTGGTTCACTTAACAACCTCAGCAATTCGTTTAACAACCATTGCTGTAAAATCGGTGGGACTCACTTAACCGCCCAGGGAAATCCTGCTCCCGATGGTGGTCGTAAATCGAGGACTACCCTGGTTTGGGGGGTTTTTTTAGGTGATTCTGCATCATTCAGTTTGAAAGTACGGATCTGGTTTCCCTTTAAAATGATTTTGTCAACGATTCACCAGCTTTGGCTGAGCCCGTCACTCTTTTCAATTCGTCCAACCAAGTTTAACCAACAAGCTTCAGCCAGTTCCCCGGGGGACGTGTGTGTGTGTGTGTGTGTGTGAATTGAATCTGATTGAGCAAACACTGTCCAGTTGAACAGCCCTGCGAGAGACTCCCAAGCCTAACAAACCAGCATTGGCAGCATCCTGACGTGTTCAAAGCGAACAGAACCCACCAGCCAGGGAGAGACTGTGACCTGCTTTATGTCATATTCTTGTTTGTGGCACTCCATTGGCACCCACCGAAGAGGCAGGTGCGAATTAGCATCACTTCTTGGAGAAGGGAAGTGAGGTTTTTGAAGCCGGGCGTTACAGCATGGTTTCTCAAACTGGGCGACTTGAAGAGGGTGGGGGGTGGACTTCAACTCCCAGAATCCCCCAGCCACTATGTCTGAACTTCAGTTCCCAGAATTACACAGCCAACGTTTGTGGACTTCAGCTTGCAGAATTTCCCCAGCCAGCCATTGGCGTGATCTCCTGGTGGTCTCCCATCCAAACTCTCTAAAGATTTATTTTATAGTTTTATTTCATCAGATGGACTTCAGAAGGGTGAACTTCAGCTCCCAGAATTCCCTAGGAATTGTTGCTGGGAAGCTCCAGGGGACGTTGAGCCTTGGTGGAGCAGTGGACTAATGCCTCCTTAAGTAACACCAGCTGCCTGCAATTAGTGCAGGTTCGCATCCCACCAGGCTCAAGGTTGACTCAGCCTTCCATCCTTCCGAGGTAGGTAAAATGAGGACCCAGATTGTTGGGGGCAATTAAGCTGACTTTGTAATAATGCCGCTTGGGGGGGGTGTGTGAAAGCCCTAATAAGCAGGCATATACATAGAATGAAGGCTACTGCTAAGCTTGTAAGCCGCCCTGAGTCTTCGGAGAAGGGCGGGATATAAATGGGATTAAAATAAAATAAATAAATAAATAAATAAATCTCTACCTCTGAAATCCAGTCTCTGCAGTGCATGTTTTGCAACAATTGGAAACCTAAAAGTTAAAAAATTAAAATTAAAAAAAAATAAACCCAGGTTTAGCACTCCAGATCAGCGGAAGGCCAGATGTCAGTTAAACTGCAAGCATTCCTAAATTACCACTACATTTTGGGAGCCATATGAATCCTAGGACTAGAAGGAGGGGTCCTCCCCTTGAGGTCATCTAGTCCAGCCCCTGCTCAGGGCAGGAAATAGATTTAGTCACCTGCAAGAAGGCATCTAGGCAATTCCAAAATGTGACAAACAAGCAAATAAAGAAATTCTGTGTCGTTGGTTCGCCTCAGTGTTCTCAGAGTTGTTTATTTATTCGTGATTTATTATTTATAAAATTTGTTTCTTAAAGTTCTCCATTTCCTGCCCTCTGATCGGGACCTAATAAGATAGTCCTCAAATTATAACCATGCGTTTAAAAATCGTCTGAAGTTATGATCGCCGTAAAGAAAGGGACTGATAATCGGTCCTCGCTCTTGCGACCATCACATGTCCCAAGTCACATGATCAGACTTTGGGTGCATGTCAGATAACGCGCATTTATGACAGTTGCAGCATCCTGGGGTCACGTGATCCCCATTTACGACCTTCCCAGCCAATTTCCAACAAGACAAGACAAGGGGGTGAGGGGCAAGTCAAATTCACTTAACAACTGCAGTGATTCACTTAACAACCGTAAACGAAAAAAGTCACAAAACCTGTTTGAGCTCAACTAATGTCCATCTTGCTTAGGAACAGAAATGCTGGACTCAATTCTTCTAATTTAAGTGATTCATTTAACAACCATGGGGGGAAAAGGCTCATAAAAATTTTCTGTTGTTAAGTGAGACATTTCTTTTTGCCCCTCTTTACCACTTTTCTTGCCCCAGCTGTTAAGCGAATCCCTCCAGTCGTTAAGTGAGTCACACGGTTGTTAAGTGAATCCGGCTTCCCCGTTGAGTTTGCTTATCACAACGTCGCAAAAGGGGATCATGTGACACACACCCCCAGGATGCGCGACCGTCATAAATATGAGTCAGTCAGAATTTTGACCAGGTAACCGGAGGAGTGCTGCGACAGCCGTAAGTGTGAAAAACGGTCGTAAGCCCCTTTTTTTTAATGCCCTGGTAACTCCCGTCGCTAAACAAGCGGTTGTAAAGCAAGGACACTAGGTTTATTTTGCCCTTCATCTGCCGTTTTTTTTTTTCAGGATTTGCAGGAAGGTGCTAAAAATTGCAAGTCTTTGTGAGGTGAAATTTTCCTGCTTGGCAAAGTTTTCCGGCCTTTTCAGAAAAACTAGAAAGCTTTTTCTACGCAGGCAGGTGTTCTGCAAGGGAGGGGGAAAAAAAGAAGAAAAAAAGATTTCCTGTTCTTGGATTTCTCTCGATTTTTATTATCGCTGTTTTGCGTGGGTGTCTTTCTTTTTATTTAATCCTCTTATGTAAGGCGCCGGATCACAGCATCGCCCAGACGAGGGTTTCTCCGGCTGACCTTTTAAAGAAGCCAAAACTGGACTTTGGAGAAGCAAGATACAGCTAGTCCTTGGTTTACGGCCGTTTGTTTAATGACCCGACTTACGACGGCACTGGAAAAGAAGTGGCTTAGGGCTGTTTTTCTTGCTTGCGGCCATTTTCAGCCGTTCCCCATGGTCACGTGATCAAAATTCAGACGTGGGACAACTGGTTCCTATTTATGACGGCCACAGTGTCCCGAGGTCATGTGATCCCCTTTTGCGACCATTTCAGCACCACCACCACCACCACCACACACTCATGGTTATGTGACTTAGATGCTTGGCAACGGCCCGTTATTAAGTAAGGCAGTTGAATTTTGCCCCACTTTATGACCTGCCTTGCCAGAGTCGTTAAGTGAATCATTGAAGTCGATAAGTGAATCCGGCGCCCCCATTTTCTTCGCTTGGCAGAAGGTCGCAAAAGGGGATCACGTGACTCTGGAGCACTGGGACCGTCGTAATTATGAGTCAGTTGCTCAGCGTCCGAATATGGATTACATGAACACGACGATGCTTCAACAGTCATAAGTCTGAAAATGGCCGTAGGTCCCTTTTTTCCAATGCCGTTGCATCTTTGAATGGTCACTAAATGAATTGTTGTAAGTAGAGGACTCTCGGTATTCATTACCCAGTTTGGTGCTCCCTGCTTCAACCTAGAGAGCTGACAAATTGTCATCTGATGTTTTAGGTGTCCGCAGCTTTTTTTTAACTAGGTTAGTCAATGATTAACCATCAACTGTTCACCTATTAACCCTAAAAAAATGAACACAGTCTTTGAGGCGATCCTGATTCATTTAGTGATCATCTGAAGTGACAACAGCGCTGAAAAAAGTGACTGATGACCGTTTTTCACACTTAAGATCGTTGCAGCAACGCCCACGGTCAGGTGATCAAAATTCAACACGCTTGGCAACTGGCTTGTACTTAGGACCGTTTCAGTGTCCCGGGTCACATTATCCCCTTTTGTGACCTTCTGAGAAGCAACTATGTGAGTAACTTAACAACTGCAGGGATTAACACCAGTGGGAAGAAATGGGGTAAAACTCTCTTAAGAAATGTCTCATTTAACAATGGAAATTTTGGGATCAATTATAGTTGTAAGTTGAGGACTACCTGTATTCTCTCGGCTGGATTCCTTCCTTGCTAGGTTCTTTTTGAAAAGGACAAAACTGTGAATTATTATTATTATTATTATTATTATTATTATTATTATTATTATTTATTATTTATTATTATTATTATTTTCCTTCTATTTCCTCGTTCTTCAGGTTGCTTTTTTTAAAAAAAATTCCATTTATATCCCGCCCTTCTCCGAAGACTCAGGGCGGCTTACAAGCTTAGCAGTAGCCTTCATTCGATGTATATGCCTGCTTCTTAGGGCTTTCATACACACCCCAAGCGGCATTATTACAAAGTCAGCTTAATTGCCCCCAACAATCTGGGTCCTCATTTTACCTACCTGGGAAGGATGGAAGGCTGAGTCAACCTTGAGCCTGGTGGGACTCGAACCTGCACTAATGGCAGGCAGCTGGTGTTACTTTAAGGAGGCATCAGCCCACTGCTCCACCAAGGCTCTAGATGGCTCAGGGTTGTTTTAATCATGGAAACAGCAGAATAAAAGAATAGCAGAGTTGGGAGAGGCCTCGGAGGTCATCTAGCCCAACCCCCTCCACAAGCCCAGATTATTTCTCCTTTTCTCCCAACTAGGCACCCAAGGGGTGTTCTTGAGCACATCATGAGCTTGGAAAAGATTCTTTGAACATTGCAAAAAAACACAAAGCGGCTTTAGAAAACCAGGGGATCTTTCCTATGGCCTCGCTCAATCGTATTATGTTTTCAATGAAGGATGAGAATATGAATTTGTGGATGCTGAAAGATTTGGCTGCCAAAAGGGTTGTGTGGTTAGGGAGGGAGGGAGGGAAGGAGGAGGAGGGAAAGATGAAGGCAGGAAGAAGGGAGAGAAGTAAGAAGGGAACGAGGGAGGGTGGGAAGGAGGGGGAGGAAGAAGAGGAAAAGAGGAAGGAAGGAAAGAGAAAGAGGAAGGAGGGAAGGAAGGAAGGAAGGAAGGAAGGAAGGAAGGAAGGAAGGAAGGAAGGAGGGAGGGAAGGAAGGAAGGAAGGAAGAGGAGGAGGAGGAGGAGGAGAGGAAGGCAGGTGGGGGAAGGGGTGAGACAGAAGTGGGAGGGAGGGAGGAGAGAAAAAGTGAGAAGGAAGGAAGGAAGGAAGGAAGGAAGGAAGGAAGGAAGGAAGGAAGGAAGGAAGGAAGGAAGGAAGGAGCAGATAAACAAGAGAGAGGAGGAGAATGGAGGAAGTGAAGAAGGAAAGATAGGTTTTGCAGGAAGACCAAAGGAGATCAAAGGGAAGTTGGCAGGTCACCAAACTCATCCTTCCTCTGCTGTTTCCCTCCCCCCACCTCTGCGTCTCACCTTAAAGCCGCCCCCCCCCGCATACATACTGCAACAACTCCAAGCCCCTCCTTGCCCCCTCAGCCGCTGATGTGGTGGCCTCCATTTGTCTGCACCAGGTAGCAAAGCAGTTGCAAGTCCAAGCAGGAAAAACTCCAGGGGGTAAAAAATCATTTCCAGCCAGGAGGCATCCTGGGAGTCCAGAGGTAAGACCTTAAACAAACCACCATCTGAACCATCATAAGATTTGGCAAACTTTGCACTTCGGGGATGGGAGTTAGTAGCAGGCTGGACCGTTAAACCATAAGCCACATCTCCTCAACAGTGCCTGATGGGAAGGGAAGTCACAGCCAAATCCAAGCAACTCTCGACCGGCACGCTGACTTAAAAAAATGTTTCCAAAAAATTGCAAAATTCTGGGCTGGGTGTGTCCTGACTGACAAAGCAAGATTATAAATTCATTTTTAGTTATTTCTACAAAGGAAACATACGAATCACAAGGTTTCCCTTGGCTCCTGAATTCAGCCCTTGTTTATTTTTTCAAGATTGCATAATATGGTTTTCCCAAATGTTTTATGCCAGCAAAGAATAAAGCAGGCTTAACATTAACCGAGTTTAGCAGGGTGCACAAATGAGGTCTGATTTGGTTGGGCCCAGAATATTTTTCTGCTTATTTAATCCATCCTAATGCAATTTATTTTCATTAATATACTTGTCCCTAGCTGACCTCAGCTGACCTTAAACTAAAGCAGATTTAATTAGTACTTGCATAGGAGACCACCAGGTAATGCTCCAGGCTGTCGGACCAATCTAGAACTTAAAAAAAAAAACACGTTGGAAGATTTTTTTAAAAAAGGCAAAATGCTTGCATATACAGATAGTCCTCAACTTATGACCATAGTTGAGCCTAAAATTTATGTTATTAAGTGAGAAATTTGCTAAGCGAGCTTGCTCCATTTTACAACTTTTCTCGCCACAATTGTTAAGTGAATCATCACAGTTCTTAAATTAGTCACATAGTTAGTGGCCACGGGGATATTACAATGGTCGTAAGTGTGAAAAACGATCGTAGGTCACTTTTTTCAGCAACTTCGTAACTCTGAATGGTCACTAAATGAGTGTTGTAAGCCAAGAAGTACCTGTATTCTTATTTAAGTATTTCGAACATTAACTGTTTTTTCTATTTATCTTTTTTTCCCATTTTGTAAACTGCTCAGAGTCACCTTATCGGTGGGATGGGCAGCGTATAAGTTTAATGAATAAAAAAGAAATAAAATGAATGCAGTTTTCAAAAAAAATAATCCATAAAGAAGGACGGATAAAATCACCAGGATTTTGCAGTCATGTTACATGGCCATATAAATCTGATAAACAAACAAGACAATTAATAAAATGGTAGTTAAAAGGCTTGGGAGGCGTGCTTAGTCATTTATTTTACAGGTGGCCATTGACCTATAGCCACAACTGAGCTTCAAACCTCCATCGCTAAGCGAGGCAGTTGTTAAATGCCCCATTTTACAACCTTTCCTGCCATTGTTGTTAAGTGAATCACTACAGTGGTTGAGTTAGTCACACGGTCGTTAAGTGAATCCGGCTTCCCCCATTGACTTTGCTTGTCAGAAGGTCGCAAAAAAGGATCACATGACCCTGGGATGCTGCGACCGTCATAAATGGGAGTCAATTGCCAAGTGCCTGGATTTTGATCACGTGACCACAGGGATGCTGCAACTGTCGTTAAGTGTGAAAAAGGGTCCTAAGTCCCTTTTTCCAGGGCCATTGAAATTTCGAACAGTCACTTAAATGCACTGTTGTAAATTGAGGACTTTTTTTTTTAAATAACAAAGTGACAGCCACTTTTAACTTCTCTGTGTTCGATTCATGGGTCTTTGTTGCCCCCTGGTGGCATTAAAGCATCACTGCAAATAATTTATTTATTTATTTATTTATTTATTTATTTATTTATTTTATTTTATTTTATTTTATTTTATTTTATTTTATTTTATTTTATTTTATTTTATTTTATTTTATTTGTATACCGCCCTTCTCCCGAAGGACTCAGGGCGGTGAACAGGGCAACAAATACTAAAATACAGAAATACAAAAATTAAGAAGAGATTAAACCATAATGCCCAATAAAACAGATAAATTTACATAAAAACAGTGATAAAATCCCAAAACCCATCAGACCAGGCCGGCTTGTTCAAACAAATAGGTCTTTAGATCCCGCCGGAAGGAGCGAAGGTCGGGGGCCATCTGGAGCTCAACCGGTAAACGGTTCCACAGATCCGGCACGCCCACAGAGAACGCCCTCCCCCTGGGGGTCACCAGTCAGCACTCTCTGACCGGTGGCACCCTGAGGAGGCCCTCCCTGTGGGAGCGCACTGGGCGGAGGGAAGTTGATGCCGGCAGCAGGTGCTCCCTAAGGTACTCCGGACCCATGCCATGTAGGGCTTTAAAGGTCATTACCAGCACCTTGAATCTCACCCGGAAGGCAACTGGAAGCCAATGCAGCTCACGGAGCAGAGGTGTAACATGGGAGTATCGGGAGACCCCCAACACGACTCTCGCGGTTGCATTCTGCACCAGTTGGAGCCTCCGAGTGGTCCTCAAGGGCAGCCCCATGTAGAGAGCGTTGCAGTAGTCTAACAGAGAAGTCACGAGCGCATGGGTGACTGTGCGTAGGGCATCTTGGTCCAGATAGGGCCGCAACTGGCGTACCAGATGAAGCTGGGCAAAAGCCCCCCTAGTCACAGTTACTATATGATCTTCTAAAGAAAGCTGTGAGTCTAGGAGGACTCCCAAGTTGCAGGCCCTATCTACGGGGGGTAATAACTCACCCCCCATAGTAAGGGATGGAATGATCTGAGTTTCCCGAGATGCCGGCACACACAGCCACTCCGTCTTGTCAGGGTTGAGCCGAAGCCTGTTCCTCCCCATCCAGACCCGAACCGCCTCCAGGCAACGGGACATCACGTCGAGGGCATCACTGGGGTGGTTTGGGGTCGAAATAAAAAGCTGGGTATCATCAGCATATATTCTACATATTCTGTATAATGTATTTTTTAAACTTTTTTAAAAAATCCTTGTGTGTTCACTATTGTCTGATTCCCCTTCATGGATTACTGCCTTGTTGTGGTGAAGGGGCTTGCGTAATTCAATGAAGCTATGAGCTATGCCGTGCAGGGCCACCCAAGACGGACAGGTCATAGCCGAGAGTTCTGACAAAACGTGATCCACTGGAGAAGGAAATGGCAACCCACTCCTGTATCTTTGCCATGAAAACCCCATGGACAGTACCAAAAGGCAAAACGATATGACGCTGGAAGATGAGCCCCTCAGGTCGGAAGGCGTCCAATATGCTACTGGGGAAGAGCAGAGGGCTAGTACTAGTAGCGCCAGAAAGAATGAAGCGAATGGGCCAAAGCCGAAAGGACGCTCAGCTGTGGATGTGTCTGGTGGTGAAAGGAAAGTCCGATGCTGTAAAGATTTTTTCTCCATAGGAACCTGGAATGTAAGATCCATGAATCAAGGAAAGCTGGACGTGGTCAAACAAGAGATGACAAGACTGAACATTGACATCTTAGGTATCAGCGAACTAAAATGGACAGGAATGGGTGAATTCAATTCAGATGACCATCAGGTATACTGCTGCGGACAAGAATCCCTCAGAAGAAATGGAGTAGCCTTCATAGTCAATAAAAGAGTAGGAAAAGCAATACTGGGATACAATCCTCAAAATGACAGAATGATCTCAGTTCGAATCCAAGGCAAACCATTCAATATCACAGTAGTCCAAGTCTATGCCCCAACCACCGGTGCTGAAGAGGATGAAATTGACCGGTTCTATGAAGCTCTACAGCACCTTATAGAACTAACACCCCAAAATGATGTCCTTATCATCATGGGGGATTGGAATGCTAAAGTAGGAAGCCAAAAGATAACTGGAATAACAGGCAAGTTTGGCCTTGGAGTACAAAATGAAGCAGGGCACAGGCTGATAGAATTTTGTCAAGAGAATACGATGGTCATAGCAAACACTCTTTTCCAACAACCCAAGAGACGGCTTTACACATAGACATCACCAGACGGTCAACACAGAAATCAGACTGACTATGTGCTCTGCAGCCAAAGATGGAGAAGCTCTATACAGTCAGTAAAAACAAGACCAGGAGCTGACTGTGGCTCAGACCATGAGCTTCTCATTGCAAAGTTTAGGCTTAAATTAAATAAAGTAGGGAAAAGCGCTAGGCCACTCAGGTATGAATTATATCATATCCCTGTTGAATATACAGTAGAGGTGACAAATAGATTTAAGGAATTAGATCTGATAGACAGAGTGCCTGAAGAACTATGGACAGAAGTTCGCAACATTGTACAACAGGTAGCAACCAAAACCATCCCAAAGAAAAAGAAATGCAAGAAAGCAAAATGGCTGTCTGAGGAAGCTTTGCAAATAGCTGAGGAAAGGAGGGAAGCGAAAGGCAAGGGAGAAAAAGAAAGATATGCCCAGTTGAATGCAGAATTCCAGAGAATAGCTAGAAGAGATAAGAATGCCTTCTTAAATGAACAGTGCAAAGAAATAGAAGAAAACAATAGAATAGGGAGGACCAGAGATCTCTTCAAGAAAATTGGAGAGATGAAGGGAACGTTTAATGCAAAAATGGGCATGATAAAGGACCAAAATGGCAGGGACCTAACAGAGGCAGAAGAGATTAAGAAGAGGTGGCAAAATTACACAGAAGAACTATACAAGAATGAGCTTAACGTCCCTGATAACCACAATGAAGTGGTCACTGACCTCGAGCCAGACATACTAGAATGTGAAGTGAAGTGGGCCTTAGGAAAGCTGAGTAACAACAAAGCTAGTGGAGGTGACAGTATTCCAGCTGAGCAATTCAAAATCTTAAAAGACGATGCAGTAAAAGTGCTACACTCAATTTGCCAGCAAATTTGGAAAACTCAACAGTGGCCACAGGATTGGAAAAGATCAGTTTACATTCCAATTCCAAAGAAAGGCAGTGCCAAGGAATGTTCAAACTATCGCACCATTGCACTCATTTCTCATGCTAGTAAAGTTATGCTTAAAATCCTGCAAGCTAGACTCCAGCAGTATGTGGATCGAGAACTAACAGAAGTACAGGCAGGATTTCGAAGAGGCAGAGGAACTAGAGATCAAATTGCCAACATACGCTGGATCATGGAGAAAGCTAGAGAATTCCAGAAAAACATCTACTTCTGCTTCATTGACTATGCTAAAGCCTTTGATTGTGTGGATCATATCAAACTGTGGCAAGTCCTTAAAGAGATGGGCATACCAGACCATCTTATTTGTCTCTTGAGAAACCTATATGTGGGCCAAGAAGCAACAGTGAGAACTGGACACGGAACCACTGATTGGTTCAAAATTTGGAAAGGAGTCCAGCAAGGCTGTATACTGTCGCTCTGCCTATTTAACTTATATGCAGAGCACATCATGAGAAAGGCAGGGCTAGATGAATCAAAAGTTGGAATTAAGATTGCCGGAAGAAATATCAACAACCTAAGATATGCAGATGATACCACTCTAATGGCAGAAAGTGAAGAGGAACTAAAGAGCCTCTTGTTGCGGGTGAAGAAGGAGAGTGCAAAAGTTGGATTGAAACTTAACATTAAGAAAACCAAGATCATGGCATCCGGCCCTCTCAATTCCTGGCAAATAGATGGGGAAGAAATGGAGGTAGTGACAGATTTTATTTTCCTGGGCTCCAAGATCACCGCAGATGGGGACTGTAGCCAAGAAATTAAAAGACGCCTGCTCCTGGGAAGGAAAGCCATGGCAAATCTAGACAGCACACTAAAAAGCAGAGACATCACCCTGTCAACAAAAGTGCGTATAGTCAAGGCTATGGTCTTCCCAGTTGCAATGTATGGCAGTGAAAGTTGGACCTTAAAAAAGGCTGAGCGCCAAAGAATTGAGACCTTTGAACTCTGGTGCTGGAGAAGACTCCTGCGAGTCTCTTGGACTGCAAGGCGATCAAACCGGTCAGTCCTAGAGGAGATCAACCCCGACTGCTCTTTAGAAGGCCAGATCCTGAAGTTGAAACTCAAATACTTTGGCCACCTAATGAGAAGGAAGGACTCACTGGAGAAGAGCCTCATGCTGGGAAAGGTTGAGGGCAAGAGAAGAAGGGGACGACAGAGAATGAGGTGGTTGGATGGAGTCACTGAAGCAGTAGGCGTGCGCTTAAATGGACTCCAGCAGATGGTAGAGGACAGGAAGGCCTGGAGGAATGTTATCCACGGGTTCGGATGGGTCAGACACGATTTCACAACTAACAACAACAAGAACAAATTGTCCGATTCTTGAAAACTGCCTGGACAAGTCCCTGCAGTTTTCTTGACAACATTTTTTCAAAAGTGGTTTGCCATTGCCTGCTTCCTAGGGCTCAGAGAGAGTGACTGGCCCAAGATCACCCAGCTGCTTTGTGCCTAAGGCAGGATTCTAACTCACAGTCTCCTGTGTTTTTTTTTTAAAGGAGAAACTTCCTAACAGTGAGAACAATTAACCAGTGGAACAGCTTCTCTCATGTCACATGGTCGTTAAGTGAATCTGGCTTCCCCATTGACTTTGCTTGGCATAAGGTCGCAAAAGGGGACAACATCACCCCGGGACACGGCGACAGTCGTAAATATGGGTCAATTGACAATGATGCTGATTTCAGTCACATGACCACGGGGATGCTGCAACAGTCCTAACTGTGAAAAACAATCATAAGTCACTTTTTTCCAGAGTCATTATAACTTCAGTCACTAAACGATGGTTGTAAGTCAAGGGCAATCTGTATTCCTTCCTCCAGGGTGGCAATGAGACTCCATGAAAAAGCTGGAGAAACAGACAAGGAGGGGAGCTGGATTTAACGATCACCTGTGTAAAGTACTCTGTGATCTCCTTGTGGTCTCCCATCTGAGCCTTCCTCAAATTCAGCTTGATTTGAGAGCTCAGCTGAGATCAAAAAGACAAAGTCTCCCTTGAGCAGACCTCAGCCTTAGCAACTTCAAGAGGTGTGGACTTCAGCTCCCAGAATTCCCCAGCCAGCAAGCTGGCAAGGTCACATGATTCCCTTTTGCAACCTTCTGACAGACTGTGAGAGGGAACGATCCCTTAAACATGAGCCAGCCATGTGTGGCAGCAGCCAAAAAAGCTAACACAATCCTTGGTTGTATAAACAGAGGCACAGAATCAAAATCATGTGAAGTGAGGTTGAGGCCACCTGGAGGTTTTATCTGCGTCCTCAGGGTCACCTGAGCGGTGCAAATGGGTGTGGAGCCTTCTTGGAACTGCTGGAAGGACCGTGTGGTAGACTGGAGATAGATAATGTTGTCTCCCTCCCCCTCTGTTGAGGGAGAGCTGTTCAGTTTAGACCTAGATGGCCTCTTTGACCCCTTAGACACAATCTGAACAATGTAGTATATATGCAGCACAATGCAGCGAGCCACATGCAGATCTGTACATTGGAGAAACAAAACAACCACTTCACAAACTCCTGGCACAACATGGGAGAACAAACGCATCAGGGGAAGACTCAGCAGTCCATCTGCGTTTGAGAAGACAAAGGCCGCTCTTTCGAAGACAGCAAAGTCCACATTTTGGACAGGGAGGACCACTGGTTTGAAAGAGGGGGTCAAAGAGGCCATCTAGGTCAAATCTGAACAGCCCTCCCTCAACAGAGGGGGAGGGATACGACATCAGCTATCTCCAGTCCACAACACAATCCTTTCAGCAGTTCCAAGAAGGATCCACACCCATTTGCACCACTCAGGTGACCCTGAGGACACAGATTAAACCTCCAGGTAGCCTCAATGACCCTCTAAAAGGATGCAAATGACCAGCTGTCTGCAAGGAGTACAAATCCTTCCATTCTCCACCATCCAGTCAGAGCTGAAGAAGCTTCTTGGGCGAGAAGCGAAACGTCTTCAAAGGAAAAACAAGAAAGTCAAGCTGTCTCCTGAAAAAAAAGGACCTTTGGGGACAACCATGACCTGGATGACAGATCTCCGTAGACATATGACAATGTTGTGATTCTTCACCAGCCAGTGGACCCAGCAGCTGAGTCTGAGGAATCAGAGGAGGAGGAGGAGGAGTGGCCTGGAGTGACGACAGAGTCAGAGGAAGGCTCTGAGGAGCTCCAAGACTTACAGTCGGACGAGGACCTGGGCCCCTCTACTCGCACTCAGGCTGAGACACAGCTGTGCTGGGAGTCTGAGTTGGACAGGGATGAAACACAGCTGGGACAAATCCAGGATGCACGAAAGCGCCGGCAAGAGAAGTGAGTAGGACAGAGGAATGCAATGGGGCGGCTCCAAAGGCAAAGGAGAAGGCATTAGGAAGCCATGCCTTGGCTGAATAATAAAAGGGGAGGTGTGAGGATCGAGTTTCTGTGAACTGTGTTTGTTTGCCTTGGACATTGACTCAGGTCCGTGAGAATAAAATGGGTTGGTTTTTTCCTTGTGGTTCCTGCCTTTTTCTTGGAAGAAGGCTTTCTCCTTGCGAGCAGAACCAGGACTCACGTAAGTTGGGAGAGAACAGACAGTTGTAAATACGAGGATCGGTTGTAAGTCACTTCCTTCTGGATTGTTGCAACTTCAAAACAGCTTGCAAATGAACGGTTTTAAAGGGGTACCTCCATGGACTCTCCTGCTCGAGCAGTGGGTCAGACTAGATGGCCCACAAAGTCCCTTCCAACTCTCTTACTCTAAGTCTATGTCTCTCATCCCAAATCAGAACATCAGAAAGAACTTTTGCCTGAAATTTTCAACCACAAGGTGGCAGCGCAGATTCACACATGCTTTTTCCTAGCACTTTTTAAGCTGAACAATTTTGCAAAGATGGACAATATGCTAATATGCAATATACTATACTTATAACAGTTTGTTTAGTGAACATTCAAAGTTACAAGAGCACTGAAAAAAGTGACTTACGACCATTTTTCACACTGCAAGTCCATTGCAGCCTCTCCATGGTCATCTGATCAAAATTTGAACACTTGACAACTGACTCATATTTCCCGGGGTCACGTGATCCCCTTTGGCGACCTTATAACAATGGGAGAAGCCTGATTCACTTAACAACCGTGTGACTAACTTAGAACAACTGCAGCGATTCACTTAACGACTGTGGCAGGACAGGTCGTAAAATTCAATTAACAAGTGTCTCATTCAGCAACATAAACTTTGGGCCCAGTTGTAGTCATAAGTTGAGGATTACCTGTATCTCTGAGAAATCTCATTTCTCATCCCAGGGACAGTGCAACCGTCATAAATATGAGCCAGTTGCTCAGCAACCGAATTGATCACATGACCATGGGGATGCTGCAACGGTCGTAAGCGTGGAAAAACGGACATAAGTCACTTTTTTCAGTGCCGTTATAATTTTGGTTGCTAAATGAATGGTCGCAAGTTGAGAACTTCCTGTACCCAACCAAAATTATTGCTAAATATTATTATGAACCCAAACAGTTGGCTTTGCTCAGCATTGGGTTATATTCTGCAAACTCCTGCAAATGAATCCTTCCTTCCTTCCTTCCTTCCTTCCTTCCTTCCTTCCTTCCTTCCTTCCTTCCTTCCTTCCTTCCTTCCTTCCTTCCTTTCCTCCCTCCCTCCCTCCCTTCTTTCTCTCCATCCCCTTCCTTCCTTTCTTTGTTTTTTCCTCACTTTCCTTTATTTCTTTTCCTATGTCTCTTAGTATATTTTTCCTTCCTTCCTTCCTTCCTTCCTTCCTTCCTTCCTTCCTTCCTTCCTTCCTTCCTTCCTTCCTTCCTTCCTTCCTTCCATTTATATACCAATCATCTCACTGTCGAACAAGTTAACAAAACCACATCTTTTAAGATTTTCTGTTGGTGACTTGGCCTGTAAAATTCACCCTCCCTCATTCTCTCACTCCTGAGATGCCCAAAATGGCAAAGTTTGAACTCAGAACTAAGAAAAAAATGTGATGGAAACAGGTCAACAGTATCCAAGGCTGCATTGAAAAAGACGAACCTCAAGAACCATGCACAATCTAACTACGGAGGTTGTGAATTGTCCATCTCTGGAAGACTTAAAAAGAGGCTGAATAAGAATTGACGGTTTGAACGCAGCCTGTTCGCTTCTAGCAACGAAGGACCCCACAGTTCAACCCTGAGCAATTCAATAAAGGTTTATTTCTATTCCTGCACTTTGCAGAGGGAGGGGGGAGAAGAAAGAGAAGATAGAATCAAGATCACGTGAAGTATTAATACCACTTTACAATGCCTTGTAAAGTGAATGAATACGGCATCCAGTTTTGGTCACCACGATGTAAAAAAGATGTCGAGACTCTAGAAAGAGCGCAGAGAAGAGCAACAAAGATGTTTGGGGGACTGGAGGCTAAAACATATAAGGAACGGCTGCTGAAATTGGGTATGTGTAGTTTAACGAAGAGAAGGACGAGGGGGTGACATGATAGCAGCGTTCCAGTATCTCAGGGGCTGCCCCAAAGAAGAGGGAGCCAAGCTATTCTCCAAAGCGCCTGAAGAAGCAGCAACGGATGGAAACTCACCAAGGAGAGAAGCAACCTGGAACTAAGGAGAAACTTCCTGACAGTTAGAACAATTAACCAGTGGAACTACTTGCCTCCAGAAGCGGTGAATGCTCCAACACTGGAGGTTTTTAAGAGGAGACTGGACAGCCATTTGCCTGAAATGGTATAGGGTTTCCTGCCTGAGCAGGGGGTTGGACTAGATGACCTCCAAGGTACCTTCCAACTTTACTATTTATTTATTTATTTTATTTTAATTCCATTTATATCCCGCCCTTCTCTGAAGACTCAGGGCGGCTTACAAGCTTAGCAGTAGCCTTCATTCTATGTATATGCCTGCTTATTAGGGCTTTCACACACACCCCAAGCGGCATTATTACAAAGTCAGCTTATTGCCCCCAACAATCTGGGTCCTCATTTTACCTACCTCGGAAGGATGGAAGGCTGAGTCAACCTTGAGCCTGGTGGTGATTATGAGGAGGAGGAGGAGGAGGAGGAGGAGAAGGAGGAGGAAGAGGAGGAGGAGGAGGAGCAGCAGGAGCAGGAGCAGGAGCAGGAGCAGGAGCAGGAGCAGGAAGAATTTGGAAACAAATCCTCCAAAGAGTAAAAAAGAAAACGTGTGGTGCTTCAATACAATACAGCAGGGGAATCAAACTCGCAACGTCACGTGACGTGTTGTGACATATCATGACTTTTTTTCCCATTGCTGGCAATGGGGTGGGTGCGGTTTCGCCATGAAGCCTCTAGTCCAGTGGGTCGGCACTTTGATACCCCTGCAATACAGTCTCTCCATGTTGGCTGGCTGGAATTCTAGGACTTGGTCCACACATCCCAAAGTTATCAAAGTTTGAGAAGCACTGATTTATATAATTTATACAAAGCAGATATGCTTTAACATGATCCAATCCTGAAAAATCTGTCCTTGGGTTTAATTTGGGGGACGACAGAGAATGAGGTGGCTGTATGGAGTCACTGAAGCAGTAGGCGTGAGCTTAAATGGACTCCAGAAGATGGTAGAGGACAGGAAGGCCTGGAGGAACGTTGTCCATAGGGTCGCGATGGGTCGGACACGACTTAGCAGCTAACAACAATTGTAACGATGAATAGGAATAGGAATAGGGTAGAACAGAACAGAAGGGACCTTGGAGGTCATCTAGTCCAACCCCCTGCTCAGGCAGAAACCCTTATACAATTTCAGGCAAAGGGCTGTCCAGTCTCTTCTTAAAAACCTCCAGTGTTGGAGCATTCACAGCTTCTGGAGGCGGGTGGCTCCACTGATTAATTGTTCAGTCAGGAAGTTTCTCCTTAGTTCCAGGTTGCTCCTCTCCTTGACTAGTTTCCATCCGTTGCTTCTTGTCCTGCCTTCAGGCGCTTTGGAGAATAGCTTGACTCCCTCTTCTTTGGGGCAGCCCCTGAGATACTGGAAGGCTGCTATCATGTCATCCTTAGTCCTTCTCTTCATTAAACCGGACATACCCAATTCCAGCAAACGTTCCCTATATGTTTTAGCCTCCAGTCCTCTGATCCAGGGCTTTTCAACCTTTTCACCCATCGTACCACTTTTAGGATATGGCAACATCCGAGTACCACCAGTCACCTAGCAAGGGGTCAAAAGCTTGAGGACCCCTCCCCCCCAAAAAGGAAAAAAGTGATGAAGTATAGGTAGTCCTACAGGTAGTGACTGTTCGAAGTTACAACGGCACTGAAAAAAGAGCCCCCCCAAGCCACAGCTGAGCAAGACACCTGCCTGCCCACCTGGCGGCGCTCTTCCTCCTGTCCAAGTTTTTTATTCCCCCCATCTGCTGGATGGTTGCAGCAGGTTTTGGTCACTTCATATGACCCTGGGACACTGTGAGCCTGGTGGCGCTTCCACTGAGCCCTGACAGCCCCGAAGAAGCGCTGATCCTGGCGCTTCCGCTGAGCCCTGACAGCCCCAAAGAAACATCGATCAGCTGGAAAGCGGCGCTGATCCTGGCGCTTCCGCTGATCCCTGACAGCCCTGCAGCTCCAGCCGTCTCTCGCTCAGGCTTGTGCGGTGCTGCCACCGGTTCAGCTCATTCCCCTCCCCCGCTACCACTTTTCTAGGATGGCCGCGTACCACTGACCAGGTGCCAGTGTACCACAGGTGGTACCCGTACCACTGGTTGAAAAGCCCTGCCCTAATCATCTTTGTTGCTCTTCTCTGCACTCTTTCTAGAGTCTCAACACCTTTTTTACATCGTGGTGACCAAAACCGGATGCCGTATTCCAGGTGTGGCCTTACCAAGGCCTTGTAAAGTGGTATTAACACTTCACGTGATCTCGATTCTATCCCTTTGTTGATGCAGCCCAGCACTGTGTTGGCTTTTTTTGGCAACTGCAGCACAGTGCTTAAGGCACCAAATCCAGAGCTCCTGAGTTCTAATTCTGCCTTAGGCAGAAAGGGAGCTGGCTGACCGTTTGGTCAGTCTCTGCCTTTCAGTCTTAGCAAAGAAGCAATGGCAAACCACTTCTGAAAATGTTGCCCAGAAAACTGCAGGGACTTTTCCAGGCAGTCTCTCCAAAGAGACACTCACCCCAAAATTGCCTAGGTATTTCAAGTGAAAAGTGAGAAAAAGCTTTTTTGCACTGAACGTGAGGAAACCTCGCCTGGAAGATGGCACACTCCTTTATTCCTGGCCCTGAAAAACCAGATTTTGACTTTCTTGGAGATTCTTATATCCAATCTTTTAATTAGAAGCCTAAGGGAAGGACTGCCCCCCCTTCACTCTCTTTCTCTCTTTCTCTTTCTCAATCTCTCTCTCTCTCTCTCTCTCATTTTTTCTCATTCTCTGATTCTTTTTCTCTCATTCTGTCTCTCTCATTCTCTATCTCTCCCATTCCCTTTGTCTCCCATTCTCTCTCTCTCTTTCTTTCTCTTTCTCATTCTCTTCTCTCTTCCTCTCTCATTTTCTCTCTCTCATTCTTTCTGTCTCTCATTCTCTCTCTCTCTCTCTTTCAATATGTCTTTCTCATTCTCTTTCTTTTTCTCCCTCATTCTGTCTCCCCTTCTTTTTCTCTCATTCTATCTCTCTCTTTCTTTCTCTTTCTCTCTCTCCCATTCCCTTTGTCTCCCATTCTCTCTCTCTCTCTCTCTCTCTCTCTCTCTCTCTCTCTCTCTCTCTCTCATTCTTTGTCTGTCTCTCTCTTTCTCATTCTCTTCTTTCTCCCTCTCTCATTTTCTCTCTCTCTCATTCTTTCTGTCTCATCCTTTCTCTCTCTGTCTTTCTCTTTCAATATGTCTTTCTGTCTCTCATTCTCTGTCTCCCCTTCTTTCTCTCAAATTCTCTTTCTCTCTTTCTCTCTCTCTCTCCCATTCCCTTTGTCTCCCATTGTTTCTCTCTCTCTCTCTCTCTCTCTCTCTCATTCTCTCTCTCTCTCACTCCCACCTGCTTGGGGAGACAATATTTGTGTGTGTGTGTGTGTGTGTGTGTGTGTGTGTGTGTGTGTGTGAGAGAGAGAGAGAGAGAGAGAGAGAGAGAGAGAGAGAGAGAGAGAGAGGCAGAAATGAGATAAAAAGATGCAACAGGTAAATAAACAATCAGGGGTGATCATCCACAGGCAGGAGGGACAAACACTAAAGATGTTTCCTTTATCGGTCTTAATTTTGGAATTGCATAGCTGGGTTTATTGGGGGGGTCATCTGTGCAAGGGAGGGGTCTGGCACAGTGGAGCCATTTGCCCACGCCTGCCTCAATATCAGCGCTGACCCAGAGGCTCCTGATATCTCCCACCCCAAACACACCCTGTAATTCGTCAAAAGGTTGAGAAACAGGGGAACAGAACAAGGGTTCAACACCCCTTGTCCAAACCCTGGCTTTTCCCAGAAAGAGGGGGGGGGGGCTCTGTTTAAATGGGTGGGGGGAGGATCTGAAGGATCATGTAGATTTGATTTGTAGGTACAGGCATTCCTCAACTTACGACCACAATTCAGCCTAAAATTTCTGTTGCTAAGTGAGACAGTTGTTAAGTGAGTTTTGCCCCATTTTCTTGCCCCATTTGTTAAGTGAATCACTGCAATTGTTAATTTAGTCACCTGGCCGTTAAGTGAAGCTGGCTTCCCCATTGAGTTTCCTTGTCAGAAGGCCGCAAAAGGGGATCGCTTGAACCCAGGACACTGTGACTGTCATAAATACGAGTCAGTTGCCAAGCTTTTGAATTTTGATCACATGGCCATGTGGATGCTGCAACAGTCATAAGTGTGAAAAAAAATCATTTTTTTCCAGTGGTCACTAAACAAACTGTTAAGTTGAAGACTACCTGTATGTAGATAATAGGTAGAAAATATGTGGAAATGAAGGACTACCTTGGGTTGAAGCATAACCTTCTCAATGCTCTGACTTTGTGTAGTACCCAAAGCTCTCTCTGTGTGTGTATGACACAGGCCAACACTAACCAGGAAAATTAGGATGTACACCTGTGCAAAGGCAGCTTCAGGTGCCTGCAAGACACAGGGACCAGCATGTGGCCCAGCCCCACTGTGGGGGTGAGTGGTGGGATTGTTGTTGCAATGGGTTCCCCATTAAGGTGTAATTTTTCAGCTGTTTGTTTTCTTTTAAGGGGAAAAGAACACACAGCCACGCACACAAAACCTTCACTTCTTTGGCTGGTTTGCAGTTGAGAAGGGATGGAAGGGAAGAGGAAGGGTAGGATAGCATAGGACAGGATAGGATTTGGAAGGGACCTTGGAGGTCTTCTAGTCCAGCCCCCTGCTCAAGCAGGAGAACCTATACCATCTCAGACAAGTGACTGTCCAATCTTGTCTTAAAAACCTCCAGTGATGGAGCAGCCACAACTTCTGGAGGCAAGCAGTTCCACTGGTTAATTTTCCCCAATGTTAGGAAGTTTCTCCTTAATTCCAGGTTGCTTCTCTCCTTGATCAGCTTCCAACCATTGTTTCTCGTCCTTCCCTCTGGTGCTTTGGAGAATAACGTGACCCCCTCCTCTTTGTGGCAGCCCCTCAAATATTGGAACGATGTTATCATGTCTCCCCTACTTCTTCTTTTTTTTAGACTGGCCAAACCCAAGTCCCTCAGCCGCTCTTTGTATGTTTTAGTCTCCAGACCTTGGATCGTCTTATTTACTCTTCTCTGAAATTTTTTTTCCCAAACTCTCTCTGTCTTTTTTGTGATATGGTGACCAAAATTGGCTGCAGTATTCCAGGTGTGGTCTTACAGGGAAGGAAGGAAGGAAGGAAGGAAGGAAGGAAGGAAGGAAGGAAGGAAGGAAGGAAGGAAGGAAGGAAGGAAGGAAGGAAGGAAGGAAGGAAGGAAGGAAGGAAGGAAGGAGAGAGGGAGAGAGGGAGGAAGGAAGGAAGGAAGGAAGGAAGGAAGGAAGGAAGGAAGGAAGGAAGGAAGGAAGGAAGGAAGGAAGGAAAGCATGGGAGAGGGTGTCTCTTAGTACTGACACGTGTTAGGTTGGGCACAGTTCTGGCTGGAAGCAAGCGGTCTCTGGTGCAAAGTCGGTGAGAATCCCCCCCCCCACACACACACACGGTTTTGAAATAACGCAGCGTCCTCCGAAGGCGGATTCTTCCGCCTCTCTCCGTCCCATTTTTCCACTCTCTCCGACGCAGCCGATGGGCTTTATAGTCCCGCGCCTCGGAGTAATTGGCGCTGCGCGTAGAGGCCATGGTGTCCACCCGTGTGCATAACCTCCCCCACAATCCACAAGACGTCTCCCCCACCGCGGGGCCTCTGCTTTCACACAACCGCCCTTTCTCGTGACAGCCCGCTTCTCCGCTTGTGAGAAGGCACCAAACGGGAGACTCAGCTGCACTAAAGCGGGTCGTGTGAAGGCGATCCATTTCAAAAGGGCAAAAAGAGGGGAAGGGAAAAGCTTTCAGAAGGAAATCGAACTGAAGCCGGATCAAATCCGGTGCAAAAAATTAAACCTCTGATTTAGAAATACAGTGAGAATCAAAACTCGCCTGGCCCAGCTGCGTGTTTTCCCAGCACAAATGCCGCTGGGTCGTTTGGCTCCGGGAGGGAAGCTAGTCATGGAGGAACGACCGACGGACCGCGGGGATCGAAAAGGCAGGGAGAAAAATGGAAGTCCTTTCTTACAAACGCCTGTGACTGGCGTTCATATAAATACACGCGTGCATGGACACACACGTTAAGAAAAAGAGACCCAGGGAAAATTCCTGGCGTTGGGGGGGGAAAATCGATTAAAAAGCCGTGGGGTCGCGCAGATGCATAAATATCTACCCCCGCGCGTTTGTGCAAACCTTCAAGGTGCTTTCACACGTGCACGCGCGCGTTCGCAGAACTCTGGACACACGCTTTGGTGCCTAGGTGCATAAGTACTCCGCCGAGTGTCTAAAGGCACTCAGGCTGTGTCTAGGTGCATATTTGGCTGGCTTTGAAATTACCGCGCTGAACACGAATATACTTTCCCCAAGTCTTTTTCTTCAATCAAGGGTCAGGATGTTGTCCGAATAGGGAAACTATACGGCCCCCATTCTTCCCGAGTTTTCCCCTTGAGGCGGGGATGTGGTGGGGGAGACATAGGTAGATGAGTCTAGACACTCGCATGCCCCTATAGGCATCTAGGCATCAACACGTGTATCGATCTCTGCACACACACACACACACACACACACGTGTGAAAGCAGATTGAAGATACACCCAAACTTGCGCGTATATGACTGATTTTAATCGGGTCTTCTTTCTCCACGGATGTGTCTGTGCACGCGTGAATTTGTCTGAACACCGGCCACGAGGTCGTACGAAGCCGTTTTCTCTCGAGAAACTCGGCAAGGAAGGATGGTATCCGAGATCCTCATCGACCTACATGAACGATCGGTGCGAGGGGATTCTTTGATCATTCCCACCGACCAACACACGCGAGGTCGCGTTCAGACGGCTTTTGCGCCCACCACGGTTGGTGCTGTTTTCTTCAACAGCATCCTAGACCGGAAGGTCGGACTCGATAGAAAACTGGAGGGAGAGGGGGATGCTCCCAGTTCTCCCAACTTCGAAGAGCCTGGTTCCAAAGGGTCTTTCTTCCAATGAAACCGGACAGAATCCGAATTCGCACGGGGAAACGAGCTGACGACTGCTGCGCACTTCCTAAGAAAACCGCACCTCTTAATACCTGCCTGTGGGTCCTCCCCCACCCACCCCAGTTCTCGTTCACAAAGGACACCCCTCCGGCTCGCCTTGGCTGAAATCGAATCAAGTTGGGCGCTTGCAAAGAAAACTGGCTCAATCCTGATTAAGAGATTAACCGGCGTAGCCACCTTCGACTGATCACGCTCCGTAGTCACACCAGACTACAGCAGAGCAAAGCTAAACTCCATCGGCTTCACCCCCATCGCTTCTCCCAAGCGGGTAAAGCCCTCTTCCCCCCAGGGACCGCATTCACACGACTCGTTCAACCTGCCCCGTGTTGAATTCGCCCAAAGCGCTTTCTCCCCCTTTCTTTCGTTGGGAGCACCTCCAAACGAGCCTGTTTTAAGCAAGTGACGCCTTGGGCATCCGCACCAGCCGCGGCCATCCCCTGCGCTGGTTCAGCGTTTCATGCGAACGCGACAAGCGTGTCAAATTCGGAGGAATGGGGTGGGGGGAGAGACAAGGTCGCGACCGACACTGTCTCCCTCCCGGAACGTCTGACATGGACTGAGAACTTCCGGAACGCCTCCTGTTCTGTGGAACTGTAAATAAATTCCCCAGTAGGGGTGCAAGGTTGCTTTTAAAAATAAATAAATAACAAACCCCCCAAATCTCGACTTTTGCCACCGCTTTCAATGCACAGAGTCGGACTAAGGAACCGAAAGGGGGGGAAGGGTCTGGGGTCTTTAAAACCAGACTGCCTTAAAGTCGCCCCCGTTTTTATAGAGGGGGGTCAATACATGGAGTCCACACCCCGAGTATTTCACTCGCTCCATCAGTGCGTTATCCACCTTCTCCAAAACGTAATTCTAGTTTCCCCCTTCCTTTCCCCTCTCTTTCCTTCTCTCCTTTATTTCTCTCCCTCCCTCCCTCCCTCCCTTTTTTTGCACCCTGCTAGGTTACACACACACACACACACACACACACACACGGGATTGTGGGCCAACGTGTCTTTAATTGGGTATTAAAAGAAACATCTCCTCGGAAGTTGCTCAGTCGCTCTTCCAGCGTGTGGAACAGAGGCAGCCTCAATACTTTCCTCCTGGTTCTGCTGGCTGATTTTCTGAAAACTTATTTTTCTGTTAAATATTTCTTTCTTTTTTTAGCTTGGCTACGGCCTGAAATATTCCCTCTTCCCACGCCACCCCGCCGTTAAAAAAAAAAAAACCCTGGGGGGGGGAACCGCTCTCCGAAATTAATTCGGGGTGATTTATTTCGTTTTTTGTTGTTTTTTGCGCGAAACCTGAAGAGAGACGCCGAGGAAGAAGTGCACGCAAGAGGCTAACGGAGCTACCTGTTGGGGCTAATTTTATTTTATTTTCAAGGGGTGGCGTAGTTTTTTTTTTTCCTTTCCTTCCTTCCCCGGCTACCTCCTTGTTCTCGCCGCGCGTTGAAGGAGAGAAAATTCTTGCAATTCTTGCATTATTCCTATTTTTATTATTCTCCTGACTTTTCTCCGACTTGCAACTTTTTTTTTTAAAAAAAAAAAAGCAACTTTCTCCGGCGAAAGAAAAAAAAAATGTTCTTTTTAGGATGTTTGCTGTTTATTGGCGGAATGACTCGTGTTCTTTCGAGTTATCCCATCTGGTGGTAAGTTGGTTGTCTTAATTCCTTAATATTTCGGGGAGGGGGAGGGAGACCCCCTTTTCTGACGAGCCTAGCTTGGCCAGAAAAGGTGCGCGTTGCCGTTTCTTATTTCTAACCCGGCTGTCGAGAACTGGGTGTCACTGGGCACCTAGGGAATTGCGGTTCCTAAGACGGACGGTTTTAAGACCTAGGCAATTTTGCATCTTAGATTTCCCGAACTCGGGTGTTTCTTTTGACTGGATAAGCTCATTTTTCTTTTAAAAAGAAATTATAAGAAAGAGGGGGGGGGGAGAATCTGAAAAGCTGGGGAAGGGGATGAACCAAGAGATCCGTTGATTTTGCTTTTTAAAGAATCCACTTCTGATGCTCTCCTGGGCGAATTAAATCAAGAGACAAGCAACTTTAAAAAAAAATAATAATAAAAAAACAACCGTGATTTTAACTTAATTATAGTAAAAAAAACCAGAAAGGAACCAAAATGTTTTTTTTAGAAGCAAACCAACGGAGTAATGCGGCTTTGGGAAAGACAAGTAAAAATGCCAGAAGCGTAAAAATAGAAAATATTTTCTCCTTAAGAACACGTTTATTTTTTTTCCTGCGCCGTTACCCCCCCCTCCTCTGTTTAGGAGATTAGCTTTGTAAAGAGGGGTCTTCTCTCATCTTCACGGCCCCCACTCGGGGGAAAAAATTCGAAAAACCCCTTGGAAAAAAAAATGCAGGATTTTCTTGCTGTAATTCTTGTCGATCTTTCTTTTTTTTGGCTAAATGATTGAGAATCGGTAGGCGCCCGGGCTTGTTTTTCTGCCTTCTGGCTTATAACTGCAAATAGATGTTGGGGGGGGGGGGAAGGAAGCCAAACTCCCCGCAGCTTCAGGTAGAGCTTTACGCGACTCGCTGGTAAACGCGGCGCGAAGTTGGCTTCGCCTTCGCTTCTTTGCCAGACGCGATTCCGGCTTTCTAAGCTTCGTTCTTGCGAACCGGAGTTGTTTCTTTCGCCCTCGCTCTTGGGGCTTGGAGGGCAAGAAGGGGGTGGGGGGGTCGGGAAAGGTGAAGGGGTCATCTTTGCCCCTCTCACCCCCGCCTTGGCCCGACCTCAACCCCTTTTTACAGCTTAGAGGTCGGGCTCCGAGCGGTTTCCCGATCCGGTTCGGTCCAACCTGTCGGGCAGCTTCCTAACCTCGGAAAACACCCCGAGACTTGCCCCCCCCCAACCCCACCCCCACCCCGGCGAGGCGTCGGGGCCTTTGCCGGCCTGGGAAGCCGCCCCTCCCTGTCCGGAGAATTGTCGGAAGCGGGGCGCAAATTGCAATGGTCGGAAGCGAATCTCTTGCGATCCAGAAACCGGGGAGGTGCGGCCGATTTGGGGCGGGGGGGAGGAGAGTTGCAGCCACATTGCACCCTGGGGAGGGGGGGGGGAGACCTCTGTGGTTGGGTTTGAGGTCAGGAGGCAGAGCTCCCCTCCTTCTTTCCCTGCCCGCATCCAGCCTTCGCGCGTCTCTTGAACCCCGCTTCCGAAGACTCGCTCGCCCGGTTCTTTCGCCGAAGCTTGCTGCCTTTGCAGGCTGAGCCCCGCGAGGGAGGGGCGGGGAGGGGGGGGGTTTCTGGCAGGCTGTCGGGGCGGGCAAGTTGCAGCAAATCGGTCGGTCGGCGGTAATTAAAGACTTCACAGAGCTCAGATGAGACAAACGAAGCGAGCTTCACTGCAGCTTGGCGGGGGACCCTCCCCCCCACCCCGAGCTTTCTTGACTCTCTCTCTCTCTCTCTCTCTCTCTCTCTCTCTCTCTCTCTCTCTCTCACACACACACACACACACACCCAGCCGGGCTTTCCTAAGGGTCTCGCTTCCCAAGGTCAGGGACTGTGAAAACCCGCAAACACGTGTACCCCTCAGGTGCTGCTTTAAGAAGCTTAAAGACGCAACGAAGCTAGAGAACCAGAGGCAAGTAGCTTGTCTGGGCTGGACCACTTTGGTTTGCGGGTGGGGGGGGAAGGGGGTGGTGAGGGAGGAGGAAGAGGAGGAGGCAGGAAGAACGTAAGAAAAAAAAGGAGGTAAACCCGCGCCTTTTTTTGCACGTGGTCAAATCGCCTCTCGAAGTCAAGAAAAAAAGTGAAATTTCCTAATTTCCGAGTCCAACTCCGTGAATGGTACAGTCCAGGCAGAACTCGTCCACTTGATAAGGTCTCCGTATAAAATTAACCTGCCTTCTTTCTTTTATCCTTTTAACGCCTAGGCCGGCGTTATGTCCATTTCCTCCCCCCCCCAAAAAAAATGTTCTCTTTAAAAGGTGTGGACTTCAACTCCCACAATTCCTCAGGCCAAATCCTGGAGGTTAAAGTCTGCACCTGTGAAAGTGGCCAAGGTTTTTTTAAAAAAATGTATTATTAAAATGCAATGTATTTAAGGCTGACTTGCTTTCCCACCGCTTCTCCCTATTCGGATAAATATAGGGGGGTGGGTAGAGAAGACGAGTTATACAAGCTGATGAGAATTGTTTTCATGAATGATGCGTGTATGCAATTAAAATATTGCGTTTTTCGAAACAGGGCCACAGAGAAAAATATATATAAAAATTATGATTAAATTTAAAAGTTAAATTTCACTTTTGCAGGAACAGAGGTTTTCAAATTCCGTTGTTCAATTTTTACACTTTTAAAAAAAGCTCCTTGGCCTGGAAAGGGTCCGCACCAGGCCTCCTTAAACCGAATCGTTGGAGACTTAATTCGGTGTAAACGCATCCTGCTGGAACGAGCATAAGCAAATCGCTTAGCTTTCGAATCGTCTCGGGAGCGCCAGGCGATTAAAAATCCGGCGTTTTTCGCTCCGCTTTGTAAATCTGCGCAGATTTTGCACGCCGAAGCGTCGGGAAACGCCGGATTTAAACGCCCCTCTTTTTGGAAAACGGCAGCAATTCGGTTTCTTTGCAGCTTCAGGGGCGGAAAAAGGGAGGGGTTTTTTTTGGGGGGGGGGAGGAAACGGAACTACCAACTGGGATCAGGGTGCAAACACCGGGGTGCAAATATCCAGCGCAAATCGGACCTGTTGCTAAGGCTGTTTGTGCAAGCCGAGGGTGCAATTAAATTAAATTTCCTCTCCCTCCCGGATCAATATATTCCCCTCCAGATTTTCTTGTGGCGCAGAGATGAAAAAACACATCCCTAATGCAAGTATTATTTGGGGAAATTACCCGGTTCTGTTTTAAACCCAAAGAGGCAGTTTAGTCTAGTGGTTAAGACACCGGGCTAGAAAGTGAGTTCTAGTATCGCCCTAGGCATGAAAGCCACCTGGTTGACTTTAATAACCAGGAGGCAGTGAGTTCTAGTCCTGCCTTGGTATCAAAACCGGCTGGGTGACTTTGGGCCAATCTTTGGGAGATGGAGAGTTCTAGTTCCACCTTAGGCATGAAAGTCGGCTGGGTGAGTTGGGGGCAAATATCAGGAGACGGTGAGTTCTAGTCCTGCCTTAGGGGAAAAGAAAAGGTTGAGGACTGAGCCACTGCGGATTGTAGAACCAAATGAGAAGGCTCTTTGGTCCTGATTTACAGACGGCCCATCCATCTCCCTGCTGCGTCCTAAAACGAGGTGTCTGTTTTTAGGGGTTATTCTGCCCCTTGAAGCTCTTCCCTTTTCCGTCCGTTTAACGAGGGACGGAAGGCACACACACACCCCCCCTCTCTCTCTTCCTCTTTCTTTCTCTTTTTCTCTCTCTCTTTCTCTCATCCTCTTTCTTTTTCTCTCTCTTTCTCTCTCTCTCTCTCTCTCTCGTCCTCTTTCTCTCTCTCTCTCTCTCTCTCTCTCTCTCTCTCTCTCTCTCTCTCTCTCTCTGTCTCTCTCTTTCTCTCTCTCTCTCTCGTCCTCTTTCTTTCTTTTTCTCTTCTTGTTCTCTCTCTCTCTCTCATCTTTCTTTCTCTCTCTCTGTCTTGTTCTCTCTCTCTCCCCCGTCTCTCTCTCTCTCTCTCTCTCTCTCTCTCTCTCTTGTCCTCTCTTTCTCTTTCTCTGTCTTGTTCTGTCAGTTTCTCTCTCTCTCTCTCTCTCTTGCTCTGACCCTCCCTCCTTCTGCCTCGTTCTACCCCTCCCTCTCTTTGTCTCATTCCCTATCTCTTATTCTCATCCTCTCTCGTCCTCACATTTTCTCTCATTCTCTTTCATTCTCTCTCTGCTTCTGTCTCTTATTCTGCCTTTCTCTCACTCTGCCTTTCATTCTCCCTCGCCCTCATTCTGTCTCTTCTTCTTTTCCTTATTCTCCCTCTCTTGCTCTTTCTCTCCTTTCTTTCACTCGTTCGCATCCCCTCATTCTTTCTCTTTCTCTCATTCTCATTCATTCTCTTCCTTGATCTCTCTCTCTGCTTCTTTCTCTCTCATTCTGTCTCTTATTCTCCATTTCTCTCTCTCTCTCTCTCTCTCTCTTTCTCCCTTTCTTTCTCTCATTCCCTCGCTCATTGTCTCTCTCTCTCTCATTCTGTAACTTATTCTCTCTTTCTCTCATTCTGTCTCTTGTTCTTTCTTTCTAATTCTCTCTCTAATTCTCTCTCTTATTGTCCCTCTCTTTCTCTCTCTCACCCTCCCAATATTTAAAATCAAGCTTTGGACCCCGCAGAAAGGCCACGTCCCCCCATCATCCCCAGCCAGTGGGAAGGGATGATGGGAAAGCCACAGGAAAGTTTTAATTTAAATTTGGAAGCTGTAATTCATGATGAATGTGTATTGGAGGGAAAAATGTCTGTTTTTGCCCACCGCGGTGCAAAAATAATTTATATTTTGCAGTCATTTCCTTTATTGTGTTCTTTCCCCCCCCCCTCTGCTTTCTTTTCATTTCCTTTTTGTGTTGATACAGAGGCATCCTCAATGCTGGTATTAGTAGTCCTTGCGTTACAACAGTTCATTTAATGACAGTTCAAACTTACAAAAGTGAAAAAAGAGACCGAAGGCCGTTTTTCACACATATGACCGTTGCAGCATCCCCGTGGTCACGTGATCAAAATCCAGTCATTTGGCAACTGACTCGCATTTACGACGGTCGCCGTGTCCCGGGGGTCACGTGATCCTCTTTTGCGACCTTCTGACAAGCAAAGTCAATGGGGGGGAAGCCCAGATTCGCTTAACGGCCGTGTGACTAAATTAACCGCTGTAGTAATCCATTTAACAATTGTGGCAGGAAAGTAAAATGGCAGGAAAGTAAAACTCACTTAACAACTGTCTCACTTAGTAACAGAAATTTTGGTCTCAAATGTGGGCGTAAGTCAAGGACTACCTGTGTTTCTTTCTCATGGGGGCTATTTCACTTTCTGTACCTCCTCTTGGGGGGGGTCAAAGATTTGGGGGCATGTGTTACAAAGGGAAGCTCTTTTGCAATGTTGGGGTAGCATTTTTGAAAACCTCCAGTGTTGGAGCACCCACAACTCCTGGTGGCAGGTTGTTCCACTGGTTAATCATCCTCACTGTTAGGAAGTTTCTCCTTAATTCCAGCTTCTTTCCTTGAAGGGTGTCCATCCATTGCTTCTTCTCCAGTTGACCCCATTAGGAATTGAGCTCCATCAGACTGAAGATTTGATCTTTAGAGACGCAAAGCAACTCACCAGATCCTTAGAGAAACATTGTTGTTGTTGTTAGTTGCGAAGTCATGTCCGACCCATCGTGACCCTATGGACAACGTTCCTCCAGGCCTTCATGTCCTCTACCATCTTCTGGAGTCCATTTAAGCTCACGCCTCCTGCTTCAGTGACTCCATCCAACCACCTCATTCTCTGTCGTCCCCTTCTTCTCTTGCCCTCAATCTTTCCCAGCATGAGGCTCTTCTCCAGTGAGTCCTTCCTTCTCATTAGGTGGCCAAAGTATTTGAGTTTTAGCTTCAGGATCTGGCCTTCTAAAGAGCAGTCAGGGTTGATCTCCTCTAGGACTGACCGGTTTGATCGCCTTGCAGTCCAAGGGACTCGCAGGAGTCTTCTCCAGCACCATAGTTCAAAGGCCTCAATTCTTTGGCGCTCAGCCTTTCTTATGGTCCAGCTTTCACTGCCATACATTGCAACTGGGAAGACCATAGCCTTGACTATACGCACTTTTGTCGACAGGGTGATGTCTCTGCTTTTTAGTGTGCTGTCTAGATTTGCCATGGTTTTCCTCCCCAGGAGCAAGCGTCTTTTAATTTCTTGGCTGCAGTCCCCATCTGCAGTGATTTTGGAGCCCAGGAAAATAAAATCTGTCACTACCTCCATTTCTTCCCCATCTATTTGCCAGGAATTAAGAGGGCCAGATGCCATGATCTTAGTTTTCTTAATGTTTAGTTTCAACCCAACTTTTGCACTCTCCTTCTTCACCCGCAACAAGAGGCTCTTTAGTTCCTCTTCACTTTCTGCCATTAGAGTGGTATCATCTGCGTATCTTAGGTTGTTGATACTTCTCCCGGCAATCTTAATTCCAACTTTTGATTCATTAGAGAAACATTAGAGGCTCTGAAAGGATCAGCCGAGAGATTAGGTTTGGCTTCCCCGGGGAGTGGCGGGTGGAGAGGGGGGTCTAGAACGAGCAGAGAGTCTTTAAGAAGGATGTTCTGGATGTTCTCCCCAAACATCGAGAGGAGGGTGTGAAGGTGAGGTCATCCAGGCAAGGTGTAATATATGTGGCTTTGCCCTACCTGGGTAAGCTCCTTGTGACGGATGGCCTTTGAGGAGGGGGTTCATGATATTTCTGTATTTATTTCTGCAGCGGCTGCCTGGATTCGTGGCCCTATACATGGGAGGGAGGGAGGAAGAAGAGGGAGGGAGGAAGGAAAGGAAAAGAGAAGGGGAAGCAAAGGGGAAAGAAAAGGGAGGAAGGAAGGAAGGGAAGATAAAATGAAGACAAAGAAGGAAGAGAAGAAGGAAGGAGAACCAAGAAGGAAGGGATGGAAGGGGGAAGAAGGAGCAAGGGAGGGGAAAGAGGGAGGGAGGGAGGGAAGGAAAGAAGGAATGGGTGACAGAATGAGGAAGAAAGCAAAAATAACAAAGGAGGAGGAGAAAGGGAAGGAAAAGGAAGGGAGGAGGAAGGAAAGGAAGAAAAAGGAAGGAAAGGAAGGGAGGAAGCAGAAAGGAAATAAGGGAAGGAGGAAATAAAAAGAAAGGGGAAAGAAAGGAGAGAGGAAGGAAGGAAGGAAGGAAGGAAGGAAGGAAGGAAGGAAGGAAGGAAGGAAGGAAGGAGAAAAAGAAAGGGAACGAGGAAGAGAGGACGGAAAGAAGAGAGAGAGGGAAGGAAGGTTTTGATCACGACCGTGGGGAAGCCACAATGGTCACAAATGCGAGGATCTCTCTAAGTGGTCCTTTTTTTCCAGCGTCGGTTGCTAAACGAATGGTTGTGAGTCAAGGTCTACCTACAGCCCCTAATTAAAGCAACCCAGTTGGACAGTAGGCAAGATATAACGTCTGTGAGAGTGAACATCTCATAACATCTCAAGAAAAGCTTCCCAAGGTGAATTCAGACAGGTGAGATGAGGATGAAGGCAGAGTGACTTTTTCTTGACTGTAGAGGGAGGGGTATTTGCATCTCCTGCCGGAGAGGAACGAAAATGAATTAATAGCTGTCTTATGTTGATGTTGGCAAGGAGACACCATGGACCACCTTCGTTGCTATTATACCAGTTTAGCTCTAATAAAATCATACTAAGTTGCAGCCAAGAGGGGTCCTTGCCAGAGAACCAGCTTCCCATCCTTGCAAGTATCTTCTGTCGTTCCCCTCAGATATCCAGAGCTAGGAATGAGCGGGAGGTGCTATCTCACTTGAACAGCCCACCACCGTCAAGGTAAGCTTCGTAGGTCCTTTGTGGAGGCCCACCACAACCACGTCTAGGTAGATATCTATGGACATTCTCCATCCTCCAGGTGATGGTTGTCCCAAAGGTGCCTTTTCAAGAGGCAACTGGACTTCCTTGTTTTTCCTTTGAAGACTTTCTGCTTCTCATCCCAGAAGCTTCTTCAGAGCTGGATGAGAAGCAAAACCTCTTCCAAGAAAGACAAGAAAGTCCAGTTGCCTCTTGAAAGAGAATTTTGGGGACAACCATGACCTGGATGACTGAGACTCTCCATAGAAATTGTCCTGGGACAGAGCTGAAGGATCTTCTGGGATGAGAAGCCAAACATCTTCAAAGGAAGAACAAGGAAGTCTAGTTGCCTCCTGAAGAAGCACCTTTGGGACATGTCAAAGTAGGAATGGAGATGTTAAGGTTGAAGAAATTGGACAACCCTTTGTTGCATCTTCTGAAGGAGGTAGAACATGCATGGTGAGCAGGCAACTCTAGTGCTGACTTTTTTGACCAAATTGTGGCGGTCTCTGTGGAAACAAACATTGGGGTGACTCCATGGGTCTCTATAGACTCCATAACACATTTACACCTTGAAGTATGCCATGATTATCTTTCATCAAGGACACACACCCTCAAATCCAAGGAGCTGTGGTTCTTCAGATAATAAAACACTTTTTCCACCTAGGCATTCTGTGGATGCATCTTGGTGTACAGGCAGTTTCAACTTACAACCATTTGTTTAAAGTTACAACTGCACTGAAAAAAGTCATTTATGACCATTTTCCCACACTTAACAATCATTGCAGCATCCCCGTGGTCACGTGATTGAAATTCGGACCCTTGGCAACTAGTTGCAGTGTCCCTGGAGGGGGGGTGGCCCTCACGTAATCCCCTTTGCCTACCTTCTGACCGGCAAACTCAATGGGGAAGCCCAGATTCACTCAACAACCGTGTCACTAATTTTACAACTGCAGTGATTCACTTAACAACTGTGGCAAGAAAAGTCATAAAATGGGGCAAAACCCACTTAACAAATGTCTCGCTTATCAACAGAAATTTCAGGCTCAGCTATGGTCGTGTGTTGAGGATTACTCATATACTGCAAAGTTGAGATTTGCTGGGGGCGAAAGATAGATATCATTGACCTTAGAGATGTAGACGATTAGCTGGAGGGCCCAAGTTGGGTGAATTGCATCACCCTTTTTTTTTTTTTAGATTTATGTGTGCAAGTAGATAGTAAGGACAGAAGGATAGTTCTCTAAACAAAAGAAGCATTTTTAAATCCATAAGATACCGATAACATTCAGAAGCAGCTTAGGCAGACAGCTTCCTGATTCAATCAATTAATCACACTACAGCCGGAAGGAACCGTGGAGGTCATCTAGCCCAACCCCCTGCTCAGGCAGGAAACCCTATACCATTTCAGACAAACAGCTGTCCAATCTCTTCTTAAAAACCTCCAGTGATGGAGCACCCTCAACTTCTGGTGGCAAGCTGTTCCACTGGTTAATTTCCCCCAATGTTAGAAAGTTCCTCCTTAGTTCCAGGTTGCTTCTCTCCTTGACGAGTTTCCACCCGTTGCTTCTTGTCCTGCTTTCAGGTGCTTTGGAGAATAGCTTGACTCCCTCTTCTCTGGGGCACCCCTGGGATACTGGAAGACTGCTATCATGTCACCCCTGTTTCTTCTTTTCTCCAGACTAACCACATCCAAATCGTGCAGCCATTCTTCCTATGTTATTCTCTTCAGGCCTTTAATCATCCTAGTTACTCTTCTTTGCACTTTTCCCAAAGTCTCAAGGTCTTACTTGTAATGTGGCGAGCAAAACTGGATGCAGAAATCCAGGTGTGACCTCACTAAAGCTTTGAAAAGCGGTACTAATACTTCACATGATTTTGATGCTAAGCCTCCGTTTAGACCACCAAGGACTGTGTTGGCTTGTTTTGGCTGCCGCCGCACAGGCCTGGCTCATGTTTAAGAGATCGTCCACTAGGACTCTCTCTCAGAAATATAAGGGGTGGGGTGGGGAGGTGCAGCACAATTGAACTTGCAAAATTCAATTATTCTAGCTAAACTCAGCTGATTTTAGCTTTCCTATAGAGCTGATTTTCTTGACCAGTCTGCCTTGTGCAGGGGTAGGCAACCTTGGCTCTTTATGACTCATGGACTTCAACTCCCAGAATTCCTGAGCCAGCACGGCTCAGCTTGGAAACCTTTCCCTTTCCCCTCAGCATGGCTGGCTCAGGAATTCTGGGAGTTGAAGTCCACCAGTCTTAAAGCGGCCTAGGCCTAGGCCAGGGGTAGGCAACCTTGGCTCTTTATGACTTATGGACTTTAACTCCCAGAATTCCTGAGCCAGCATGGCTCAGCTTGGAAAACTTTCCCTTTCCCCTCAGCATGGCTGGCTCAGGAATTCTGGGAGTTGAAGTCCACCAGTCTTAAAGCGGCCTAGGCCTAGGCCAGGGGTAGGCAACATTGGCTCTTTATAACTGGTGGACTTCAACTCCCAGCATTCCTGAGGCAGCCTGACTCAGCTTGGAAACCTTTCCCTTTCCCCTCAGCATGGCTGGCTCAGGAATTCTGGGAGTTGAAGTCCACAAGTCTTAAAGAGGCCTAGGCCTAGGCCAGGGGTAGGCAACCTCGGCTCTTTTATGACTCATGGACTTCAACTCCCAGAATTCCTGAGCCAGCATGGCTCAGCTTGGAAACCTCTCTCATTTCCCCTCAGCATGGCTGGCTCAGGAATTCTGGGAGTTGAAGTCCACAAGTCTTAAAGAGGCCTAGGCCTAGGCCAGGGGTAGGCAACCTTGGCTCTTTTATGACTCATGGACTTCAACTCCCAGAATTCCTGAGCCAGCCATGTTGAAGTCCATGAGTCATAAAGAGCCAAGGTTGCCTACCCCTGGCCTAGTGCAACTTTCTCAACCTAGGCAACTGGGCTTCCAGAATTCTCCCATCCTTCCTCTTTTTTCCTTCCTTCTGATCTTTCTCTCTCTCTCCCTCCCTCCCTTCCACTTTGCCTCCTTCCTTCCTGCCTGCCTGCCTCCTTTTCTCTCTCTTCCTGTTTCCTTTCTTCCTCTTTCTCTCCCTTCCTTCCTTCCTCACTCCCTCCATCTCTCCTGCTTTTCCTTTTTTTGCACCCTTTTCCTGTCGTCTTCCCTCCCTTCCCCTCTTCTCTTCCTGTTTTTTTCTTTCTTTCCTTCCTTCCTTCCTTCCCTTTTTCTTGCTCCCACTCTTTTCCTTTCATCCTCCCTCCCTCCCTCTCTACATTTCTCTTCCTATTTTTCCCTCCCTCCCTCTTCTGGCAAGGAGAGCTTCCTTAGCTAAGCAGAGTCTCACGTCCGCCCAGATCCCCTCTCCCCTCCTCTGCAAAGTGTCAAGAGAATTTCCACCCAGGCAAGTCCCTTCTTATCCCCAGTTGGGATGACGGGTTGTGCGAAGGCTTGGCCCAGCTACACAGGTTTTCCTCTTTGACAATCCCTCCTCTAGCTTTGCTTGCAGAGCTTTGAACTCACTCCAGTTCTGCTCTGCAGCTTTCTGGCAATGCCACAGATGTGGAAGCAAACACTCGCAAGCCCAAGTGCAAACGTGCAACCTTTCTTTTTTTTCAAATGACTACAAGGACCCGTATCTAAAAGGGGGCCCCAGGGACTCAAAGGGGTCACTGGTGGCTATTTCAGAAGCCAGAGGCAGCCATGCCTGGGGTTTCGTTAAGATGACAGCTCTCCTGTCTCCTTCTCTGGACACCTTGAGGACTCCATTTTGAAGGCTTAGGCACTTCAACTCCCAGAATTCCCCAGACAACATGGTCTGGACCAGGGGTTTTCAAACGTGGCCCTTTTATGACTGGTGGACTTCAACTCCCAGAATTCCAGGAATTCTGGGAGTTGAAGTCCACCAGTCATAAAAGGGCCAAGTTGGAAGATTCCCCTGGTCTGGATCCAAGCCTGCAGGTTCATCAAAATGGCCGACTGAGGAATTCTGGGAGTTGAAGTCCACCAGTCATAAAAGGGCCAAGTTGGAAGATTCCCCTGGTCTGGATCCAAGCCTGCAGGTTCATCAAAATGGCCGACTGAGGAATTCTGGGAGTTGAAGTCCACCAGTTATAAAAGGGCCAAGTTGGAAGATTCCCTGGTCTGGATCCAAGCCTGCAGGTTCATCAAAATGGCCAACTGAGGAATTCTGGGAGTTGAAGTCCACCAGTCATAAAAGGGCCACGTTTGAAGACTCCTGGTGTGGATCCGAGCCTGCAGTTTCATCAAAATAGCCGACTGAGGAATTCTGGGAGTTGAAATCCACCCCTCTTAAAGTTGTCAAGATTGAGAAATCTCTTCCAAAATGGCCTCTTTACGACGTGTGGATTTCAACTCCCAGAATTCCTGCAACTGTCATAAGTACATGCCAATTGCCAAGCTTCTGAATTTTGTTCAGCTGACTATGGAGATGGCGCAACAATCGTAAGCATGAAAAAGTTACATTTTTCAGTGCTATCGAAACATTGTTAAGTTGAGGAATACCCGTAGTCCTCGATTTACAACCACTCATTTCGTGACCGTTCAAAGTTATGATGGCACTAAAAAAAAAGTGACTGGTCCTTGCACTTATAACTGCCCTAGATCCTTATGATCATATGATGAAAATCTGGGCAGTTGTGACAGTTGCAGTGTTCCAAGGTCACATGATTGCTTTTTATGACCTTCCCAGCCAACGTCCTACAAGCAAAGTCAATGGGGGAAGCGGGATTTGCTTAATGACCACACGATTCACTTAAGAACTGCTGCAATTCGCTTAACAACAGTAGAAGAAAAAGGCCACCAAATCAGATATGACTCATTTAGCCTTGTTTGGCAAGAGAAATTCTGTTTTCATTTGTTGTCATAAGTTGAGGACTGCCTTTATTTGAAGTTTACTAGGAGTCATTGGTGCTCCTGAAGAAAAAACACAAACTTTAAGAATTTCAATTGTAAGGAGCAAGTGACTCAGAGAAGGAAAAATACCCAGTCCATCGTGAACCCATCTCGTATGTGGTCACAACAGAAGAATGGTTTCACAAGACCATGGAAATTTCCAAGCTGACCTTGAAAACACCCAGAAACCTGGTTTCTCAGGACAGTGTCTAAATAATTGGGGAATATTTGTTTCCAAGTGGTCTGAACTTTGTAGAGTTCCCTCATGAGATGTTTCAAGGACAACCCCAAGGGAGAAATAGTTCTGTTGACAAGATCATGATGAATGGCTAGATAGTTGCTGGAGGGTTTGTCCACCTCCTCCTGAGGTCCATACCAACTAGATAGGCATCAAGAATTTGTCCTATTTTTTCGGTTATCAACAGGAGTGGTCTCATGAAGATAAGACGGGATGGCTTCTACCTAGTTGCTTTGGGATCTAAGACTCTTGCATTAGAAGTTAAATTTGGTCCACTCCGCAAGACAAAATTGAGGGTCTTCTTTGGGTCTTGGTGGAAGAATCTCTGTGGTGAGAAGGTGGTGGACCTCAGATTCCGAGGTTAGCCAGGAACATCTGGAGAACATCAACATGTGGAGAGCATCTCTATCTTCTCCTCTCTTTCCTCCTCCTCCTCTTTAGGTTCTCCTTCTCTACCTTCCCTTTCTTCTCATTTCTCTCCTTCTCTATCTTCTCCTTCTCTCTTTTCTCCTCCTCCTCCTCTATATTCTCCTCTATCTCTTTCCTCGCTATCTCCTCCTCCTTCTTCTGTATTTTCTCTTTCACTCCTCTTCTCCTCTATCTCCTCTTTTTTCTCCTCTTTTTCCTTCTTTTTCCTTCTCCTTTTTTCCACCAGCTTTTTCCTTCCTTCCTTCCTTCCTTCCTTCCTTCCTTCCTTCCTTCCTTCCTTCCTTCCTTCCTTCCTTCCTTCCTTCCTTCCTTCCTTCCTTAACTTAGTTTCCTAGTGAAGCAGCATTCATGTATCAGGAAGGCTGAATTGACCACAAGCTGCAGGGGACATGTCTGTGTGTGTGTGTGTGTGTGTGTGTGTGTGTGTGTGTGTGTTGTGTTGTGTGTGTGTGTATCTCCCAGCCCAGATCATGGGGGCATTATCTTCTTCTCTCCCAGGGGCAGCTATTTATGACTCGGCCAGGCTCAGCAAATTGCCCCTTCAATCTTTAACGTTCCTCTGTCCCCTGAGGGAGGCTTTGCAGCCATGAGGTCCGGCTGCTTGGCTGGCTGATAGCTTTCGGAGGTTTTAAAAAAACAGGTTTTGGGAATAGTGGTGGGGTGGGGATGGATGGGAGGAGGGTTGGCAAGAAGGTAGAAATAGACCAGGCTCTGCATGCACCAGGCCAGTTCAGGCAAAATTGTGTCTTTCTGTGATCAATTTCATTTGCATTCAGCAGTTGGGGAAATGAAGGCAGTCCCAGTCATCCTTTTAACGACCTTACAACATCACAGAAAAAAGCAACTTATGACTGTTTTTCACACTTACGACCATTGCAGCATCCCCACTGTGATTAAAATTTGGACACCTGGCAACTGACTCATATTTATGACTGTTGCAGTGTCCCGGGGCCACTGCGATCTTCTGACAAGCAAAGTCAAATGGGAGGGAAGCCAGATTCACTTAACAACCGTGCTACTAACTTAAGAACTGCAGGGATTCACTCAACAACGGTGGCGAGAAAGGTTGTAAAACGGGGCACTTAACTGTTGCAGCATCCCCGTGGCAGGACTGGAACTCGCCATCTCCTGGCGACTAGTCCCAAATCATCCAACTGTCTTTCATGGCTAAGGCAGAACTTGAACTCATGGTCTCCCAGATTCTAAAACATATTAGATGCTTTAATCGCTAAACCAATCTGTTTGTCAAAACTATGGACCTAATATGGAGCTTGAACCAAGAGATTCACCACCCAGGGCCAAATTGTCAGAAACACAACTCGGGAGTTTTTCTGAACATCACTGATGGAAGCGCACTCTGACCTTATTGTTTGGCTGAAACCTTTCCCCTGAGATGCTAGTTTTCTACTTGCAGGGATTTCCCTCCAATGTATGGTGCAACCATTTCTCAGCTGTCTTTCTCTATGGTGGAAACTATGTATGTAGATTCTTGGTTTATTCGTGTAGTCTGTTTGCTGGATTATACCTTGGGTGCTGCTGTTATCCTCAGATGCTGAACAAATCCCACTGATCAGGATTTCAGGAACTTAGAATAAATTTATGAATTGCATCCACACGTACAGGTACAATAGACCTTGACTTAACAAAAAAAAGAATAATGAATATTATTTCACTGGCATTAAACATTAAAAATAACATAATAACAGAGTTGGAAGGGACCTTGGAGGTCATCTAGTCCAACCCCCTGCTCAGGCAGGAAACCCTATACCATTTCAGGCAAATGGCTGTCCAGTCTCTTCTTAAAAACCTCCCAGTGTTGGAGCATTCATCGCTTCTGGAGGCAGGTGGTTCCACTGGTTAGTTGTTCTAACTGTCAGGAAGTTTCTCCTTAGTTCCAGGTTGCTTCTCTCCTTGACTAGTTTCCATCCGTTGCTTCTTGTCCTGCCTTGCCACCAACTTTCCTTGGTGGGGATTTCAGGAACCCACAATTGCACCCTACCACCCAACCAACATTTTCAGTTTTTGAATATTTATCTCCCAAGACTAGCCTTCCCAATAGAATGTCAAATAGGACATTGGTGGTTATACTCAGGCTATAATTTTGTGCTTCAAGTGTGAATATTAACATGACCTCTGAACTTGTTTACTACAAGGCAGCTGTTTTCCTGCTCCCGTATTGGGCTCTTAGAGGTCCATTGGAGCACTAGGTCAATGGTCAAGCAGAATGACAAGGAGCTTGGGCCATCCGTTCCCCCTTGCGATCCACTTTGATTTCACAGATCTGGTTTATGACTAAACCACAAATGGGAGCTGCCTTCTTGTGGCTGGACAATGTCTCTAAAGACCGCAGTTGTCCCCATGCTCCGGTGATTGGAGATGAACCATGAAATTCAACCAATCCTAGGAAGGAAGCCTTTATCAAATGGAAACTGATCGAAGAGAGAAGCAACCTAGAACTAAGGAGGAAACTTCCTGACAGTAAGAACAACTAACCAGTGGGACAACCTGCCTCCAGAAGTTGTGAATGCTCCAACACTGGAAGTTTTTAAGAAGAGACTGGACAGCCATTTGTCTGAAATGGCCTGTAGGGTTTCCTGCTTGAGCAGGGGGTTGGACTAGATGACCTCCAAGGTCCCTTCCAATGCTGTTATTCAGAGGAGGAGGAGGAGGAGGAGAGAAGGGGGTAGGACTAGAAGACCTCCAAGGTCCCTTACCTATTTTGTTATTCAGAGGAGGGGAGGAGAGAAGTGTCTCCTACTTGAGCGGGGGGTTGGACTAGATGACCTCCAAGATCTCTTCCAACTCTGTTATTATGTTATGCTATTAAAATCCCATTGTGAGATGGAAATAAGTCTTAGCCAGGTCACTCCAACAATCCGGCAAGTTTGTGCTGCAGCTGTTGACAGGTGTCTATGGATTCTGGGATGTTGCCCTGGAGATCTTCAAGCTGCTCTGCTCATTGGTGAGGTCCACCATGAGTGAAGAAATATCCTAGTCTGATTCTTGCAAAATCCAGGATTGAGTTGCGGGATGGGAAGTTTTTAATGTTTGTGGCATTGTGGAGGAAGACTGACTTCCTCCAGGAGGTTCCGTCCTCCATCTGCTCCTTCAGACCTTTCAATCCACGCTGTCCTTCTTCGAGCCATCTTTTAAGTCCTCGACTTAAAATGAATGGCTCGTTTAGCGACCGTTCAGAGTTACAAAGACACTGGAGAAAGGACGGCCTTTCACACTTACGACCGTTGCAGGTCACGTGATCCAAATTCAGATGCTTGGCAACGGGCTCAGATTTACGACAGTCGCAACGTCCTGGCAGGGAAAGGACGAATCCTTGGTGGGAAGTGTAATAAGTAGCCCGGCCTATAGACTTCTGAATTCCCAAGTATCTAAAGCACTCTGACACAGATTCAGATGCTTGGCAACGGGCTCAGATTTATGACAGTCGCAGCGTCCTGGCAGGGAAAGGACGAATCCTTGGTGGGAAGTGTAATAAGTAGCCTGGCCTATAGACTTCTGAATTCCCAAGTATCTAAAGCACTCTGACTCCTTCCAAATATTGGGGTTTAACAACCATGACACAAAAACACAGGTCATAATGTCAGGCACACACGACTCAACAATTACCCCCTTGAATTTCCTAGCTGGTTTTTCCAAGACTCCGGCGTTCCTTGCAACCCATGTCTGCTTGTTTCTCCATGCATTCCCCAACAGGTAACCTGGTTCCCAGATGCAACACCTTTGCGTCTCCAGCAGCGCCTTGCAGATCGCAGCAAGCAAAGGTCCTCAACTTATAATAGATCGCTTAGTGACCGTTCAAAGTTACAACAGCACTGAAAAAAGTGATTTAGGACCGTTTTTCACCCTTACGACCTTTGCAGCATCCCCCACGGTCACGTGATAAATACAACTGATTCGTATTTATGACGGTGTTGCAGCGTCCCCCTGTCACGTGATCCCCTGCCGACAAGCAAAGTCAGTGGGGGAAGCCCAGATTTGCTTAAGAACCATGTTCCAAACTTATCCACTTACAGGGATTCACTTAAGAAAGGTCGTAAAACTGGGGCACTTCACCAATGTCTTGTTTAGTGAAAAGAAATGTTGGGCCCCGTGGTGGTCCTAAGTCGAGGACCGCCTTTTACGAATGCAGTGAATGAACGAATGCGGGGCACGATCCACCCGACTGACAGCATTGCTTTTCGGATCTTACAAGGTGCATCTTTTTATTTTATTTTATTATTTTATTTTTTCCTCTCTCTTTTTCTCCACGACTGCCTGTTCCAGAAAAATAGCTCGGGGTGACGGCCATGCTGCACACATTCTTGATGAACCGAAAAAAGGGGGGGGGAAATGATGTCGAGGCAGAGAAGGGAAATGTGTGGCCCGCGGGCACGGTGGGAAGGGAAGAGAGTTCTTTCCTTTGCACAGGCTTGTTTGAAAATATGCACAGCGGAGTGTGCAGCTTGGAAGACCGAATGTTGTAAATCTTTGCTGCTTTTGGTCAAGCCAACCAGACAGGCTGGAATTGGGGAGGGAGGGGAAGGGAAGGTTGTGGGGAGGGGCGCGTCCCTGGCCTTTGAACAACTAATCCAATCAGGGCAGAGGTGGAAGGGACCTTGGAGGTCTTCCAGTCCAACCCCTCCACCTTTCTCAAGCTGGAAACCTTGATTCAATCCTCCATCCTTCCGAGGTCGGTAAAATGAGGCCCCAGGTGGTTGAGGGCAAAATGGTGATTGCTTAGAGAGGGCTGTAAAGCGCGATGAAGCAGTACATACGTAAGTCTAAGGGCTGTTGCTATCTCTGACAAGGTGTTGTCCAGTCTCTTCTTAAAACCCTCCAGTGTTGGAGCATTCACCGCTTCTGGAGGCAGGTTGTTCCACTGGTTAATTGTTCTAACCGTCAGGAAGTTCCTCCTTAGTTCCAGGTTGCTTCTCTCCTTGACTAGTTTCCATCCGTTGCTTCTTGTCCTGCTTTCAGGTGCTTTGGAGAATAGCTTGACTCCCTTTTCTTTGGGGCAGCCCCTGAGAGATTGGAAGACTGCTATCATGTCCCCCCTCGTCCTTCTCTTCATTAAACCCAATTCCCGGGATTATGTGATCCTCTTTTGAGACCTTCTGACAAGCAAAGACAATGAGGGAAGCCAGTTTCACTTAACAGCTGTGTGACTAACTTAACAACTGCAGTGATTCAATCGGTAACTGTGGCAAGGAAGGTCATACAAACGGCCCAAAACTCACTGAACAAATGTCTCACTTAACAACAGAAATTTGGGGCTCAATTGTGGTCGTACATCAAGGACTTACCTGCAATGGGTTGACCAAAACTGGATGCAGTATTCCAGCTGTGGCCTTACTAAGGACTTATAAGGATTTATCAGAAATCTCCAGTTGTTGGAGGCCCGGGAAGTTGTGGAAGCTCCAACTCTGGAGGTTTTTAGGAAGAGATTGGACAGTGATTTGTCTGAAATGGTAGAGTTTCTTGCTTGGGGGAGGAGGAGGAGGAGGAGGAGGAGGAAGAGGAGGAGGAGGACTACAACTGTGGGATCATCAATGCTCTCTGAGCCTGGTGGTTTTCTTCAAGACATTTCATGATCCAAGTAGGTAACGTCATCAGTGCTACAAGGGAATGAGCTAGAGAGGAGGAGGAGGAGGTTAAGTGAACCATGGTTTGCCAAAATTGAAGTAAAAGCCAGTTTCCCCCCCAAAAAAAACGTCATAAGACACGGTCACATGACTGGAGGCTGCTTTCTGTTCGCCTGTTTGCCAAGAGCCCAAAGCGGCATCAGAACTCCGAATCTTAGGTAAGTCTATCAGAACTTCAAACCTTTGCTCAGCAACCCGTCGTATGCGTTGTGCAAATCCCCGGCTATTGTGCCGCCTCATTTTAGTTTAATGAGTCAGTTGGACCAAACGAGCTGGATTGGTGAATCCTGGTTTATGGACAGATATGTTAACTCTTACCCAGCTATCTGTCACTTCATTTAACAAACGGTGTTTAAGTACCCCATGGCTCGCGATTGGGAAACCTAGCCACTGTAGTTAGGTTGGGTTCTGAATGCAGCAAAGGGCAAGAAGTCCTCTACTTATAGCCATTCATTTAGTGACCACTTAGTGAAGTTACAATGACAGTGAAAAAAGTGGCCTATGGCCATTTTTCAGACTCATAACCGTTGCAGCATCCCCCTGGTCACATGATCAAAATTCAAATGATTGACAAGTGACTCATATTTACGACGGTCGCAGTGACCTGCGGTCCCATGATCCCCTTTTGCGAAACTTCTGACAAGCTAAGTCAATGGGGAAACCAGATTTACTTAACAACCATGTTGCTAATTTAACAACTGCAATGATTCAGTTAACAACGGTGGCAAGAAAGGTCGTAAAATGGGGCAAAACAATTGTCTTGCTTACCCATGTAAACTTGGGGCTCAATCGTGGTTGTATGTCGAGGAGTTCCAGAAAAACATCTACTTCTGCTTCATTGACTATGCTAAAGCCTTTGATTGTGTGGATCATAACAAACTGTGGCAAGTTCTTAAAGAGATGGGAGTACCAGACCATCTTATTTGTCTCTTGAGAAACCTATATGCGGGTCAAGAAGCAACAGTGAGAACTGGACACGGAACCACTGATTGGTTCAAAATTGGGAAAGGAGTCCGGCAAGGCTTGTATACTGTCGCCCTGCCTATTTAACTTATATGCAGAGCACATCATGAGAAAGGCAGGGCTAGATGAATCAAAAGTTGGAATTAAGATTGCCGGAAGAAACATCAACAACCTAAGATACGCAGATGATACCACTCTAATGGCAGAAAGTGAAGAAGAACTAAAGAGCCTCTTGTTGCAGGTGAAGGAGGAGAGTGCAAAACTTGGGTTGAAACTTAACCTTAAGAAAACCAAGATCATGGCATCCGGCCCTCTCAATTCCTGGCAAATAGATGGGGAAGAAATGGAGGTAGTGACAGATTTTATTTTCCTGGGCTCCAAGATCACCGCAGATGGGGACTGTAGCCAAGAAATTAAAAGACGCTTGCTCCTTGGGAGGAAAGCCATGGCAAATCTAGACAGCACACTAAAAAGCAGAGACATCACCCTGTCAACAAAAGTGCGTATAGTCAAGGCTATGGTCTTCCCAGTTGCAATGTATGGTAGTGAAAGCTGGACCATAAGAAAGGCTGAGCGCCAAAGAATGGAGGCCTTTGAACTATGGTGCTGGAGAAGACTCCTGCGAGTTCCTTGGACTGCAAGGCGATCAAACCGGTCAGTCCTAGAGGAGATCAACCCTGACTGCTCTTTAGAAGGCCAGATCCTGAAGCTAAAACTCAAATCCTTTGGCCACCTAATGAGAAGGAAGGACTCACTGGAGAAGAGCCTAATGCTGGGAAAGATCGAGGGCAATAGAAGAAGGGGACGACAGAGAATGAGGTGGCTGGATGGAGTCACTGAAGCAGTAGGCGTGAGCTTAAATGGACTCCAGAAGATGGTAGAGGACAGGAAGGCCTGCAGGAATGTTGTCCATAGGGTCGCGATGGGGCGGACATGACTTCGCAGCTAACAACAACAACATGTCGAGGATTACTGTATACCTCCTGAGCTTGGGTTGACTGACCATGGAGTTCTCCTTGATAGGAAGGTCCATCAATGGTCTTTTGAATGCATCAGAAGTTGTGTGGACATTCAAGTGTCTCTCATCTCCTGATCTACCTTGCCTCATCCCTTCCTTCTGCTTCTCCTAACTTGCTGCGAGTTCTAATTTCTCCTGGCTGCACCCAACCATTCCTTCTTCCCTGCTCCTGCTTCACCATTGGTTTGGATCAATTGATTTTGAGGTCAAAGAACTTACGTAAATAACTCATCCCTGACTTCTTTGTGGGTAATGGACCCCAGAAGTGGGAGGCAGGTCTTCTGGATTAGGGGTCTGCCAACCTGGCCACTTTTAGACATGTGGACCTCAACTCCCAGAATTCCTCAGCCAGCTGAGAAATTTTGGGGGTTGAAGTTCACAAGTCTTAAAGTCGTCAAGTTTGGAGTCCCTTTTTCTAGACTTGTGAAAGAGTGTAGAATGCAGGAAAGGAAGTTCTAAAGCCAACTTGAAGTCCACACAGAACATCTCAGAAGAGATGGCTCCACCTTCACTCAAGGTAGTAGAGTCCATTTTTCTTTAATTAAAGGTAAAGGTAAAGGTTCCCCCACACATGCATGCTAGTTGTTTCCAACTCTAGGGGCCGGTGCTCATCTCCGTTTCAAGGCCAAAAAGCCAGTGCTTGTCCGAGGATGTCTCCGTGGTCATGTGGCCGGCATGACTAGACGCCAAAGGCGCATGGAGTGCTGTTACCTTCCCACCAGAGTGGTCCCTATTTTTCTACTTGCATTTTTACGTGCTTTCGAACTGCTAGGTTGGCAGAAGCTGGGACGAGTAACAGGCGCTCTCACTCTGCTACACGGCACTCGGGATTCGACCCGCCAAACTGCCGACCTTCTGATCGATAAGCTCAGCGTCCTAACCCACTGAGCCACCACGTCCCTCTTTTTCATTAATTAGCCTCCCTCTTATTCTCTACGAGGCCTAGTTGGGAAGTTTCTTAAGTAGACCAGCACTCCCTCAGACCAGACATCCATCCGTCAAACTGAATGTCCTTGTAACTTTGATGGAGGGAGAAAGGAGCTGAGAGAGAAGGCAGTGCGGTTGTTTCTTTTTTCAAAAATCAACACACCCTGGGATCTTGGCTCATTGGCGTGTGCGACCTAACACTGAACGCTTGACCCACCACCTTCTATCTCTACAAGTCAAAGCAGGTGTCTTCACACACCATGAAACGAGCAGCTGTTCGCTGGAGGATCAACAACTGGCAAAGAGCCAGAAGCTTTGGAAGAAAATCGTTAATTGATGTTCTGTTGGCGAGATGTTTTGGGGGGGGGGTGTCTGGAGTCTGCAGGCCCTTTAATCCGAGTTCTGAAAGCCTAACTTTCCATCCCGCTCTTGCACATGCTTATGGAGGCCTTAGTTGCAGGAGAACATGTTCAATTTCCATCTGATATATCAGGTTAAACTTCCTTCTTCCACATCTGAGTCTACTAAATATGGAGTTACTTTCCCAAATAGGTAGGTTAATAGTAGTTTCATAGAGTTTTAGTGGTTCTCTGTTTGGAAGCCCCACTATTGATTGTTCCTCACTCCAACATCATCATGGAGAACAAAGGGAGGAAAATTGTGGTCTTCAAGAAAATCTATCTATTCCCAATGTTGCTATTGGAGAACTTCTGTTAAAGGGTGAAATTTGTGGAGACCAACATAGTTACAAGGAAAATCTTCTCTTCCCCCCCCACATCCCAAAGTTGCTAAGGAGAACCTATACCAAGTGATGAAATTTGTGAAGACCACCATAAGTGCAAAGAAAATCTCCCACTCAAAGTTGTTATGGAGAACAGCTGTTAAAGGATGAAATGTGTGGAGTACATCAAGGTCCTAAGGGAAGTCTTCTCCCACTGAATTAAGAAACAAAAATTATGGAGGCCACCATAATCCATTCATGTCCTCAAGATAGTTTCTCCCATCAAAAATTGTTCAGCTAGGTTAGCAATGTTAGTTAGATCTTCTGGTTCTCATAGACCACAGGGAAGAGGAAGACCACCAATTTGGTGATGCCTGCCAATGACCATCCTCATGTCTTTCAAAGAATCTTTCAAAATGTCTCCCAAATGTTGTTTTTAGCACGACCCATCTGTCAGTTAGTTCTTAATTTCATGGACCAGTTCCATCTTAATCTTGAGTTATTTGTGGTTTTCTACAAAATGTTCCAGGAAGTATCTTTTTGGGGATGAACATTCCCATGTGCTTCAGTCATCCTCAGTTGTCAACTTTCACCATTGCTATCTCAAACATGTCCTGGCAGATGTCTTTTTTTGATAGATCTCATAATCCACAAAGGAAAGCTGAGGTTCTTCTTCCCGAGCTGATGTACGAAGAGGTGGATGTGGGGTTTTGTTTTCCTCTGTCTTCCAACAAAGTCTCAAGATTGGAGAAGCCTTGGTCCTCCAGGATCTTGGAAGGCAATGGGGCAAGAGGCATTGAGCAGGTAGGATGGTTGCCTACCAACGCAAGGATGGGTGGAGGACTCTGCAACTCTGCCACCAGGCATGGCCCAGAATCAATTCTTTTTAGATGCAGATCTGAGTCTTCACAGGCATCAAAAAGAAGCTTGGTTTGTGTATGTGTGTTGTTGTTGTTGTGCTGTTGCTGGAAACACCGGTCAAACAGATTGTCAACCCTGCTAACATTGGATGTTCTTGCTTTGACAAGAGATGGAAATGCAGCCATTTTTCTCTATTGCTTCTAGAGTTAGTTGATGCTGGGAGTGGAAATGTGAATGAGAGTCCGGCTAGTCATAACAATAATAACTCGGCCGTGGGAACCCAAGGTCATTGAGCCCTGAGTTGATAAGAGTTTTGGCGGGCTGGAGAGTTGGGGAGAAAGCCCCAAACTTCAAGCTAATTGGGGAATGTGATTTATGACTATTAATCGGAGGAGGGAATTGTGCTTTGCTACTCTCTGCTCAGTTTTTGGTTTCCGACTGTGTAGTGCCGATACTTTGTTTCTCGAATAAAAGATTCTTTAAGGTAAACAATGCCTTGAAGTTCTTTTTTTTTTTGAAGGGTTTCATGTGTCGGAACCATGACACACGTCTTTGGTCTTCCAAGGGTATGCTGAGAATTCTGTCCAGAGGAGAGCTGACATGGCAGGATGGACGTAAAAAAGAGGAATGGGGCTGTAGCTGCCGTCTTGACTTTTTTAACCCTTCTTGGGAAGGGGGGGTGTTCCCCGTGGGAAAAGGAGGGCTTTTACTCTTTGAAAGTTGTTTAACATCTCTCAACAATTTCAGGGAGTCTGTAATATTGGAGAGCATTGTGTGTGACCAGCTGTCTCCCCCACCACACACCTCACAAGAGTCTGTAAACAAAGAGCATGCTAAATATCTGTCTATTTGTCCATCTCCTTGTCTGTTTGTCTGTCTATCTTCTCTCTCTCTCTCTCTTTCCTTCTGTCTCTCTCCGTTTTCTCCTTCCTTCTCCTTCCCTCCCTCTTCTCCTTCCTTCTCCCTCTGTCTCCTTTCTTTTTTTTTCTTTTCCTCCTTCCTTCCTTCCTTCTCCCTCCCTCTTCTCCTTCCTTCTCCCTGTTTCCTTTCTTTCTCTTTCTTTCTTTTTCTTTCTGTTTTCCTCCTTCCTTCCTTCCTTCCTTCTCCCTCCCCCTTCTCCTTCCTTCTCCCTCTGTTTCCTTTCTTTCTCTTTCTTTCTTTTCCTCCTTCCTTCCTTCCTTCCTTCCTTCCTTCCTTCCTTCCTTCCTTCCTCCTCCCTCTTCTCCTTCCTTCTCCCTCTGTCTCCTTCCTTCCTTCCTTCCTTCCTTCCTTCCTTCCTTCCTTCCTTCCTTCCTTCCTTCCTTCCTTTCTTTCTTTCTTTCTTTTTCTTTCTTTCTTTCTTTCTTTCTTTCTTTCTTTCTTTCTTTCTTTCTTTCTTTCTTTCTTTTCCTCCTTCCTTCCTTCCTTCTCCCTCCCTCTTCTCCTTCCTTCTCCCTCCCTGACTTCTTGCTCCCTCTTGCCCAACCTGTCCCTTCCTTCCTTCCTTCCTTCCTTCCTTCCTTCCTTCCTTCCTTCCTTCCTTCATTCCATCTCACTCTCTCATTTGCTCACTCATCTTTTTCTCCCCACTTTTTAAGATTCACTTGCCTTTAATTTTATCTTTGGGTCTGTCCCTTTTTTTGGAAAAATACTGGGGCTTTATTGAAATTAAGATCCCCCCAGGGGGTCTCTGCTGCTGAGCCACTCAGGGAAAGCCAAGGCACAGGAGGGCTGGGCTGGGCGCGAAGCGCCACGGGTGCTTTTGATGCAACCTGTAATCGATGGTCCTTGGTTTACAATCATCGTTGGGACCAGCCACTTCTGTGGCTAAGCAAGGTGGCTGTTAAGTGGGTCGCACAAAGAGTTAAGGCCACACACCGTAAAGTTGCTTTAATTAATCAATAGTGAATAAAGGATGGATGGATGGACGGACAGGAGGGAGGGAGGGAAGAAGGAAGGAAAGGAGAATGGGAAGGAGGGAAGGAAGGAAGGAAGGAAGGAAGGAAGGAAGGAAGGAGGGAGGGAGGGAGGGAAGGAAGGAAGGAAGGGAAAAAGGGAGGGAAGGAGGAAGAAGGAAGGAGAGAGAAAAGGAGAAGGAAGGAAGGAGAATGGGAGAGAGGGAAGGAAGGAAAAAAGAAATGGAGCGAGAAAGGAAGGAGGAGGAGGGAGGGAGGAAGGAAGGAAAAGGAAAAGAGGAAGGAAGGAGGGAGGAAGGAGCAGAGGAAGACTTGAAGCTTCCTTCTCATAAGGCATTAAAAATCAGACCGTTACAAAAACACTACTAAAATATTTGGGATTTCTACTCCAACGATCCCCTGCATCCTTTCGGCCACCCTTCCCCTCTCAGCCTGGCAAGCGGAGGAGAAGACGCTTGAACGCCACCCAAACAAACAAAGAAACAAGGGAACACAAAAATTTAGGTTCAGACACAAAGCCAAACACAAGCACACGCTCCCCAAGACAACAAGACGAACTGTGCCGTCTGTTTTGGCACGGCATACAACTTGGCAGGGATTTGAGAAAAAAAACAACAACCCCCTAAAAGTAAAGACGAGCGATGTGCTAAAAAATCTGGGCAGCCTGGAGGCATTTGAAGCCAGCGGTGTGATTTAAAGTTGATCTTTTAAAGTGTGATTTAAAGTTGATCCTTTAAAGTGTTCGCACTCGTCGCTTTGTTTGCCGTGCATCGGAGAACCTGGTTAGGGCAAGACTTTCATCTAAGACTTTAATGAAGGCTTGGATTTATTTATTTTATTTTATTTTAATTGCATTTATATCCCGCCCTTCTCCGAAGACTCAGGGCGGCTTACAAGCTTAGCAGTAGCCTTCATTCTATGTATATGCCTGCTTATTAGGGCTTTCACACACACCCCAAGCGGCATTATTACAAAGTCAGCTTATTGCCCCCAACAATCTGGGTCCTCATTTTACCTACCTCGGAAGGATGGAAGGATGGGACAAGGGGAAAAATTCAAGACAGTCCCAAAATGGCAGGTAGATCGCCTGTGTTAAAACTGACAGCTTTGTAGTTGTTGTGTTTTGTTTTTTGTTTTTTTAAAAAAAGGTGAACATCTGTAGGTGAGTTTCTTCTACTCCACACATCTGGCTGGCTGGAATGGTTGTTTGCGTTCAGTTTATACAGGTTGTCCTCAATGTGCGACCACAATTGAGGCTAACATTTGCCTTGCTAAGCGAGGCTGTTGTGAAGAGACTTGCCTCGTTTTATGACCTTTCTTGCTATAGTTGTTAAGTGAATCATAGCAGAAAGACCTATGTAGCTATACATAGCTACATAGCTACTTTGTATAAATAACACCTTGTTTGGCTAATGGTGGTTAGTGTTTCTATAATGGCTTAATATTTGGTTCGCATCCTGTGCTGTGCATTGGGTGATCCCAGAAATGGGTTATTGCATTCCTTCGTTCGTTCGTTCATTCATTCGTTCGTTCATTCATTCATTTGTTCATTCATTCATTCGTTTGTTCATTTGTTTGTTCGTTCATTCATTTGTTCATTCATTTATTCATTCATTCATTCATTCACTTGCCTAATTTACTAACTACAGATAGTCCTAAACTTACGACCACAGTTGAGTCCAAAATTTCCGTGGCTAAGTGAGACAGCTGTTAAGTGAATTTTGCCCTATTTTACGAACTTCCTTGCCACGGTGGTTAACTGCAAAAGTTAAAAACATGGTTGTTAAGTGAATCTGGCTTTTCCCCCCCCCCCATTAACTTTGCTTGTCAGAAGGTCGAGAAAGGGGATCACATGACACACACACACACACCCCCGGGGAACACAGGAGCATCTGAGTTTTGATCTGTGGGGGTGCCATTTATGTGTGAAAAAAAATGGTCCTAAGTCACTTTTTTTCAGCGCTGCTGTAACTTTGAATGGTCACTAAACGAATTCTTAAGGAACTTCTGGGAGACCCGCAACTCCCCTGTCTGATTCACCTCTGGTTGGTTTCTGTTGTGACACTGCACAACCTTGCAGTTAGTCCTTGGGAATCTTGAGGGATGATGTCAACCTCTTCCCACCCACCCCCCACAAGACTCCTTGGAATTGCCAACTCATCCTGATTTTATCTCCAACAGTCAGGAATTGCCCCAGGCTTGAAAAAAAAACAAAACCATTATTTCCAACAGCAGGATGCTGATTTTAGCACTGGATTGCCAATACTTTGATAAATACATCCTTTCTTCCGCTTTGAAAAATTATCAACCAGCATCTTACTCATCATCTACTCATTGCTTTAGGAGATGAGATTGAGAGGGGGGGGGAAAAGAGAGATTTATCCATTTTAAAGTGTGTCCATCTTTACAGATGTTCCATTTTATTTATTTATTTCTACTTATTTAACATTAACGCAAACCTTCCTTGCAAGCTTAGATTCAACAGTGGCCCCAGGGCTGTGGAAAAGCTAAAATAAAACCATCATCAGAACAAAACCATTTAAAACAAAATCCTGGTACTGGTAGTTCTCGATACAACAGCCAACATCTCTGTTGCTAAGCCAGACAGATGTTAAGTGTGTTTTGCCCCACTTAACAATATTACTTGCCGCAGTTGTTAAGTGAATCACTGCAGTGGTTAAGTTAGCAACACGGTTGTTAAGTGAATATGGCTTCCCCCATTGACTTTGCTTGTCAGAAGGTCGGAAAAGGGGACCACGTGACCCTGCAACCGTCATAAGTACGAGTCAGTTGCCAAGCGCCTGAATTTGGATCACCTGACCATGGGGATTCTGCAAAGGCCGTAAGTGTGACTGTTGTTACTTATGTCTCTAAACGAATGGTTGTAACTTGAGGACTAGCTGAATTGGAGACTGGGCTTGCTCATGGGAATTTTGCAGTTGTGACTTGGGCAAATTTTAGGACTGTAAAATAATTTTAAAAAAAACATTTAAAAAAAAAAGGTTTGGGGGAATGTTCCCATACTGTTGCTTAAAAAGCTAGGTGACATTGCAGTCGCCAGGAAGTGACTTGGCTCAGAATTGGCGGCGGGGGGGGGGGGTTGGAACAGAAATGGCTACACAGTCTCCTTGTCCCCCAGATCCCTCCCTGCCTCCTTAAAGGATCTAGGAAATAAAGTTGCTAGAATTGTGATCTCTTTCAGAATCAGATCTGTGGGGCCCTTGGTGCTCTCCGAGCTGGGTGGTTTCCTTGCAGATGTTTCATGACCCAACTAGGGAACATCATCAGTGTTGTAAGGGAATGGGATGGGAGGAGGAAGAGGACTGTAGGGTACATGGTGCTCTCTGAGCTTGGTTTATTTCTTGCAGACATTTGTTACCTAGTTGGGTCATGAAACGTCTTCAAGAAAACCACCCAGCTCAGAGAGCACCAAGGATCCCACAGTCCTCCTCCTCCTTCTCTTCTTCTTCTTCTTCTTCTTCTTCTTCTTCTTCTTCTTCTTCTTCTTCTTCTTCTTCTTCTTCTTCTTCTTCTTCTTCTTCTTCTTCTTCTTCTCCTTCTCCTTCTCCTCCTCCTCCTCCTCCTCCTCCTCCACCACCTCTTCTTCTTCTTCTTCTTCTTCTTCTTCTTCTTCTTCTTCTTCTTCTTCTTCTTCTTCTTCTTCTTCTTCTTCTTCTTCTTCTTCTTCTTCTTCTTCTTCTTCTTCTTCTTCTTCTTCTTCTTCTTCTCCTCCTCCTCCTCCTCCTCCTCCTCCTCCTCCTCCTCCTCCTCCTCCTCCTCCTCCTCCTCCTCCTCTCTCCATACCTTCCAGCACTGATGGCCTTCCCTAGTTGGGTCATGAAACGTCTGCAAGAAAACCACCCAGCTCAGAGAGCATCAAAAACCCCACAGTTCAACCCGGAGCTACAAATAAAGCTTTCACGCTAAATTTTTCAGCCTAAAACAAGAAAGGGCATCTTTTCAAGCTGAGAGATCAAAAGAAAGATGGACATAGAGCCAATTTTATGGAGGATAATATTTTATTTCAAGACGAGCAGCCTGTTCCGTATCCAAGCCAAAGGAGAGGGGGGGGGGGGAGAAATAAAATCCACAAGGTCACAGGCTAGTCCCTGTGCTGTGCCAATTGCAGATATTTCAACCCCTTATTCTCACTTCCTTCCTTCTGGGGATATTCTGCATAACGTTTTGGTCCTGTTTTCTCTCGTTTGTTGGGAGGGAAAATTGATAATGCATTTCCTTTTTGGAAAGGAATAATTGTCATCAGATACAAACACAGCTAATCCTCGACTTAAACCAACAGTTAACAATTCTGTTGCTAAGCGAGACATTTGATAAGTGAGTTTCGTCCCATTTTACGACCTTTCTGAGCGAATCCCTGCACATGCTAAGTTAGCCACAGGGTCGTTAAATGAATCTACAGTTCCCCCTGTTCAAAAAGTCACAAAAAGGGATCACGCGACCCTAGGACACTGCGACTGTCTTAAATCAAAAAGTGTGACTAACCTAATAACGGCAGGGAGCGATTCACTTAACAACCATGGCAACAAATGTCGTCAAATGGGGCCAAACCTCCTTAACAAATGTCTCACTTAGCAATGTAGACTTTGGGCTTAATTGTGGTCGTAAGTTTGAGGACTGCCTGTAGTTTGGTAGGGAAAAGTTATGTTAAGAGTCTGTGCAGAAAAATGGAAGACACAGCAGGTCAATACCACAACTGACTTCAGGGAACTGGAAGTTTTGTGTGTGTGTGTGTGTGTGTGTGTGTGTTTGTGTGTATGTATGTGTGTGTGTTTTATTTGTCACATCCGTTTTACAAACAGTTTTATTTTTTTAAGGCTTCCGACTCGCTAATGTTGTTGGGAGTTGTCTTAACACCTTGCTTCGCTCCCTCATCAACCTCTGATTCACCCCTTTTGAACGAAGGAAAGGTGGCATATGAATTCAACATTTCGTGTTACGAAATATAGTCCTTGTTTCCTTATATGGCTTGTTTCTTTCGAGATTTTGGTTACCCTGGAATTTTGCATCTCTGGGATGCACAGGATCGTGATTTTCAAAAGACACCAAACCTTAAATGTGTAAATTTTTATCCCGCCTTTATTGTTTTGATAAATAAGGTAGCAGACATGCCTAATATGGCTGGAATCAAAAAACATTTCCTGCCCAATGAAAGATAAATTCAACATTGATGTCTAAATGGATGGTCAAACTCAGCTCTGACTTTGTAAAAATGCCGCTTGGGGGGGGCGAAAGCCCTAATAAGCAGGCATATACATAGAATGAAGGCTATTGCTAAGCACATTGATTTGTGCTTCTTAGATTGTAAGCCGCCCTGAGTCTTCGGAGAAGGGCGGGATATAAATGGGATAAAAAAAAAACTCTGCTTCTAACATGTTATGTCCAGGCAAATATCTTGGTTTAAACCAGGGATCTTCAAACTTGGCCCATTTATATGACTTGTGGACTTCAACTCCCAAAATTCCTCAGCCAGCATGCCTGGCTGAGGAATTCTGGCAGTTGAAGTCCACAAGTCATAAAAGGGCCAAGTTTGAAGACCCCTGGTTTAAAGCGTTGGTCCATCCAACATGCGAAGACAAGGATTGAATATTCCCAAAACACAGTCGTAAATGACTACGCTCTCTTCATGTAATGTGTTGGTGGTCCGCAAATAGTCCACTTGCAAAGAAGTCGTGTCAACTCCAAAGTTAGTTATCAGGACCCCGTATCTCTGAAGGAAGTCCTTGTCCACAAATTCTCAACCACTTTGGTTATCCCAAATGTGCTTCTTCAGGAGGCAACTGGATTTTCTTGTTTTTGTTTTGAAGACGTTTCACTTCTCACCCAAGAAGCTTCTTCCGCTCTGACTGGATGGTGGGGATTGGAAGGATTTATATGCCTTGCAGACAGCTGGTCATTTGCATTCTTTCAGAGGGTCATTGAGGTCACCTGGAGGTTTACCTGTGTCATCAGGGTCAGCTGAGTGGTGCAAATGGGTGTGGAGCCTTCTTGGAACTGATTGTGTTGTAGACTGAAGATGGATGATGTCATATTCCTCTCTCAACAGAGGGGGAGAGATACGACATCTATATCCAGTCCGCAACACGGTCCTTTCAGCGGTTCCAAGAAGGCTCCACACCCATTTGCACCACTCAGCTGACCCTGAGGACACAGATAAACCTCCAAGTGGCCCCAAGGACCCTCTAAAAGAAGGCAAACGACCAGCTGTCTGCGAGCAGTATAAATCCTTCCATTCCCCACCATCCAGTCAGAGCCAAAGAAGCTTCTTGGATGAGAAGCGAAACGTCTTCAAAGGAAAAACAAGAAAATCCAGTTGCCTCCTGAAAAAAGGCACCTTTGGGATAACCACGACCTGGATGACTGAGAATCTCCATAGAAAACCACCTTGCTTCTTCTTGTGGAGGCTTCAAGTTGAGGCAGATGGAGACTTCTTTTGAGGAACTGACTTTTGATTCTGCCCTTTCCTTTCCTTTCGTAGGTCCTTAGCCATCGGTCATCAGTACTCCTCACTGGGGACTCAGCCCATCCTATGTGGCAGCATTCCTGGCCTGGTGCCCAAGCAACTTCGCTTCTGCCGGAACTATGTGCAGATCATGCCCAGCGTGGCTGAAGGAGTGAAGATCGGCATCCAGGAATGCCAGCATCAGTTCCGTGGGAGGAGGTGGAACTGTACCACCGTCAATGATAGTTTGGCCATCTTTGGACCGGTGTTAGATAAAGGTGAGTGTCCAGCTTTGGTGTTAGGTCACCAACCTTTGGAAAGAAGGAGGGATAGGTACAAGAAGGATCTTGGGGTGGGTTAGGAAAACAGGTCTGTGTAGAAGACGAAGGATCATCATCAGCAGAGAAGATAGTAGTAGAACATCTGCAGTTCTTCTTTGGTTCCTGTTGTCGTGCGAATTCATGGGAGGTTTGGGGGTGAAGTTGTATGAACTTTTGGAGTGTTCATCCGCATTCTTGTATAATCTGTGAGGTTTCTGGCAAAGGGTGAACCTGGTGAGATCAACAGAGGGCACCTTAGCCACTTCAGGAAAATGGAATTAAGAGCTGTGGTCTGGTGAAGCCAACAGAGGCCACCTTAGGTATTTCAGGGAAATGGAATTAAGAGCTGTGGTGTGGTGAAATGAAACAAAGCCTTGTCTATCTTCTCCTTCTCCCCCTTGTCTATCTTCTCCTTCTCTTTCTCCTCCTCTTTCTCCTCCTCTTCTATATTCTCCCTCATTCCTTCTTCTCCTTCTACCGTTTCCTGTTCCTTCTCCTCCTTGTCTATCTTTTCCTTCTCCTATTCCTCTTCCTTCCCCTTCCCCATCTCCTCATCCATGTCTACCCTTTCCCTCTCCTTCTCCCTCTTGTCTATCTTCTTCTTCTCCTCCTCCTCTTCCTCCTGCTCCTCCTCCTCCTCCTCCTTGTCTATCTTTCTCTCCCCCTCGCCCTCCTTGTCTACCATTCTTCTCCTTTTTGCCTATCTTCTTGTTGTTATTGTCTGTCTTTCTCCTTCTCCTCCTCCTCCTCCTCCCCCTTCCCCCGTCCCCTCCTCCATCTCTAACCATTCCTTCTCTTTATCCTCCTCTTCCTTCCCCTGCAAATCCCACTTCCTTCTAGCGCTGATGGTATTATCCAGTTGAGTCATGAAACATCTGCAAGAAAAGTAACACGTTCAGAGAGCACCATGGACCCACAGTCTTCCTTCTCCTCCTCCTCCTCCTCATCTTCATCTTCCTCCTCCTCGTCTACCATTCTTCTCCTCACCTATCTTCTCCTTCTTCTTCTCCATCTTCTTTCTCCTCCTCCTCTCCTTTCCCCTTCTTTCCCTTCTTCCATCTCTAACTTTTCCTTCTCTTTCTCCTCCTCCTCCTCCTCCTCCTCCTCCTTCTCCATGTCAACTATTCTCCTCCTCGTCTATCTTCTCCTTTCCTTCCTATCTTCTCCTTCTCCTCCTCCTCTTCCCCTACTTCCCCTCCTCCATGTCTACCCTTCCCTTCTCTTGCGCCTCATCTACCTTCTCCTTCTCCTCTTGTCTCCAAAGTAATCAGCCAAATTGTGTGGAGAAGAGAGGCCTGCTCAGGGGTGGGTGGGGGGGTGATACTATTTCATAACTGAAGAATGTTGTCCCTGGAGGCAGAATACAGCCCCCACCACCCCTGTTGGTCTCCCTAACCTACAGCAGCAGCCGGCTGGGTTGGAGTTGTGGGGTGGGAGGTGAACAAGGATTAAACATCTCAGCCACATTCTTTAGGGTGCCCTTGGGGAGAAAAAACATATTTCTGCTCAGAAGCAAAAGGCTGGATTTCAGTAATGCCAGCCTTCTTCCCCCTCGTGTCCTCTCAACCATGTTCAAAACTGAACAAAGTAAGAGCGTCGTCATCCTCGCGCACCCAGATCCCACACCATCCCAACGCACAGCCCAAACCAAAGAGAAATTCCTTTTGGTTCCTTCCCTGGTTTTCAAGTGAGTTTTGTTGTCCTCCAGGAACCTTAGAACTGCTAGCCTTGACTACTGCACTGTGCGCTGTGGGGGGCTGCCCTTGAAAAGCATCCTTCAACTCATTCCGAATGCAGTGGTTTTGTGCAAGTCTTGGATTTCCACACAGGTGACACCTCGGCCATTGGCTGACCATTTGCTTCCCAGCTCCCTTCATGGTGGTGACGATCACCTTCAAAATCCTTCGAGGATTATTTGAAGGACCGTCGTTTCCCAGTTACTTCACCCCAACCCACCAGAATAGGGAGGCTGAAGATGTTATGGGTGTCCTCCCTTAAAGAGGTCCGTCTGGTGAGACCCAGAAGAAGGTGGTGGCTCCCTCCCGATTATCTGAAGGACTATCTTTCCCTAGTTATATCCACCCCACCCATCAGAGCAGGGAGCAGGAGATGCTATAGGTTCTCTTAAGTAGGTCCACCTGGTGGGGCCGAGAAGGGTTTTTTCTGTGGTGGCCCCATAGTTTCCCAGTTACATCTACCCAGCCCACCAAAGGGGAGAGGCAGGAGCTGTCACAGGACCTCTTTTAAGGAGGTCTATCTGGTGGGACCCAGAAGAAGCGCTTTCTCTGTGGAGGCTCTCTTGTTGTTTCAAGGGCCATCTTTCCCCAGTTACATCTACCTGACCCTTCAGCGAGGAGAGCAGGAGATGTTAGGGGCCTCCGCTCTTAAGGAGGTCCATCTAGTGGAACAAGGGTCTTCTCCGTGGTGGCTCTCTCACTGTGGAACATCATCCCTGTGGAGATAAGATTGGTCTCCACCTTGAGACCTTTCCTAAAGGCCATGAAGACCTAGTTTGGCCAATAGGCCTCAGGACTCCAGGATGGTATGGAGTCCATCTGGTGGTTGTTGGTTGTTTTCACCAGGAGTGTGTGCATTTGTTGGGTTTTGTCTTGGTGTTTTATCACCATGAGTGAGTTGTGTGGTCATATAAACCTCCCCTCTCAGTCTGGCTTGGGCAGGGGAGAAGATAAATAGGTTGCAGGGCCACCAACATCTCTCCTGATCTTCACCCCACAACCTTGAGTTCCACTAAATGAGAAGCAGAACCGGCCAAACTGGATAAGTGGGGTTATACTCTACCAGTTGGATTGTTGAATGAAATTTTGGGATCCTGAGCATCATAATTAAATAGGGGATATATGACACAGGAAATGGAACACTTCTGTGTGGCTAGCATTAACCTAGTTAGTCTGTTTGTGGCTTAGCAGCCCAAGCGGCTGGTTCGATGGATTCCTATCATCATAGACTTGGAAGATATCCTAAAGGCCATCTATCACCAGAATGAGAAGTCAGTTAGAGGCATTACATCGTAAGATGGTTTTATGTTAGCTTAGTTTGGGGAGATGATAGTGCTGAATAGTTTTACGTATGGTTGTGGCTTCTATGGCTTGGTGTGATGTGTGATGCATGTAATTTTGGACACTAACTGCTGAATCTGGATGGCAAAGAGATGTTTCTTTGTGGGCCTCAGGAAGGTGCAGATGAAACAAACTTTTATGGGGGGAGGGGATTTACTTCTTCCTTACAAATATGTTCATAGGAAGTGTGATTCTATACGGGCAGTCCTCAACTTACATCCATTCATTTAGTGACTGTTTAAGCCAGGGGTGTCAAACTCAATTTCATTGAGGGCCGCATCAGCACTGCGGTTGCCCTCAGGGGGCCGGGTGGGTGTGGCCAGGGTGGGCGTGGCCTACTGGATGGGCGTGGCTAGAGTGCATATGGCCTACTGGGTGGGCGTGGCTAGAGTGCGTATGGCCTGCTGGGTGGGCGTGGCCAGCTCTACATCGTTCACATCAAGGGTGCCTATGGGGGCCTGGGCAGGAGTGGGACAGATCTGAGGGTCTCTGGCAGAAGGAGGGTCTCTGGGCCAGGGCCAAGGCAGTGGGGGCCGTTCCCTCCCTGTTTCCAGGATGGCTTCGTGGGCCACATGAAACCACTTCGCTGGCCGGATCTGGCCCCCGGACCTTGTGTTTGACATGTCTGGTTTAAGCCATGGCACTGAAGAAAGGGACTTATGACCATTTTTCACACTTAATGTCCATGGTTATGTAATCAAAATGTGGCAAGTGACTCACATTTATGATGATCGCAGTGTTCGGGGGCCACGGGGTCCCCTTTTGTGACCTTCTACGAAGCAAAATCCATGGGGAAGCCAGATTCACTTAACAACCTGCGGCAAGAAAGGTTGTAAAATGGAGCAAAATTCACTTAACAAAGGTCTCACTTAGCGACAAAGGTTTTGGGCTCACGTGTGGTCATACGTCAAGGACTACATGTATTTATGATTTATATGATTTCCAAAGAAATCTCAGCCCAGTGAATCTGGCTGGTTGACAATGCCTAAAATAAAAAAAAAAGCCCTAGTAATCGAAATAACTAATTTAATTGCACGCATACACACAAGGGCAACGTTTGTGAGGCTTCCAGCCGACTAAATCGATCTGAACAACAAATACTTTGGCCTGAGGGAAATGCCACGTCTTTGAGGCCTTATGGATGGCTAACTTTTGAAATAAAGTGTAATCACTTTTAATCACTTTGGAGACTATATATATATAAAGGTATAAAGGTAAAGGTAAAGGTTCCCTCGCACATGCGTGCTAGTCGTTTCCGACTCTAGGGGCCAGTGCTCATCTCCGTTTCAAAGCCAAAGAGCCAGCGCTTGTCCAAGGACGTCTCCGTGGTCATGTGGCCGGAATGACTAGACGCCAAAGGCGCACGGAACGCTGTTACCTTCCCACCGTAGTGGTCCCTATTTTTCTACTTGCATTTTTACGTGCTTTCAAACTGCTAGGTTGGCAGAAGCTGGGACGAGTAACAGGCGCTCACTCTGTTACGCGGCACTCGGGATTCGACCCGCCAAACTGCCGACCTTCTGATCGACAAGCTCAGTGTCCTAACCCACTGAGCCACCACGTCCCTTACATAGGTATACATATCTTTATATACATACATACATACATACATACATACATACACAGGGCTTTTTTTCTCATAGAATGCTCAGAACGGCGTTCCAGCACCTTTTTTTGCACACACACAAAAAAGCTCCCTTTATTGGCTTTAGGAGTAGGCAATCTTGGCTCTTTTTTATGACTCGTGGACTTCAACTCCCAGAATTCCTGAGCCAGCCATGCTGAGGGGAAAGAGAGAGGTTTCTAAGCTGAGCCATGCTGGCTCAGGAATTCTGGGAGTTGAAGTCCTTGAGTCATAAAAGAGCCAAGGTTGCGTACCCTGCACTAGAGGAGGACATTAAAATTATTTACAAGGTTACTCTTTAGGAACTAAACTTTTAGAATCTAAAGCAGCTAATTCAAAATGTCAGCAGGAAAGAACCTCACATTTTTCATCTGCTTCTGTCTTTTGGAAGGTAAAATTAGATAACAAAATAATCTATTTCCTATGTTAACATCTCTGCAATGAAATCAATAAAGGTAACAGGAAAGAAATGAGAAACATTTTTCTCAATGTAATATGTCTAATTTAGCTGATGCTATAAAAAATAGTATCTTTTGTACACCCTTGAAAACTATTTTGAATCTATAACCATCTATTACAACTAAACCATTTTAAATTAAACAATTCTTAAGAATGAAATATTCTTAATTTAGACTTTACTTTTACTGTTTGGACTGTTGTGTGTTTTGAAAAATAGATTATTTAGAATCTAGTTATGTTGCACTTCAGTCTTTAAATAATTAACCTAGTATATACATAACAATATAAGGGACGCCGTGGCTCAGTGGGTTAGGACGCTGAGCTTGTCAATCAGAAGGTTGGCAGTTTGGCGGGTTGAATCCCGAGTGCCGCATAACAGTGAGCGCCTGTTACTCGTCCCAGCTTCTGCCAACCTAGCAGTTCGAAAGCACGTAAAAATGCAAGTAGAAAAATAGGGACCACTCCGGTGGGAAGGTAACAGCGTTCCGTGCGCCTTCGGCGTCTAGTCATGCCGGCCACATGACCACGGAGACGTCCTCGGACAAGCGCTGGCTCTTCGGCTTTGAAACGGAGATGAGCACCGGCCCCTAGAGTCGGAAACGACTAGCACGCATGTGCGGGGGAACCTTTACCTTTACCTATACATAACTATGATGTTTTCCATGGTGAGCTTAACATCAATAACAACGTTTATTAAAAAGGCTAAAATAATTCCTGGTGGTATTATCTGTACATTAAAATTTTGTTTAGTCACAATCTTTCAAAAGATGTTACATATGTGCATAAGTGTAGTCAGTAGCATATGCCTTTTTAAAAATATCAAACATGCAAAGAAACAATGTCCAAAATATCTGTATTACATCCAGAAATGCCAACTTTGCAACCAATATTTCTCATCTATAACTATGGCACCCTAAGGACACCTGCATACATGCAAATGCTTCTCTGGGATCAGTAACGCAGCAGGGATTGCTTTTTCCTTCCAGTAACAAATTCGCTGGGAAATACCAAACATGGCCTTGAGAATTCCAATGTTTGTTACAAATTTTTCTGGATGTGGATGGAAAGAGGCTGTTCGGTGCCGGAGACCACTGCCACAAGGAACACAGCTCTGGGTTGGGGTTCGGAGCAGCTTCGGGTGGGGACTCAGCACGGGCCGCTGCGTGGCAACTGCAGGGAGGAGAATCCCCATGGCGGCTGTGGGGAGGGGAATCCCCACGGCATGTGGCTCCGAGCTGCAGGGGCGGGGGTGCAAAGGACAGGCGGTGACGCCGTAGCAAGACACCGGCATTGTTCCCAGTGACAGCACCTCTGATTTCCAGCACCTTTTTTTTTAGAAAAAAAGCACTGTCTATATCTATATCTATATCATCTATATCTATCTATATCTATATCTATATCTATATCTATATCTATATCTATATCTATATCTATATATCTATATCTATATCTATATCTATATCTATATATCTATATATCATCTATCTATCTATCTATCTCTATCTATCTGTCTGTCTGTCTATCTATCTATCTATCTATCTATCTATCTATCTATCTATCTATCTATCTATCTCACCTTATAATTATCTTATAATTAGTTATTATATTAATTCCAACAGGGGAAGAATTGAGCTCAATAATAGAATAAATAATATATAAACATAGTTCAACAGTTCAATAATATATAAACAGCCTCACTCCTCTCTAGCACTGATGATGTTCCCTACTTGGGTCATGAAACATCTGCAAGAAAACAAACCGGCTCAGAGAGCACCAGGGACCCCACAATCCTCCTCCTGCTCCTCCTCCTCCTCGCGAACCCTTCTCCCTTCCAGCATTGATGATGTTGCCTAGTTGGGTCATGAAACAACTGCCAGAAAACCACCCAGTTCAGAGAGCACCAAGGACCCCACAGTCCTTCCTTCCTTCCTTCCTTCCTTCCTTCCTTCCTTCCTTCCTTCCTTCCTTCCTTCCTTCCTTCCTTCCTTCCTTCCTTCCTTCCTTCTAGCCCTGATGATGTTCTCTAGTTGGCTCATGAGACATCTGCAAGGAAACCACCCAGCTCAGAGAACACCAAGGACCCCACAGTCCTTCTTCTTCCTCCTCCTCCTCCTCCTCCTCCTCCTCCTCCTCCTCCTCCTCCTCCTCCTCCTCCTCCCTTCCAGCATTGATGATGTTGCCTAGTTGGGTCATGAAACAACTGCCAGAAAACCACCCAGTTCAGAGAGCACCAAGGACCCCACAGTCCTTCCTTCCTTCCTTCCTTCCTTCCTTCCTTCCTTCCTTCCTTCTAGCCCTGATGATGTTCTCTAGTTGGCTCATGAGACGTCTGCAAACCACCCAGCTCAGAGAACACCAAGGACCCCACAGTCCTTCTTCCTCCTCCTCCTCCTCCTCCTCCTCCTCCTCCTCCTCCTCCTCCTCCTCCTCCTCCTTGTCCTTGCGAACCCTACTCCCTTCTAGCACTGATGATGTTCCCATGAATTTTCGGTTCTCTGTGCAAGCAGCCCCCCCCCCTTAATTCAATAAAACCCTTTTCATGGAACGGCCAATCACAATTTCCGAAGTGCCGATTGTTTTGGGGTTCTTTTAAGGTCACCCATCTCAACTTTGATTAGAAATTCTTGCCCTCCCCAAAGGCCAAGTCGGGCATGGAGGTGATTAACCCAGAATGAAAGCCCTCCTTCCCCATCATCCTCCCCCTTTCCATTCCACGCCGATGACCTGCCGTGTATCCAAAAACGCCCCAATGTCAGCCCTTGCCAAGCCCACTCACTTAAATGGTTCAGAAAGGAAAGGAAACCCATTAATTTTCACTTCTTCCCTCTCCTGCCCTCCCAAAGATACCCCAATGTTGGACCCCGTTGGGCGGAGAGACGATCTGGAGCCTCTTTTAATGACCTCGAGGAGGGTTGATCAGCAGAAGACTGAAGTCAACCTAATGAAGAAGTCGGATTTTGACTCTCTGGCTATTGTGGTGTAAATGGGGGTCCTGCCGCCTGCTATTGTTGGACCCCCGGAGGAGAGAGGGTCAGCATCCCGGGTCTGGGCTCCAGTTAATCAATCTGATTGGATTAGGGTCACCGTGGTCCCTAATAGGGTCAGGGGTCAGGGCCGAGGGGATTAAGAGCTTTGCCGGAGTGGAGATGTAAAAGAGGCTTGCCAATAGGGAAGGAAGGGAGGAAGGGAGGCAGGAGGGGAGGGGGCATCTGCCACGCGTAGGGATGGGGTCTGCAAGTGAGGAATGTAATCCGCCTCCTTCCTTCCTCCCTCCCTCCCTCCCTCCCTCCCTCCCTTCCTTCCTTCCTTCCTTCCTAAGTTCCTCCCTCCCTCCTTCCCTTCCTTTGTTCCTTCCTTCTTCCCTCCCTCCCTTCCTCCCTTCCTCCCTCCCTTCTTTTTCTTCCTTCCTTCCTCCCTCCCTTCCTTCCTTAACTTCCTCCCTCCCTTTCTTCCTTCCTTCTTCCCTCCCTCCCTCCCTCTTCCTTTCTTCCTCCCTCCCTCTCTCCCTTTCTTCCTTCATCCCTCCCTCCCTTCCTTCTTCCCTCCCTCCCGCCCCTGCTCCCTCCCTCTCTCCCTTCCTTCCTTCTTTCCCAAGTTCCTTCCTCCCTCCTTCCCTTCCTTTTTTCCTCCCCTCCCTCCCTTTCCTTCCTTCCTCCCTTCTTCCCTCCCTCCCTTTCCTTCCTTCCTCCCTTCTTCCCTCCCTCCCTTCATCCTCTTTTCTCCCCTCTTCCTTCCCTGCTCCCTCCCTCTCTCCCTTCCTTCTTTCCCAACTTCCTTCCTCCCTCCTTCCCTTCCTTTTTCCTCCCTTCTTCCCTCCCTCCCTTTCCTTTCTTCCTCCCTTCTTCCCTCCCTCCCTCCCTTTCCTTCCTTCCTCCCTTCTTCCCTCCCTCCCTTTCCTTCCTTCCTCCCTTCTTCCTCCCTCCCTTTCCTTCCTTCCTCCCTCCCTCTCTCCCTTCATTCTTTCCCAACTTCCTCCCTCCCTCCCTTTCCTTCCTTCCTCCCTTCTTCCTCCCTCCCTTTCCTTCCTTCCTCCCTCCCTCTCTCCCTTCATTCTTTCCCAACTTCCTCCCTCCCTCCCTTTCCTTCCTTCCTCCCTTCTTCCTCCCTCCCTTTCCTTCCTTCCTCCCTTCCTCTCTCCCTTCATTCTTTCCCAACTTCCTCCCTCCCTCCCTTTCCTTCCTTCCTCCCTTCTTCCCTCCCTCCCTTTCCTTCCTTCCTCTCTTCCCTCCCTCCCTCCCTCCCTTCCTTCTTCCCTCCCTCCCTTCTTTCCCTCCCTCCCTCCCTCCCTCCCTCAGGGACAATCATGTTCAATAGAGAAGGGGCCACCAGATGTATTATTTATTTTTTAGACCTTTCTCCCACCTTTATTAGTTTATAATTAACTCAAGGCAATGGACATACCTATTTCTCCTTCCTGCTACAACAACAGCCCTGCCAGGTGGGTTCTGGCTGAGAGAGAGGGACTGGCCCAAAGTCTCCCAGCCGACTTTCATGCCTAAGGCGGGTCTAGAACTCACCGTCTCCTGGCGATTGGCCCAAGTCACCCAGCCGCCTCTTATACCTAAGGAGGAACTAGAACTCCCGATCTCCTGGTTATTCCTCATCAGATGCAGGTGGACACAAAGGCTTATCGTATGAAAGAAAACAAACCCTCCCAGGACACTGCAATAAATTTTGCACCAAATTTTGGCCACAAGACAGTGTGGCTGCTGCAAAAGTGGTAAGAGCGAGAACGGGTCCTAAGCCAGTTTTTCCCCGTGCCGCTTTAACTTGCGAATGTTCGTAAGTCGAGGACTTCCCTTTATCCTTCACCCATGTGTTGCCAGAAAAGTATCTCTTTCTTGGCAATCCCCAAATTCAAGAAAATATATCTAAAAACTTCGCCAACGGCCTCAGGTCTTTAACCTAAGCCGTCCTTAAATTTCAGGAATTTCCCTCGTCATAAATCAAGACTTCATCGGTGTCAAGCTGCTCCTCTGTTGTCAGTTCCAACAAAATTTGGAGACCTGTCGATGTCAGGAAAAAATAAACACCCTCCCCACCCCCATTTTCTAAGCACCCCACTGCAGGCAGTCCTTAACTTACGACCACAACTGAGTCCAAAATTTCTGAGGCTAAGCGAGACGCTCGTTAAGTGAGCCTTGCCCCATTTTGCGGCTGTTCTTGTCACGCTTATTAAGTGACTTACTGCAGTGGTTCATTTAGCAACATTAATTTAGCTGTTAAGTGAATCCAGCTTCCTCCTTTGACTCTGCTTGTTGGAAGGTCGCAAAAAGGGGATGGCGTGACCAACAGGGACACTGCAGCCGTCGTTAATATGAGTCAGTTGCCTAGCGTCTGAATTTTGACCCCATGACCCTGGGGATGCTGCAGCAGTCATAAGTGTGAAACCCATCATAAGTCACTTTTTCCAGTCACTAAGCGAATGGGTTGTAAGGGTAACCTGTAGTTGCTTGGTCAACATCCATTTGTAAGCATACTTTTTATTCTGAAATGCTTTCTTTCCCCCATTGCATGCCAGTAGGATTTCTTTGGGGGTTTTTTTCCCCCTGCGAGTCCAAAACTGAGTTGCAAATTTGGGCAATTGTGAAAGATGGATGAAACGCGAAAGAAAATTGCCGTAGGGCAATTTGCAAAGCTGGATTTCCTAAAATATCCTTTTATGGAGCTGTTTTATGGCCCTCCCCAGAGAAAATCATGGCAAAGATAGACCAGAGAAGGATAGATAATTTTTGAGTAGAAAGGACTTCATTGCCAGCTATAAGTCGAGTTCCTCCAGATCTTGGACTTCAGCACCCATAATCCTAAGCCAAACATGCTGATCAGGGATAATGGGACCAGAAGTCCAGAAGTCCAAGTGGTGTGGAGAGTCATTTATTTATTTGGGTTTTCTGACATAAGGAATGGGCACCAAAAATATATGATGATAATTCGGCCCAAAATTTATGTTGCTAAGCAAGAAAGTTGTTAGGTGAGTTTTGCCCCATTTAATGACCCCTCTTGCCACTGTTGTTAAGTGAATCACCGCAGTTGTTAAGTGAGCCACATGGTCGTTAAGTGAATCTGGCTTCCTCATTGACTTTGCTTGTCAGAAGGTAGCAAAAGGGGATCGCATGACCCCAGGATACTGCGACCGTCATAAATATGAGTCAATTGCCAAAGGTCTGAATTTTAATTCGGAGGCTGCAATGGTCGTAAGTGAGAAAAAAGGTCATAAGCCACTTTTTACAGTCATTTTATGACGGCTGCAGTGTCCAGAGGTCACCTGATCACCTTTATGTGACCTTCTGTTAAGCAAAGTCAATGCGGGAAGCCTGATTCACTTAACAACCGGCTTACTAACTTAACTGCAGGGATTCGCTTAACAACGGTGGTAAGAAACCTTGCAAAATGGGACACAACTGACTTAACAACCGTCTCAGCAAGAGAAATCTAGGCCTTCGCTGTGGTCATAAATCGAGGGCTACCTGCAATGGGCAGTCTCCATTGAGGTCATATCTCGAGGACTGAAATCATCAGCTTCAATATTGGCTGTGGGGAGAAGGCGAAAGAGGAAGGAAGGAATCTAATTCACTGGCATCTTTCTGCTCATTTGAATACACCCTTCGGATATTTGAAATTTTGCCCAGAAATGGCATGGAATGAAGAACGCTTTAATTAAATTCCTACATCTTAGGTACAAAGAAATAGTTAGGCAAACAAGAGAGGCATTAATCATGTCTCAGTGAGTCAGCCTAAGGAGGCATTTATCGGTGAACATTGGTTAGGGAACACCCTCCTTTTTTTTCAAAAGAAAAGGTTGAGGATGCTGGAACAAGAAAACCAGGTAATTAAAAGGAGAGATAACATCACCCGAACAATCGTGGATAAAGTCCCAGGTGAGAAAACTGGGGGAAATCAGCCTAGGAAATCGATCAAAACCGCAAAGGCATCCCAGGAAAATGCTACCAGGTTTGGTGGGATAGGAATTTGAGAAGGGGTGAGAACATCATGCAGGGGAAAAAAGGAATGAGAATGTGCAATCCCTCGAGAGAGAAATTAGGAGGTTAGGAGGTGCAGAAATAGTGGGGTCCCTGGTGCTCCCGGAGCTGGGTGGCTTCCTTGCAGATGTTTCAAGACCCAACTAGGGAACATCATCAGGGCTAGAAGGGAGGAGGAGGAGGAGGAGGAGGAGGAGGAGGAGGAGGACTGTGGGGTCCCTGGTGCTCCCTGAGCTGGGTGGCTTCCTTGCAGATGTTTCAAGACCCAACTAGGGAACATCATCAGGGCTAGAAGGGAGGAGGAGGAGGAGGAGGAGGAGGAGGAGGACGACGACGACTGTGGGGTCCCTGGTGCTCCCTGAGCTGGGTGGCTTCCTTGCAGATGTTTCAAGACCTAACTAGGGAACATCAACAGGGCTAGAAGGGAGGAGGAGGAGGAGGAGGAGGAGGAGGAGGAGGAGGACGACGACGACGACGACTGTGGGGTCTCTGGTGCTCCCTGAGCTGGGTGGCTTCCTTGCAGATGTTTCAAGACCCAACTAGGGAACATCAACAGGGCTAGAAGGGAGGAGGAGGAGGAGGAGGAGGAGGACTGTGGGGTCCCTGGTGCTCCCTGAGCTGGGTGGTTTTCTTGCAGATGTTTCACGATCCAACTGGAGAACATTCTCCAGTTATAGAAGCTAGAAACTCTCCTCCCCCTTATAGTAGTGATGATGTTACTTAGGTGGGTCATGAAACATCTGCAAGGAAACCACCCAGTTCAGAGAGCACCAGGGACCCCACAGTCTATTTCTTCCTCCTCCTCCTCCTCCTCCCCCTCCTCCTCCCTTCTAGCACTGATGATGTTCCCTAGTTGGGTCATGAAACGTCTGTAAGGAAGCCACCCAGCTCAGGGAGCACCAGGGACCCCACTAATCAAGTGGCTTACAACCATGACATTTGCTGCCAAAAAAAAGTTTTAAAAGCCAGTAGTCATGATGACCCACTTAACGACAGGCAGAACTGACTGTTGTAACACCAGGCTCAGTTACAACCATAAGTTGAGGAGTACCTGCAAATCAATTTATGGCAAGGTCATTGGTGTTAGTTGATGACTTATGATCTGGTGCTTTGTTTAAGGCCAGTTGCAGTGCACTGAGGTCCCGAATTTGATGAGAGCTGTGAAAAAGGGCTCCAGGGCTCAACTATTCATTTAATGACCAAAGTTACAGCGGCACTGAAAAAAAAGTGACGTACAACTGTTTTTCACCCTGACGACTGTTGTAGCATCCCCACAGACACGTGATCAAAATTTGAACATTTGGCAAAACTGATTCATATTTATGACGGTCGCAGTGTCCCGGGGCCAGGTGTGCCCCTTTTGTGACCTTTTGACAAGCAAAGTCAATGGGGGAGTCGGATTCACTTATCAGCTGAGTCACTGACTCAACAACTGCAGGGATTCACTTAACAGCTGTGGCAAGGAAAGTCATAAAATGGGCCAAAACTCATTTAACAAGTGTCTCACTTAACAATTGAAATTTGGGGCTCCAAGATGGTCATAAGTCAAAACCATGCATCTTACAGCATGAATCAAATGTGCATCTTAAAGCATGCCTGGCAGGGGGATTCTGGGAGTTGAAGTCCTCCCCTCTTAAAGCATGGCTGGCTGGGGGATTCTGGGAGTTGAAGTCCACCCCTCTTAAAGCATGGCTGGCTGGGGGATTCTGGGAGTTGAAGTCCTCCCCTCTTAAAGCATATTTGCCTGGGGGATTCTGGGAGTTGAAGTCCTCCCCTCTTAAAGCATATTTGCCTGGGGGATTCTGGGAGTGGAAGTCCTCCCCTCTTAAAGCAAGCTGGCTGGGGGATTCTGGGAGTTGAAGTCCACCCCTCTTAAAGCATGGCTGGCTGGGGGATTCTGGGAGTTGAAGTCCTCCCCTCTTAAAGCATGCCGATTGGGGGATTCTTAATATTTATATGTTACTTATATGTAAGGATGTACATCTATACATTTGTTGTATATAGTATGTTTAAAGGTGTGTTATGTATGTGTACACTTTGAGAGCAAGCAACTAAATTACATTTTTAATGCGTGCCATTGTGCCCACAGTAAAAAATGATAATAAAGGTTATCTATCTACTGAGAATTGTAGTCCACCCCTCTTAAAGCAGGCTGGCTGGGGAATTCTGGGAATTGAAGTCCACTCATCTTAAAGTTGATAAACTTGAGAAACACTAGCCTAGTCTGATCCACTTACTGTAGAAAACAGGAAAACGGGTGTCTCTTCTCGAACTAAGAAAGCAAACGACAAAAACCGCAACACAAATATTTTCGCCTCCTCTCTTTCCGTGCAAAACGTCCATAAATCTGGCTAAGAAAAAACGCATCTCTCCACTCGGGTTACCTGCGCCTAGAATTCAAGATTTCCATCCATCTCGGTTTGACTCCGTCAACGACCGAGCTGGAAGGACTTGCAAAATCAGCTCCGGATACCTGCTGGGGTGACTTTATCCCTATTTTGTGATGAGAACGTCACGGTGCGTTAAGCTCACAATGGCCCGGAGATATTTTATATGAAGTTTGCTTTGGTCCCTGATTAGCAAGACCCCAAACTAAGTCATAGCAACGTAAAACTATGCATCGCTCGGCGGAGAAAGGGAAATTCTGTATTCAAATGGTGGCATCGAACAATCGCGAGGGCGTGTGAATTGTGAGGAAAAAAACACATTTCGCTGGATAGCCGGGGCCTTAATCTCCTTGTCGCTGGGATATTGTGCTCCTAGCAGACCCCAGCGGGGCGTTGGGCGAAAGTCCCCCAGGACGGCCCCCTTTTCTTGGCCTGAGTTAATGATATACTGATGTTGCAGCCTCTTCCAGCAAGATGATACAAGCACTGGATGAAAAGCAGGGTCTTGTGAACACATCCTAAAAGGCTGAACATTTTTGATGGAGAGGTTGCAGGTCACCACCTACAGTGGGGCAGGGAAGGGGTCAGATCAGAAGACCCTTTGCGAAACAAGCCCGGAAGCTCCACTTTGCCACCAGGGTAGACTTCAATAGCCTGAAACACTGGGAATCCTCAACTTACGGCCGTAATTTCCCTTCCTGTTGCTAAGTGAAAGAGCTGTGAAGTGAGTTTTGCTCCGTTTTATGACCTTTCTCGCCCCAGCTGTTAAGTGAATCACTGTGGTGGTTAAGTTAGTAACATGGTTGTTAAGTGAATCTGGCTTCCCCCATCCACCTTGCTGGTCAGAAGGTCACATGACCCTGGGATACGGTGACCGTCCTAAATATGAATCTGTTGCCAATGTGAATTTTTGATCACATGACCCATGGGGATGCTGGCATGGTCGTAAGTGTGAAAACTGGTCATAAGTCACTTTTTTTTTCTACCTGACCCACCAGAGAGGGGAGGGAGTTGTGTTACAAATCTCACTTAAGGAGGCCCACCTAGTGTGACCCAGAACGGCCTCCTCTGCAGCGCCTATAGAGATGAGATTGCCCCCTCCCCACTTTGACATTCTTTTCAAAAAGCCTTGAAGACATGGTTTGGCCACTGGGCCTGTGGCCCCCCAGGGTGATTGGGAGCCCGTCAAGTGGCTCCCATCGGTCAAGTGGCTCCCATCGGATATCTGTTGAAGATCCATGTGGTCCTTGCTGCTCTCTGAGCTGGGGGAGGGGGTGGCTTTTCTTGCAGATGTTTCATCATGCAACTAGGAAATATCATCAGTGCTAGAAGGGAGGGGAAGGTTACAGAGAGGAGGAGGAGGAGGAGGAGGAGGAACCAAATGCACAGGTATAGTATAGGTCAGGGGTGTCAAACTGCCGGCCCGTGGGCCAGACGCGTCATGTGGAAGCCGTGCCCACCCCATTGCCGGCAATGGCAAAACTGTCCCGATACATTGCACGACGTCGCGTGATGTCGCAAGTTTGACATGTCTGGTATAGGTGGTAACTTGCTCAATAGTAGCAACTGTGAGAGGGATCTCGGACTCCTAGTAGACAATCCCTTAAATAGGAGCCAGCCATGTGCTGCATCTGCCAAAAAAGCCAACACAGTGCTAGGCTGCATTAACAGAGGGATAGAATCAGGATCATGTGAAGTGTGGATACCATTTTACAAGGCCTTGGTAAGGCCACACCTGGAATACGGCATCCAGTTTTGGTAACCACGATGTAAAAAAGATGTTGAGACTCTAGAAAGAGTGCAAAGAAGAGCAACAAAGATGATTAGAGGAATGGAGACTAAAACATATAAGGAACGGCTGCAGGAATTGGGTATGTCTCGTTTAATGAAGAGAAGGACGAGGGGGGACATGATAGCATCCTTCCAATATCTCAGGGGCTGCCCCAAAGAAGAGGGAGTCAAGCTATTCTCCAAAGCACCTGAAGGCAGGACAAGAAGCAACGGATGGAAACTAGTCAAGGAGAGAAGCAACCCAGAACTAAGGAGAAACCTCCTGACAGTTAGAACAATTAACCAGTGGAACAACCTGCCTCCAGAAGTGGTGAATGTTCCAACACTGGAAGGTTTTAAGGAGAGACTGGACAGAGCCATTTGTCTGAAATGGTATAAAGTCTCCTGCCTGAGCAGGGGGTTGGACTAGATGACCTCCAAGGTCCCTTCCAACTTCTTCTTCTTCTTCTTCTTCTTCTTCTTCTTCTTATTATTATTATTATTATTATTATTATTATTATTATTATTATTATTATTATTATTATTATTATTGCAATGGGGTCCTTGGTGCTCTCTGGGCATAGTTGTTTCCTTGCAGATGTTTCATTACCCAACTAGGCAACACTATCAGTGGTTGAGGGAAGTGGGATTTGCGCTCTCTATACACTAGTGGCTTGACCTATTACTGTTGCTGGGAATGTAAATCACAGCCTAATCAAAAGTCCACCATGTCTGTTCCCATGAACACTAACAAGGCAAGCCACTAGTACAGGGGTCCACACTACCGGGCCGTGAATTGTTTGAAAGCAGGCCATGGAAGCAGTGTGTGCACACGTGTGCATCCCTACTTGCGCAAGTGGTGGACAGGCGTGCCTGCCGCTCGCACATATGGATCTGTGCGTGGATGTGCACTTGCCCGCCGCTCACAGGGAATCATCACACACCCCCTCCCCCCGCTGATCCACAAATTCGGAAAGGTTGGTGAACTCTGCCTTAGTATGTAAGGAGGGCAAATCCTTCTGGCACTAATGATATTACCTAGTTAGGATAGAATAGAGCTGAAAGGGACCTTGGAGGTCTTCTAGTCCATCCCCCTGCTCAAGCAGGAGAACCTATACCATCTCAGACGAGTGACTGTTTTAGCCTCTTCTTAAAAATCTCCAGCGATGGAGCGCCCACGATTTCTGGTGGCAAGCAGTTCCACTGGTTAATTGTCCTCATTGTTAGGAACATTCTCCTTAATTCCAGGTTGCTTCTCTCTTTGGTCAGCTTCCAACCATTGTTTCTCGTCCTTCCCTCTGGTGCTTTGGAGAATAAGTTGACCCCCTCCTCTTCCTTGTGGCAGCCCCTCAAATACTGAAATACTGCTATCATGTCTCCCCTATTTCTTTTTTTCTTTAGACTGGCCAAACCCAAGTCCCTCAGCCGTTCTTTGTATGTTTTAGTCTCCAGGCCTTCGATCATCCTAGTTGCTCTTCTCTGCACTTTTTCCAAACTCTCAACGTCTTTTTTGTGATAGGGTGACCAAAACTGGTTGCAGTATTCCAGATGTGGTCTCACTAGGGTTTTATAAAGCGGTACTAATACTTTGCGTGATCTTGATTCTATGCCTCTGTTTATACAACCCAGGATTGTGTTAGCTTTTTTGGATGCTGCAGCACACGGCTGGCTCACGGTCGAGTGATCGTCCACGAGGACTCCGAGGTCCCTCTCACAGTTACTGTTTTTGAGCCAGATCTCACCCGGCCTGTATTTATTTTATTATTTATTTATTTATTTATTAAATTTCTATATTGCCCTTCTCCCAAAGGACTCAGGGCGGTGTACAGGGTAATAAAATACAACTTAAAAAAGATAAAAGTAAAATTAAATTAATTTAGCCCTAAACAATAAATAGTTAAAAATAAACCCAAACCCTTAGTCCAGGCCGGCCTGTTCAAACAACCAAGTCTTCAGGTCACGGCGGAAAAAGCGAAGGTCGAGAGCCATCCGGAGCTCAACAGGGAGCTGATTCCAGAGGGCAGGCGCGCCCACAGAGAACGCCCTCCCCCTGGGGGCCACCAGCCGGCAGTCCCTGACCGGCGGCACCCTGAGGAGACCCTCCCTGTGGGAGCGCACAGGACGAAGGGAAGTTGACGCCGGCAGCAGGTGCTCCCGTAAATAACCCGGACCCGTGCCATTTAGGGCTTTATAGGTCATCACCAGCACCTTGAATCTCACCCGGAGGGCAACCGGAAGCCAATGCAGCTCGCGGAGGAGAGGTGTTACATGGGAGTATCGGGAAGCCCCCATCACAACTTGCGCGGCCGCATTCTGCACCAGTCGAAGCCTCCGCGTGGTTCTCAAGGGCAGCCCCATGTAGAGAGCATTGCAGTAGTCTATCCGAGAGGTCACGAGCGCATGAGTGACTGTACGCAGGGCATCCCGGTCCAGATAGGGCCGCAACTGGAGCACCAGGCGAACCTGGGCAAAAGCCCCCCTGGCCACAGCCCCTACGTGGTCTTCCAAACTGAGCCGTGAGTCAAGGAGGATACCCAACTTGCGAGCCCTATCTACGGGGGGGGGGGTAACACCTCACCCCCCCTATAGTTAAAGATGGAATGAACTGAACTTCCCGAGATGCCGGTACGTACAACCACTCAGTCTTGTCGGGATTAAGCCGAAGCCTGTTCCTCCCCATCCAGACCCGGACCGCCTCCAGGCAACGGGACATCACATCGAGGGCATCACTGGGGTGGTTAGGGGTAGAGATAACAGATACAGATACAGTATGCTGATGATACCCCACACCAAAATTTGTATCTGTTGGGTCGTGAAATGTCTGCAGGAAAATAACCAAGGTCAGAGACCACCAAAACCCCATAACCCTCCTCCTCCTCTCCACAGACTTTGATGGCCTCTGTTCAGTTGCTGTCACTGGGGGGGGACGGGACATTTTATTGGCTTTTTTCTTGAGGGATTTTATTCCCTTAAGCTGCCCTCACTCACCTGAGTGAGCCCTATTCCTTGCCTTAAGAAAATCAAAATCAAATTAATTAATTGATCAAGCAGACGCCTGGTGTGATATGACGCCTCCTCCAGGATCAGAGACCTGTTTGCATGTCCGTGTTCAAAAAAAAACCCAAAAAACCGGGAACAGGAGGTGAATTGTCTCTCTGTAGTTAAGTTTGGAAGCCTCCCAAATTCTGATCTTTGGGAAATCAAGTTTTGATCTGATGTGCGCAATTCACCATGTTCTTACAAAACTTGCTGTTGTTGCCTCAGAAACCCAAACATATGTTCCACCTACCATGAACCAGCTACACATTTTCTTGGCAGGGATGTCGACTTTAATAACTTTCCTGAAATTATTAAATGTATTATTTATCTGAAATGAGCATCGGGTGCCCTCAGGATAATTTCATGCACCCATTCAAACATGACAAGGTCTTATCAAACAGTTTCAGCAAAACCCAAATTTTAATTTTTCGATGCCTGTCAGAAGCTACAGTCATCCTTGACTTATAACCATTCATTCAGCAGCCGACTGAAGGGAACTTACAACTAACCGTGGCTGCATCCCCGTGGTCACATGATCAAAATTCAGACACTTGGCAACTGGTTCATATTTATGACAGTTGCAGTGTCCCTGGGGGGGGGAGAGGTCACATGATCTCCTTTTGCGACCTTCTGCCAAGCAAAGTCAATGGGGGAAGCTGGATTCATTTAACGACCATGTGACTCACTTAACAACTGCAAGGATTCATTTAACAACGGTTGTAAAATGGGGCAAAACTCACTCAACAACTGTCTCGCTTAGCAATGGTCGTGAGCCAAGGACTACCTGTATTGCAGCTTTTTCAATATAAGCTTATTGACAATGTCTTAGGTATTAGAAAAGAAAATCTTTGCATCTCTGTTAATCAATTTGTTGAATGCGTTTTGTGGCACTTTTAACCAGCCCTTTCCTTTGCCCTTTCCCTTTTATTTCAGTTCATATCTTAATAATAATAATAATAATAATAATAATAATAATAATAATAATAATAATAATAATAATAAAGTTGGAAGGGACCTTGCAGGTCATCTAGTCCAACCCGCCTGCTCAGGCAGGAAACCCTATACCATTTCAGACAAAATGGCTGTCCGGTCTCTTCTTAAAAACTTCCAGTGTTGGAGCATTCACAGCTTCTGGAGGCAGGTTGATTTTATCTTGTTTTCCTGTTTTTATAATGTTTTTTTTTCTGAAATTGAACAAAGCTATGTATTTTTTTTTTAAAGAAAAGGTCAGGTCTCTAAGGATTGGGAGGACTGCTGAGGGCCCAGAGGCTGCCACCATTTTGAAATTTTTGCCCTGCCTCCCTTTGTTGCTAAGGTGTTTTTTTTCCCTTTAATTACACAAATGCTCAAAGCAAGCAATCTGTTTCTACAGATCCCATCATGATAAAATCATGGAGATACACGGAAAAATTTCCTTCCCTAGACATCTAGGTTTCCTGGGGCAAAGAGAGAGAAAGAGAGAGATTATTTTAATAACAACAACAACAACAACAAAACAATAAAAATAATAATAATCTCTTATGGTTTCCCAGGAACATGTAGTGCAGTAATCAAAACTATTAAATTTTGGCAAGGCAACAGGTTGAGGTGGAGATTATCCCAGAAGAAGAAAAAAAAAATTGGAAAAAAAAGACTTGGAAGTTTTTTTAACCTGCCTTTAATTTATGGAGAACATCACAAATGCGTGGGAAGCTGAGCCTGAAGGCCTGAAGGGAATTAAACAAGATGGGAGGGATAAAACCGCAATTTTTGTGATTGTTGCTTTCAGTGAAAAATATTGGGCCAGTTGGAAACCAAATATTGATCTGGAATTGCTTTTTTTGTTTTTTGGTTTTCATGCCAACAGCAAATGTTTGCCTAGATAGGTCCTATCAAAATGTATTGACAGAGGAGAACGTCTCTAAATTTTTGCGGGCTGAGATTTATATCACTTGTGGTTGTTGCCATTACGGAAACATGGTGGGACGAAACCCACAAATGGAACACACAGCTAGAGGGATTTAAATTATTTAAAAGAAACAGACTAAACAAAAGAGGAGGTGGAGTTGCTCTCTGTATAAGAAATAACTACATTTCTACAGAAATAGAGCACAACAATGACAAAAACTGTAAACTTGAATGCATTTGGGTCAATATAAAAGGTGGGGGGAAAATGACATTGCCATAGGTGTATACTATAGGCCGCCCAACCAAGCGGAGGAAATAGATGAACTTTTTGCTAGTCAGCTAACTAAGGTATGTAAGAAGCACATCACAATAGTAATGGGGGACTTTAATTACCCTGATATCAACTGGGAGACAAACTCTGCACCAAGTGGAAGATCAAACAGATTCCTGACAAACCTAGCAGACAACTTTCTCTCCCATATTGGATTTAATTCTCACTAACAGAGATGAAATGATAGAAGGTGTCGAAGCCACAGGAACCTTGGGGGGAAGTGATCATGCAATATTGGAATTCAACATTCTGGAGGCACAAGCAATAGAACACAGCCAAACTAGAGTCTTCGACTTTAAAAGAGCTAATTTCAATAAACTTAGAGAGACCATGGGAAGAATTCCATGGATGAGAATCCTAAAGGGGAAAACAACTCAAGAAGCTTGGGAAATTTTGAAAAGTGAGATAATAAAGGCCCAGTCTAGCACAATACCAACAAAGAAGAAAAACAACAGCTCTCAAAAGAAACCAGCATGGCTGCATAAAGAACTCTCTGATAAATTGAAAGATAAAAAGGACAAGTATAAGAATTGGAAAGAGGGGCACATAACTAAGGCAGAATATCAGCAAACAGCCCGTGCCTGCAAAGATGAAGTGAGGGAAGGTAAGGCTCAAAATGAACTAAGGCTTGCGACCAAAGTTAAAAATAACAAAAAAAGCTTCTTTCAACATATAAAAACAAGAAAAAAGTTAAGGAAATGATTGGTCCATTAGTGGGGGGAAATGGCAAGAAGGTGACAAGCAACAGGGAGAAAGCAGAACTATTTAACTCGTTTTTTGCATCTGTCTTTACACAAAGGGGAAAAACAGTCCAACCTACCAAAAACAGTGCCATAAAAAACAGAATAGAAATGCAAATTAAGATAGGCAAGAAAATGGTGTGAGCACCTGTCCATCCTAGACGAGTTCAAATCACCAGGACCAGATGGATTACACCCCAAAGTTCTCAAAGAACTGGCAGACATGATCTCAGAACCACTGAACTATATTTTTCAAAGATCCTGGAGCACTGGGGAACTACCAGAGGACTGGAAGAGAGCTGATGTAGTTCCCATCTTCAAAAAAGATAAAAAAATAGATCCAGGAAACTACAGACCTATCAGCCTCACCTCAATACCTGGGAAGATTCTGGAAAAGATAATCAAACAACAAATCAGCGAACACCTTGATGCAAACAAAGTCATCACTAAGAGTCAACATGGGTTTGTCAAAAACAGATCATGCCAGACAAACCTTATTACATTCTTTGACCAAGTGCCAAAATTAGTGGACCAGAGGAATGCTGTGGATATAACTTACTTGGACTTCAGTAAGGCATTTGATAAAGTAGTTCACAACCTACTACTTGATAAGATAGAAAAATGTGGGTTAGACAGCATCACCATCAGATGGATTTGTAGCTGGCTGACAGGCCGTACTCAGCGTGTGGTCCTCAATGGAACCGCATCTACATGGAGGGAAGTGTGTAGTGGGGTGCCCCAGGGCTCTGTTCTGGGCCCAGTGCTCTTCAATATCTTCATTAATGATTTGGATGAGGGGATAGATGGGGAACTCATCAAATTTGCAGACGACACCAAGCTGGCAGGAATAGCCAATACTCCAGAAGATAGGCTTAAGATACAGGAGGATCTGGACAGACTCGAACGCTGGGCGCTATCTAACAAAATGAAATTCAATGGTGAAAAAAGTAAGGTTCTACATTTAGGCAGGAAAAACCAAATGCACAGGTATAGTATATGTGGTACCTTGCTCAATAGTAGTAACTGTGAGAGGGATCTCGGACTCCTAGTAGACAATCCCTTAAATAGGAGCCAGCAGTGTGCTGCATCTGCCAAAAAAGCCAACGCAGTGCTAGGCTGCATTAACAGAGGGATAGAATCAAGATTGCGTGAAGTATTAATAATTTAATTTAATTTAATAATTTGATTTCTATACCGCCCTTCTCCCGAAGGACTCAGGGCGGTGAACAGGGCAATACACAATAAAAAACCAGATACAAAATACCACTTTACAATGCCTTGGTAAGGCCACACCTGGAATACTACATCCAGTTTTGGTCACCATGATGTAAAAAAGATGTTGAGACTCTAGAAAGGGTACAGAGAAGAGCAACAAAGATGATTGGGGGACTGGAGGCTAAAACATATAGGGAACGGTTGCTGGAATTGGGTATGTGTAGTTTAATGAAGAGAAGGGTGAGGGGTGACATGATAGCAGTGTTCCAGTATCTCAGGGGCTGCCCCAAAGAAGAGGGAGTCAAGCTCTTCTCCAAAGCACCTGAAGGCAGGACAAGAAGCAACGGATGGAAACTAGTCAAGGAGAGAAGCAACCTAGAACTAAGGAGGAATTTCCTGACAGTTAGAACAATTAACCAGTGGAACAACCTGCCTCTAGAAGTGGTGAATGCTCCAACACTGGAAGTTTTTAAGAAGAGACTGGACAGGCATTTGTCTGAAATGGTATAGGGTTTCCTGCCTGAGCAGGGGGTTGGACTAGATGACCTCCAAGGTCCCTTCCAACTTACTGATGATGATGATGATGATGATGATGATGATGATGATTCTCGGTGTTCTTTTTTTGGCAATTTTAATTATATTTTTGGTGATTTCTTTGCAGATGTTTCATGTCCCAGCTGGATAACATTATCAGTGCTAGAAGGGGCTGGGGCAGGGGTGGGGAACCTTGGCCCCTTCATGACTCCTGGACTTCAACTCTCAGAATTCCTGAACCAACATGGCTCAGCATGAAACCTCTCCCTTTCTCTTCAGCATGGCTGGCTCAGGAATTCTGGGAGTTGAAGTCCACGAGTCTTAAAAATGCCAAGGTTGCCTAACCCTGGACTAGGGAGTGTAAGGAGGAGGAGGAGGAGGAAAATGGCGATGACTGTGGGGTCCTTGGTGTTCTCTGAGTTTAACGGTTTTCTTGCAGACATTTCATGACCCAACTAGGGAACATCATCAGTGCTAGAAATAAGTGGTATTTGCTCTCTGTTTATATTACTTGCCCTGACAGTGTGATGGGGGTGTGTGCTTTTCTCCTTGGTAGTGCCTTGGGTATATTGTTTTCTGCTGAATTGTTTGTCTGGTCTTCAACCCTGCCTATCTTTAGAGGATGTACTTGGATCTTTTTTGTTCCCTTCGTCGCTTTTGTCTCTCTGGAATGGTGCGTAAAGGTGGTTTATCTCAATGTCTCCATGGATGGCCGAGGTGGCGTCTGAATGCCAAACTTTCAGGAATACCCTAGCCTTTTTGGAGTTAACTTGGTGTAGGATACTCACAGTTTCCTGGTAGAAACAATGGTTGGGAGTATCCATGTGTTGAGGGATTAAGGAGTTTTCAATATTTTGTCTTCTGATTCCTAATTGGTGTTCACACATGTGCTCTGCTAGTCTTCTACCTCTCTGTCTTACAGACCGTATACTGTATGTTGTGGATGGCTTCTGTGATTTCTTCTTCTTCTTGAGCTACTGGGTCAACAGAGGTGGTCCTCAACTTACAACCTTTCAGTTAGTGACCGTTTGATGTTACGACAGCACTGAAAAAGCAGAATACAGGTAGCCTTCAATTTAGGATCACAATTAAGCCCAAAATTTATGTTGATAAGTAAAACATTTGTTAAATGAGTTTTGCCCATTGTAATGGCTTGCCTTGCCACAGTTGTTAAGTGAAACCCTGCAGTTGTTAAGTGAGTAACACGGTCGTTAACCAAATCCGGCTTCCCCATTAACTTTGCTTATCAGTAGGCCGCAAAAGGTGATCACATGATCCCAGGGCACTGCGAACGTAATAAATACGAGTCAGTTGCCACACGTCAAAATTTTGATCACATGACCGTGAGGATGCTGCAACGGTCGTAAGTGTGAAAACCAGTCCTAAGTCACTTTTTAAAGTGCCGTTGTAAGTTTGAACAGTCACTAAATGAACTGTTGTAAGTTGAGAACTACCTCTAATAGAATAACAGTAGCAAAAGACAAATGGTTGTCCAATCTCAGTGTTGGAAGTGACTTATGACCATTTTTCATACTTACAACCGTTGCAGCATCCCCAGGGTCACGTTATCAAAATTCAGACACTTGGCAACTGACTCATACTTATGATGGCCACAGTGCCCCAGGGTCACATGATCCCCTTTTGTGACCTCCTCACAAAGTCAATGTGGAAGCCAGATTCGCTTAACAACCATGTTGCTAACTTAACAGCTGCAGTGATTCACTTAACAACGGTGGCAAGAAGAGTTGCAAAATGGGGCAAAACTCACTTAACAACTGTCTTGCTTAGCAACAAAAATTTTGCTCATAAATCGAGGACCATCTCTACTGGATGTTGGTGAATATTGTGTGAATATTACCCCATACTGCCCTGGCTGGGGATTATGAGAGTTGAACTCCAACCTTACTCAGGGCCTGAGGTTAGGAAGATTGCTTTGGTGCTCTACTAAAACCTGTCTAACTGCCTTCCGGAGTTGGCTAGGATTAAGCAAGCATTTGCTGTTTCTCCTTAATTGCCTGCTTCCTGAATTAATCCATTTGGGGGTTCATATAATCCAGGGAACTCTCTGCTAACCAAACTGCTAGAATGAGTACTAACCAAGCTTTGCAGCTACGCAACAAAACCACTAGAAGATTAACCAACATGTTTGTAATGTGATGTCAACATAGGCAACAAATAATTTTAGTGTAATATGCAAACTTGCTTTGGGACTTATTTTGCATTTTAATTCCTGTTTTGTAGGGAAACTCCAACATCACAAAGAAAAACAAATACACATACGAATACAAATAAAAATACATATACATACACACACACACACATATATATATATACATATACATATATGACGTACCACAATTCAGCCCAAAATTTCTGTCACTAAGCAAGACATTTGTTTACTGAATTTTGCCCCATTTTACAACCATCCTTGCCATGTTTGTTAAGTGAATCATTGCAGTTATTAAATTAGTAACACGGTCGTTAAATTATTCTGGCATCCCCCATTGACTTTGCTTGTCAGGAAGTCGCAAAAGGGGATCATGTGACCCCGGGATACCACAGCCGTCATAAATACGAATCAGTTGCTAAGTGTCTGAATTCTGATCACGTGACCATGGGGATGCTGCAAATGTCGTGCGTGTGAAAACTAGGTATAAGTCACTTTTTTCAGTGCCGTTGTAATTTTGAAGGATCACTAAACGAATGTTTGTAAGTCAAGTATTATTGGTAGAAGTGAAGAGAAATGCCCTTATTATTGTTACCAATCTTAAAAGATGTTTTATTTATTTTATTTATTTATCAAATTTCTACATCATCCATCTTACCTAAGTGACTCGGAGCACTTTATACACAATACAATAAAATCATGTAAAAACGTGATTAGAAGTATGCTTAAATCTAATTTAAAACTAGGTTAAAATTTACAAGACAAAAGATAATCCTGTGGCCGGGTTATAAAATGTTCTAAGATAATAATCAAATAGCTTTTGGTGCCCTTAAGCAAATGGGTGAAGGCCTAAATCATTGTTTCTGAATCTCAACCATTCTCTTCAAGATGGGTGGACTTCAACTCCCAGAATTCCCCAGCCATCATGAAGTTGAAGTCCATCCATGTCATGGTTGCCAGCTTTGAAGAACATGATGCTCCAGCTTTGGCAGCCTAGCAATTGCCCAAAGAGGTCAAATGTAGACCTTGGTCAAGAAGGTCCCGTTTTGTGCAGTAGATGTTCTTCAACCAGAGCAAATGAATTCTACAGATCTTTCTCTTCCGCTGGCGTTCTTTCTTTAAGGGCTTCTATCTCCAAGGTCATGCTTCAAAGAACGGCTTTCACCAGCCCCATGGATGGATGGATGGATGGGATGAGGATGGGATGATGGATAGACAATGGATGAATAGGATGATGGATAAAAGGATGGAGGGAGGGATGGATGGATGAGATGATGGATGGAATGCTGGATGGATGGATGACAGATGGCACAATGGATAGATGGAATGAAATTGGGATGGTGGATGGATGGGATGGTGGATGATGGGTGGATGGGATGGTGGGTGGATGATGACCTCCAAGGTCCCTTCCAACTTTATTATTATTATTATTATTATTATTATTATTATTATTATTATTATTATTATTATTGACGGATGATGTGCCATCAAGTCATTTTCAATCCTAGTGATCACATAGACATTATAATTTATCCAAGGTGATTTGTCCCTAAAGTGGTCCCACAGGACTTCCATTGATGCACCCATTGCCACCACAATTGAGTTGATTCACCTTCTACTGGTCACCCTCTTCTTCTCCTTCCTTTCATCTTTCCCAACACTGTTGACTTCTCAAGGAAGCCGAGTCTTTGCATTGGTTGACTGATTGACCATTTGCCATCAACTTGTTGTCAAGGTTCAGTGTCCAGATAGATCTTCTCCAGGAAGATCTTTCCTTAACCTGGTCCTTCAAGTCTCCCAATGGTGCCTCCATCCCATTTACTCCTGGTGGTCCTCTTCTACTCTTTGCTTCCATCTTTCTTTGCACTATGGACTTTTCCAAGGAGCTGATTATTTGCATTAATTGACAGATGGTGTACCATCAAGTTACTATTAGTCTTAGTGACCACACAGATCTACCTTTTTCTAGAAGATCCATTCTTCATCCTTCCAAGTCTTCCAAAGGTGCCCCTATCACCAGTGCAAACTGAGTCTATCCAGCTTCTCATCATTGTCCTCTTCTTCTCTTTCCTTCTAACCTTCCCACCATCATAAAGGTCTTCTCCAGAAAGTTGGCTCTTTGCACCAACTGAATGTTAGATGGATTATGTTGCCTTCAAGGTTGTTGACTCTGAGCAACCACCTAGATAGAATTTCTCCATGAGGACCTATTCCCAACCTGCTCCTCCCACTTCTAACGAGGCCTCCGTCGCCCCCATAACCGAATCCACCCATCTTCTTCCGGTCGTCCTCTACTTCTCTTTCTTCCCACCTTTATAAGACGTGTCCAAGGCTCCTCCAAATTGTGCGTTTCCTAGAAGGTGTGTGTGTGTGCTTTGACGCGCAGGGAGGGAAGTTGGTCAAATTGTGGAGGCTTTGCACACCCTTGTTTCAAAAGCTCTGCCTTCCCACCCCCTTCGGCCCGCTCCTAGCCCACCCCCAGCCCTTTCAGAAGGCCTACCTCGAACATCTCAAGTCATGACCTGCTGCTTGTCATGGCTACACCTCTGGCGAACCACCCAGGCTGGCTAACAAATATGCCCCCAGCCCTCTCGGCTCTTATCTCCGTCAAAGAGCTTACATTTTTATATGGCATCTTAATAACCCATCACTTCCATTACAAGTACGTGCCTCTCATCCTCTTTCGCTCTTCTGCAAAGCCTGAGGCACCTTGCTCCAGCTCAGAAGGGTCAAGTCTCTTCCGAAGCATCCGGGCAGGGGTGGGTGAGAAGCTGGAAGGTCTTTTGGAGAGCCCCAGGGCCTCGTCTCCCTTTTCCTTCCTCCCTGCTCAAAGCCGCAAGAAAGGCAGGCTCCTTTTAGAGGTCTTTTGATGGGGCTACCAAGAAACCTGCTAAGGAATCCATTGGATTGTCTGTCGGTGTGGCCTGCTGGAGCAGCGTTTCTCCACCTTGGCAACTAGGGAAACGGGTGGGGCTTCAAGCCCCTAGAATTGCCCAGCCAGTGGGAAGAATTCCATGCATGTTGGCTGGAGAATTCTGGGAATTGAAGTCTACCTGTCTTCAACCTGCCAAGGCTGAGAAGGTTGCTTCTGAGGAAATCATTTCCTTTCCTTTCTTTTCTTTCTTCCTTTCCTTTCCTTTCCCTTCCCTTCCATCCCCTCTCTCCCTTCTTCTATTCTTCCCTTCCATTCTACCCTCCCTTCCCCCCCTCCTTCTTTCCTTCCTCTCTTTCCCTCTCTTTCCCTCTTTTCCTTCATCTTTCTCCTTCCTTCCCTTCCTTTTCCTCCCCTTTTCCTTACTTCTTCTCTCCCTTCTTTCCTTTTTTCTCCTTCCCTCCCTCCTCCTTCCCTCCCTCCCTCCCTCTCTCTCTCTCTCATCATGCTTTCTCCTTCTTCCCCCTTTCCCTTCCTTTTTGTCTTTCCTTTTCTCCCCTCTCCTTCTCCTCCTATCCACCACTCTGGCTGGGGAATTTTAAAGTCCACGCATATTCAGGCTGCAGGGAAACACCAGATTAATTAATGTGTGAAGGGGCCCAATTCAAGAGAACCACTTGGTTTATTTAATGCAAAATCAATTTAAAACAAAAACGAAACACCCACCCACTTGATCAAACAAGCAATTGTGATCTGGCTCAGCCATAAACCACAATGGGTGGGCTTACATTCACTAAGGTAAAAGTAGCTACCCACATTAACGTTAAGCAACTAGGAGTTGTGTAATTTCTCTCTTGGGACGTGTTTCTGAAATGATACGGTTAAAATTAAAATCCTAACTTTCTGGAAGTTTCGGGATTTTGAAGAAGCTGCGGACGTGCAATCTTTAAAGTAAACTTTTAAAATGGGCTGTTTGAGATTTTGGTTTTATCTTTGTACAAGCCTGAAGGAAATAGCCAGTGGGCAGGTGTGATTTTAAAAATATCGTAAAACAGCATTTACAGTGTGGCCGATAACCCTGTCAGGTCAGCAGGGAAATTTCCATTTGCTACCTGTTTGGATGAGTGCACAACTCCCATCTTATTTTATTTTGTATATTCTAGGATAATACATAATATCACGTGATATTATATGATATGATATTATTATTTTATTTTATTTTATTTTATTACAGGTAGTCCTCTACTTAGGACCACAACTGAGCCCAACATTTGTGTTGCTAAGCGAGACAGTTGTTAAGTGAATTTTGCCCCATTTTACGACCTTTCTTGACACGGTTGTTAAGTGAATCACTGCGGTCGTTAGTCACATGGTTGTTAAGTGAATCTGGCTTCCCTATTGTCTGAAATTCACCAAAGTGGAATCACGTGACCTTCATAACTACATGCCAGTTGCCTAGTGTCCGAATTTTGATGATGTGAGGATGCTGCAACGGTCGTAAGTGTGAACAATGGTCATAAGCCCCTTTTGTCAGTGCAGTTATAACTTCAAACAGTCATTAAACAAATGGTTAAAAATTGAGGATTACCTGTAATCCCAGCTAGAACAGGCAATGATCGATTGTTCTACACTCCTGGAAGTCAACACTGGCAGTTTTTAACAAGAGATTAGACAACCGTTTGTCTGAAATGGTATAACGTTTCCTGCTTGAGCAGGGGGTTGGACTAGAAGACCTCCAAGGTCCCTTCCGACTCTGTCATTCTGTTACAGGTAGTTCTCAATTTACAACCATTCATTTCATGACAGTTGAAAGTTACAACAGCACTGAAAAAAGTGACTTATGAGCAGTTTTCACACGACTGTGGCAGTATCCCCATAGCCACATGGACTCAGATTCAGACAGTTGGAAACTGACTTGTATTTATGACAGTTGCAGTGTCCCTGGGGGGGGGGTGTCACGTGATCCCCTTTTGCGACCTTGTGACAAGCAAAGTCAATGGGGATGTTCTGTACCAGCCTGCTACTGGCCCTGCAGAAAAGGCAGGGACAACCCCTTTTACAAGAAGGCAAGAGGCTGGAATTACGCCTGCCAAATTTATTACTACAAAAACAAATAGAACAAGACACGAACTAAGAAACAGGAGCTTTTCAAGCGGTTGCCTTCAGCAAACCAGCCCTCCCACGCATTCCCCTTTTATACAGTTCAGGGCGTGGCTTCTCTCTGCCTCCTTCCGAGGAGCCCCATTGCCTTCCTCTGTTTACTCCTGATTGACTGCCTCCTGCGTCAGGCGTCCTTGAACAGGGCCAGCTGTGGGTCATCTTCATCCACGCTGTCAGGCTCACACAGCTGGGTCTCCGTCGTGACCAGGTGGGAGGGGCCCGGCTGAGGGCTCTGCGGAGCCTCAAGGCCATCATCAGCAAGCTCTTCAACACCCCCCTCTTCCTCCTCTGAGTCGTCCGACCCAACTGCCGAACCCACAGGCTGACCCTGAATCACAACAGGGGAAGCTGAATTCACTTAACTGTGTAACTAGCTTAACAACGGCAGTCACTCACTTGACATCTGTGGCAAGGAAGGTCGTAAAATGGGGCAAAACTCACTTAACAGATGTCTCGCTTAGCAACGGCAATTTGGGGCTCAGTTGTGAGTCGAGGACTGCCTTTACTCTGTCGGCAGTTTGAGGAGAGGGTTGGCTGCAATCTTTCCCCCAGTTTGAGCTGAGTCTATTCTCTTTCCGCAGCTACCCGGGAATCGGCCTTCGTCCACGCCATTGCCTCGGCCGGAGTGGCTTTTGCCGTGACCCGATCCTGCGCTGAAGGTTCTGCCACCATCTGCGGCTGTGACACCCGTCACAAAGGTCCCCCTGGAGAAGGGTGGAAATGGGGTGGCTGCAGCGAGGATGTGGAGTTCGGCAGCATGGTGTCGCGGGAGTTTGCGGACGCGCGAGAAAACCGGCCAGACGCCCGCTCGGCCATGAACAGACACAACAATGAAGCAGGACGAACGGTAAGGATTGTGGTCTTCTCGTTTACGTTCCCTTAATGGGGTCCACATCAAATGACAAAGTTTCTTTCAGATTGAGGTTGACATACACACACATGTCCACACCGTGGCAGGGACACACACAAACAATCTATCCACTTCTAGTACAGGTAGTCCTCGACTTACAATCACAATCCGGACCTAAATTTCAGCTGCTAAGCCAGGCAGTTGTTGACCCTGGGACACTGCAACCGTCATAAGTATGAGTCAGTTGCCAAGCATCTGAATTTTGATCACGTGACCATGGGGATGCTGCAAAAGTCCTAAGTCACTGTTTTCAGGGCCGTTGGAACTTCAAACGGTCACTAAACAAATGCTTGTAAGTTGAGGACTTCCCGTACAAATATTATAGTCAATTAATCTTCTCCTTCTTTGTCCCCTCCTTCCTTCCTTTCTTTTCTTTTTTCTTTTCTTCTTTCTTTCTTTCTATTTCTTTCTTTCTTCCTTCTTTTCTTTCTTTCTTTCTTTTCTCTCTCTCTCTCTCTCTCTCTCTCTCTCTCTCTCTCTCTCTCTCTCTCTCTCTCTCTCTCTCTCTCTCTCTCTCTCTTTCTCTCTTTTTCAGTCCATCATAGACCACATGCATCTCAAATGCAAGTGCCACGGGCTGTCCGGCAGCTGTGAGGTCAAGACCTGTTGGTGGTCTCAACCAGACTTCCGGGTCATCGGTGACTTCCTCAAAGATAAGTACGACAGCGCTTCTGAGATGGTGGTGGAGAAACACCGAGAATCCCGCGGCTGGGTCGAAACCCTGCGCCCCAAATATAATTTCTTCAAAGCACCCACAGAGCGAGACCTAGTCTACTATGAAAATTCCCCAAATTTTTGTGAGCCCAATCCTGAAACCGGTTCATTTGGCACCCGCGACCGAGTCTGCAACATCAGCTCTCACGGCATCGACGGTTGTGACCTGCTGTGTTGCGGCCGTGGACACAACACACGGACCGAGAAGAGGAAGGAGAAATGTCATTGTATCTTCCACTGGTGCTGCTATGTCAGCTGCCAGGAATGTGTAAGGATCTACGACGTTCACACATGCAAGTAAAAAGGGATAACTTGCTCCATCATAGGAGATGAACTGGAAGGAACTTTTTTTTTTTAGTTGGGGGAAAAACGATTTCTTGAGAGTGAATGAAGACAAACGGAAAGAGAGGGAACAAGAAGATAAAATGGGTGGACTAGGATAGATCTAATGTCTTCTGGGTCATCACACCTGGAAATTAAATTTGCAACACCATCAACAAGAGAAACAAACTAACGGGGGTCGTTCATTCTCACTATCGTTCTACGGAGAGGAGATGCTGATTTCTTTAACTAGACATAGAATTGGGTGTAGTTGTCTTCTGGGTGTCATCTCTTCCTTCTTTGAAACCACAAGCCACCGGATCTATAGGTGAATTCTGAACTCGGAAGACGATTCTACGCAAGGATCCGTCTGTTACAGCACCAACTGTAAACCAGGATTTTAACTGTTGTATAGGATTGAAAACGGTCCACACATCACAGTTTATCAAAGATCTCCCATAACTTCTTGAGGGAATTAAAAGGATCTGAAGAGGACCCGTTGCTCTGTGGATGGGCCATTTGTGTTGTCTCCTGAACTGGATGATAACGGTGTCTCGTACCGTTACGGGAAGTGATGCTTTGAGAAAACAATCGTGCTCATACAGCATGTTGGACAAAAGACACACACACACCTACACATGCACAGACATAGGCTGTGTTTCAAGTATGTGTAGAACACTCTCGCGCGGCCTGGGATCGGTCTTGAGGAGATTTGGTGTTTCTTGTTCGGGCTGCGAGAAATCGTCTCGTAGACTGCACTCAATGCGGATCCAATAAATGGTTCTCTTGTGTTTGATGCCTTATTGTATGGTTGGTTAATCAACAAATATTGTATTGCCACGATGGAGAGAAGGAGAAAACCGGGCAATAGTCTTCATCTTTATTTGAGCCATGCAAGACATGAAATAAAATGTTGAATTCATGGTTATCATTGTGACTTGGTGGTTTTCGAGGTCAAACGTCCGCCTCTTATGCGCCAGTTGTCCCGCGTCAAAATGCAACTTTCACATGCTCACACCTGGGGTACAGTTAGTCCTCAACTTACAACCACAATTGAACCCAAACTTTCCACGGCTAAGAAAGACAGTTGTGCCCCCTTTTATGAACTTTCTTGCCCCCGTTGTTAAGTCAATCACGCAGTTGTTAAATTAGAAACACCGTTGTTGCTTCCCCATTGACGCTCCTTTTGAGAGGTTTAAACAAGGGGATCTGTTGACTCCGGGAAACTGCAACCGTCATAAATATGAGCCAAACATCCAAATTTGAATCACCTGCCTCTGCGCACGCTGCAACAGTTATGTGAAAAAGGGTCATAAGTCACTTTTTTTTAGTGCCGTTGTAATTTTGGACGGTCACTAAACAAATGGGGGGTAAGTAGAGGACTACTTGTAGATATATCCTGGGAGATTCCAGAGTAGAGCTACCAAAATCTCTTCCCATGCAGTCCAGGACTGTGCAGGGTTTCCTCTAATTCCTGCTTCAGCTGCACAATTAATCACAACCTAGTAGTGTCCCCCAGTTGCATCTAGAGACTGTCCAGCTTGGAAAAAAAGAAGGGGCTTGGGAAGACAAACAGTTCCTCAAATATGTATTTTTATGATCATGCAGGACAGATAAATGCAGATGACTTCAGGGCATAGAATTACAGAATAACAGAGTTGGAAGGGTCCTTGGAGGTCTTCTAGTCCAACCCCCTGCTCAGGCAGGAGACCCTATAGCATTTCAGACAGTCCAATCTCTCTTTAAAAACTTCCAGTGTTGGAGCATTCACAACTTCTGCAGTTGAGCTGTTCTACTGGTTAATTGTTCTGTCAAGAAATTCCTCCTTAGTTCCAGGTTGCTTCTCTCCTTGACTAGTTTCCATCCGTTGCTTCTTGTCCTGCCTTCAGGAGCTTTGGAGAATAGCTTGACCCACCCACCCCTTTGTGGCAGTCCCTCAAATACTGGAAGACTGCTATCATGTCACCCCTAGTCCTTCTTATTGTTAAACCACACATACCCAATTCCTGCAACCGTGCTTCATGTCTTAGCCTCCAGACCCTTAATCATCTTTGTTGCTCTTCTCTGTACTCTTCCCAGAGTCTCAGCACCCTTTTTATACCATGGTGACCAAAACCGGATAGAGTATTCCACGTGTGGCCTTACAGAGGCGTTGTAAAGCGGCACTAACACTTCATGTGGCCTTGATTCTATATGCCTTTGCTAATGCAGCCTAGATAGGCTATGGAGTCCAGACAATCCTCTGCAGTGTTTCTCTCTGCCTTGCAACTGTTCCTGCAGAGACCTGTGGGATCCCACATTTTTTAAACAGAGCAACCCAAATGCAGAGTTGCACATTCATTGTGCATATTCCGTACCTCTGTGTTAGAGCTCACGGTGTCACGATACACCAGTGAAAGGAGGGAGTTTGCGTTGCGATGGTGGGATACCCATTTGGAAGCCCACCTAAACTTAGTAGTAGTGTTACTATATGGTTAAGCACAGTAGTGGGATTCAAACAGGTGAACAACCGGTTCTCTGTGTGGATGCCGCTTCCAGAAGTCCATTCTGGGCCTGGGGCAACCAAAAATTTACCTGCTGGTTCTGCCGAAGTGGTACGAACCGGCGGGATCCCACCACTGGTTAAGCACCACCATCTCCACAGATGCACTGACCCCAGGCAGTGGTCAACTAACTGCTAAACTGATAGCATAAATTGAACCCCAGAGGCCAGGTGACAAGATCAGAATACCAACAGGAGAAAGTATTTGTAGCTCCAGGTTGAACTCTGGGGTCCTTGGTGACCTCAAAGCTGAGTAGTTTTCTTGCAACTAGGCAACATCATCAGTGTTAAAAGAGAGAGTGGAGCTTGTGAAAAGGAGGAGGAGGAGGAGGAGGAGGAGGAGGAGGAGGAGGAGGAGGAGGAGGAAGGTAAAGAAGACTGGGGTCCTTGGAGTTCTCTGAGCTTCGTTATTTCTTGCAGACATTTCATGAAGCAACTCAGGAACTTCAACAGTGGTAGAAGGGAGTGGGCTTTGCGGAGAGGAGGAGGAGGAGGAAGGACTGTGGGGTTCTTGGTGCTCTCTGAGCTTCGTGGTTTCTTGCAGACATTTCATGAAGCAACTCAGGAAGATCATCAGCGTTAAGAGGGAGTGGAGTTTGCGCAGAGGAGGAGGAGGAGAAGGAGGAAGAAAAAGAAGAAGAAAAACACTGGGGTCCCAGGAGTTTTCTGAGCTTCATTGTTTCTTGCAGACATTTCATGAAGCAACTTGGGGACATCAACAGTGGTAGAAGGGAGTGGGGTTTGCGGAGAGGAGGAGGAGGAGGAAGAGGAGGGGGTGGGGTGGTGAAGTAGGAGGAGGAGAAAGAAGAAGAAGACTGGAGACCTTGGTACTCTCCCAGCTTCATTGTTCCTTGCAAACATTTCATGAAGCAACTCAGGAACATCAATGGTGGTAGAAGGGAGTGGGGTTTGCGGAGAGGAGGAGGAAGAAGAAGAGGTGGTGGTGGTGGTGGTGGTGGAGGAGGAGGAGGAGGAGGAGGAGGAGGAGGAGGAGGAGGAGGAGGAGGAGGAGGACTGGAGACCTTGGTACTCTCTCAGCTTCATTGTTTCTTGCAAACATTTCATGAAGCAACTCGGGAACATCAATGGTGGTAGTAGGGAGTGGGGTTTGCAGAGAGGAGGAGGAGGAGGAGGAGGAAGAAGAAGAAGAAGAAGCAGAAGCAGAAGAAGACTTGGGTCCTTGGTGCTCTTTGAACTTCATTGTTTCTTGCAAACATTTCGTGAAGGAACTCGGAAACATCAACCAGGGCTAGAAGGGAGTGGGGTTGGAGGAGGAGGAGGAGGAGGAGTGTGGGGCCCTTGGTGCTCTCTGATCTTGGTTGTTTTCTGGCAGACATTTCATGACCCTACTAGCTAACATCATCAGTGCTAGCGAGTGAGTAGAGTTCTATCTTCCAGCATTGATGATGTTTCCCTAGTTGGGTCATGAATCTTCTGCAAGAACAACTGCCGAGGTCAGAGAACCCCATGATCAAAGCAGCTGCCATGCCCTTCCTCGCCCCACATTTCTATCATAGATGTAAGCATTTTCTCTATGCCAGGCTGTCCCAAGGCCTAGAAAGGAATGGAAAACATCAAGTATCACCAAAAAGGGAAGCTTTGTCTCCTTGCACTCGGACTTTCCAATTTATTTGAGGTTCAGCAAAGAGAATAATAATAATTTCCACAAAGTCTGTAGACCACCACGCCCCACAATTCTGACCCCTAATTATCCACCATATAGAATATTAAACTGTGCACCCAATTTTACGACTTTTTCCTTGCCATGGTTTCTTAAGCAAATCCCTGCAGTTCTTAAGAGAATCAGACAGTCAAATCCCATAGATAATCCTCGACTTATGCCCATTTGTTTAGTGACCATTCCAAGTTAAAACAGCACTGAAAAAAGTGACTTCTGACCGTTTTTCACACTTACGACCACTCCTGCATCCTCGTGATCACTTGATAAAAATTCAGGCGGTTGCCAACTGACTCATATTTACAACAGTTGCAGTGTCTCCCGGGGTCACGTGATCCCCTTTTGTGACCTTCTGACGAGCAAAATCAATGGGGGAAGCCTTATTCGCTTAACAACCGTGGTACTAACTTAACAACTGCAGTGATTCACTTAACAACCAGCTTCCCCATTATCTTTGCTTTTCAGAAGGTCGTAAAAGGGGATCACAGGACACTGCAGTTAAGTTAGTAACACTGTTATTAAGTGAATCTGACTTCCCCCATTGATTTTGCTTGTCAGAAGGTCACAAAAGGGGATCACGTGATCCCGGGACGCTGCAACTGTCATAAATGTGAACCAGTTGCCAAGCATCTGAATTTTGATCACATGACCATGGGGATGCTGCAAGGGTCATAAGTGCAAGGACCCTCTTTCCAGCGCTATTGCATCTTCAAACATTTATTAAATGACTGTTTGTAAGTCAAGAATTTTGATCACCTGACTGGGGATTCTGCAACGGTTGTAAATGTGAGGACCAGTTGTAAATGCAAGTTTTCCTCCTAAAGTCACATTTTTCAGCGATGCTGTAACTTCAAACAGTCACTAACAAATGGTTATAAGTTAAGAGTGATCCAACACGCTATTTTGGTAACGGAGAAAAAAAAACCCTTGACTTACAGCTGTTCCGTTTATTATTATTATTATTTTATTTATTATTTATTAAATTTTTATACCGCCCTTCTCCCGAAGGACTGAGGGCGGTGTACAGGGCAATAAATATCAAAATGTAAATACAAAAGTTAAAAAAGAGATTAAAAAGAATTAAATAATTATGCCCAATATAATACAATAATAAAAGTGTGTTAAAACTAAATCCAACCCTAAACCCATCAGACCAGGCCAGATTGTTCAAATAAATAAGTTTTTAAATCGCGCCGGAAGGAGCGAAGGTCGGGGGCCGTCCGGAGCTCAACCGGCAAGCGGTTCCACAGGTCTGGCGCGCCCACAGAGAACGCCCTCCCCCTGGGGGCCACCAGTCGACATTCTCTGACCGGTGGCACCCTGAGGAGGCCCTCTCTGTGACCATTTAGTGACCATTTGAAGTTACAATGGCACTGAAAAAAGTGACTTATGAACATTTTTCACACTTACAATGGTCGCAGCAACCTCGTGATCACTAGATCAAAATTCAGATGGTTGCCAACTGACTCATATTTATGACGGTCGCTGTGTCCCAGGGAGGGGGGGGTCACATGATCCCCGTTTGCGAGCTTCCGATACACAAAATCAACAGGGAAGCCCAGATTCACTTAACAACCGTGTGAGTAACTTAACAACTGCAGGGATTCACTTAGCAACGGTGGTAAGAAAGGTTGTCAAATGGGGCACCGAGCAACTGTCATGCTTCGCAACAGAAATTTTGGGGTGAATTATGGTCCTAAGTCGAAGACTACCTGTGCAAATGAGCTGCGTGATACAGATACCTGAGGGGCTCACCTGTTCTTGCTCTCTGACCTGCCTACCTTTACCTGTCTGTTGAAAGACTCCTAGCTAGAGCAGTGAACTCCAGAGCTGAGCCCCATTGCTGAACACAGGTTGCTAAACGTGATTTGAGGGTCGCAGCTGGAAGGACCGCAACGTGTGTGTTCCAGCCTGGGCAGGTTTTTGACCCATGTGCCAATCCCTAAGGCGATGGGCTACGCTGGGGTTCACCTGGGCGCCAGGGGACTGTCAGGAGGTGAGATGGTGTAGAGCAGCCAGCATTTTTGAAGACAGGTCGATACCATCCGTCAGAGGAGCGGCTCAGACAGAGAGAAGGCAACCAGTCTGCTTCTGGCTGAAACCACTTGAAACAGACCGGAGCGTTGACAGATCTTGTGGGAGGTCTCCTTCAGCCACATCTGGGTGGCCAGGTCTTGGCTCTCTGGCTCAAAAAGTTTTCTGACTGATTAAAAGGTCATTATCTTTTGTTTGTGTTTGTGTGTGTGCGTCTCTACCTTTCTACAAGATGCTTTGAGCAGGGCACGGATTCGAATCCTGAACTTTCTCTGTCAGGGCCTCTGTGATCCATGAAGGTGTGAGAAACAAAATTAGGAAGAATGGGAATTTATGAAACGGACACACACAGTGCAGTTGGTCACACCACTTTAGCAAACCGTTTTGAAAAGGCAGTTTATGTTTTAAAATCTAGGCTGGGAACAACAGTGGTTCTCAACCTTGGCTACTTTAAGATGAGTGGACCCAGAATCCCCCAGCCACCATGCATGTTCAACTCCTAGAATCCTCCAGCCACTATGCATGGACTTCAGCTCCCAGAATTCCCCAGTTACTATGCATGGACTTCAATCCCCCGAATTCCCCAGCCTCCACATGTTGACTTCCATTCCCAGAATCCCCCACCCACCATGCATGAACCAATTCCCAGACTCTCCCAGCCGCTTTGCATGGACTTCAACTCCCAGAATTCCTTGGCCACTATCCATGGACTTCAACTCCCAGAATTCATGCACATTGATTAGGCTCAGAAGTATAAAAAGGGGGGGGCTGATAGGTGCCAGTATGTGAGACAAGCAGGAAATACAAAATACAAAAAATTACATCTCCCAACATCCCTAGGAGGCAGGACCAGAGAGAAGAGAGGCTAAAACCTGAAATCTCAATACAACCAGGTTTTCGATTAGTTATGCCTTACTGTTTAGATTGTGGCTTAATCTTGATATCAGTGGGACCTTAGGTTTTCCATTGGTTATGCCTTAGTTTAGGGGTCTTCAAACTTGGCCCTTTTATGACTTGTGGACTTCTCCAACTCCCAGAATTCCTCAGCCAGCATGTGCCTGGCTGGGGAATTCTGGGAGTTGAAGTCCACAAGTCATAAAAGGGCCAAGTTTGAAGATCCCTGGATTAGTCTTCATATTGTGCCTTTATTTTTTACTGTAGATTGGATAGAGCTTGGGTTTTTGATTGGTTATGCCTTAACTTTTAGATTCAGATTTCTAGATTTGATTTTATATAGTTTTTACATTGGTTGTGCCTCAGTTCTTAGATTGTGCTTCACTTTTTAAGTTTGATTGGACCTCAGGTTTTCAATTGGGTTTTAGATTGTGCCTTAATTTTTAGATCTGGATTTTTAGCTTTAATTTTAGATTGTGTTTAGATTGCTTTGGGAGTTGGGTTTTTAGATGATTGCCACTGCTCTTTCAGCAGATTTTGTCTTAGTTTGCAGATTGGTCCTGCATTCACTTTACAATAGTAATAGTAATACAGGTAGTCCTCAATTTACGACCACAATTGAGCCCAAAATTTCTGTTGCAAATTGAGACATTTGTTGACTTTGGCCCCATTTGACGAACTTTTTTTTGCCACGGTTGTTAAGCAAAATCCCAGAAAGTTGTGAAGTTTGTAACATAGTCATTAAGTGAATCTGGCTTTCCCTATTGATTTTGCTTGTCAGAAGGTTGCAGAAGAGGATCACGTGACCCCAGGACACTGTGACCGTCGTAAATATGAGTCAATTGACAAGAGTCCAAATTTTGATCACGTGACCCTGGGGATGATGCAATGGCCGTAAGGGTGAAAAAATAGTCCTAAGACACTTTTTTCAGTGTCGTTGTAAACTCAAATGGTCACTAAATAAGCCCTTGTAAATGGAGGACTGTCGTAAGTCCGCCTTAATCTTTTGCGTGATTGTGCCTTAATTTTAGGGAGATCCTGAGTTGTGTATACAGATGCCCGACCTAGGAGTACATCTGGAGAAGAAAAAAAAAACAAAACTTGTATTTCCAAATTCTAGGGGGAGCCCCATCTCACCCGCTCTGGCAGGGAACGATAGTCTTTGGAGTCCCTCCCCTGCCATTGAAACTTGCACCCTGCACAATTTTTTTTTAAAAAAAATAACTTAGGAAAAGTTTGTTCCTACTCTTCCTCTCCAATTTTGGATTCTGTTTGCCCCCTCCCCTTCTCCCAAACCTCAATTTCTGCCTCTCCCAGAGACCCCCAACCCCTTCGTGAGCCAGCCCTGGTTTCCCCTGGGACACATCAAAGGCCAGCCAGAGATTTATCCTGCCCCTTATTATGGTGTAATGTTTAATTTGGGGTGGGGGCAACAAGAGCCAGGCCCTCTTGGACCTGCAGGGGGTAAAGGGGTGTATGTGGGGACACAGAGTTGCTTTTTTTAAAAAAAATCAATTAGCAATCTGCAAGGGGGTTGCTATTTGCAAGACACCCCCACAGTTCTGCATTAAGGTGGGTTTTCCTCCTCCATTCTCACGCCTTTCCTCTATACTCCCCCCTCCCCTTTTTATTTTTCACAGCCTCTCAAGTACCTGCGAACCTGGCCATTTCCCTCTGGCCACCCCACCCACCCCTGGGGCCCACCCCCAGATGAAAAGCCCCCCCCCAGGGGAAGCAGCAATGCAAAGGAAGAGGGGGGGCATATCTGCCCCAAACCCCAGCCATAAAATTCTTTTCAAGGGCTTGAGAGGTGGAGAGAAGGGAGAGAATGAAGCTGCCTACTCATTTGCAACTGATAGGTGGGGGTATGAGAGGAAGGGAGGGGAAGAGAGATTTCGGAGGGGAGGGGTCTGTACAGCTTCACTTCCAGCATTTTGGGCAAGGGGTGTTGGGGGGCTGGCCCATTCCTCTCAGCCATACCTACCCTGCAGGGTTGTTGTGGGAAAATGGACAGGGATCTAGAAGGCTACTGTATTAAAATATAGATAAATGCAGGAAGACTGGAAAAAGGGTGGACTTTGATTCCCAGAATGTCCCAGCCAGCCTGAATGGACTTCAATTCCCAGAATTCCCTAGCCAGCATACTGGATGGAGAATTATGGGAGTTGGTCCATTCATGCTGGTTGAGGGATTCTGGGAATTGAAGTCCATTCGTGCTGGATGAGGGATTCTGGGAATTGAAGTCCATTCGTGCTGGATGAGGGATTCTGGGAATTGAAGTCCATTCGTGCTGGATGAGGCATTCTGGGAATTGAAGTCCACTCATGCTGGATGAAGGATTCTGGGAATTGCATTCACGCTGGCTGGGCAATTCTGGGACTTGGTCCATTAATGCTGGCTGGGGAATTCTGGGACTTGAGGTCCACACATGTTCAAATTGCCAAGATTGAGAAACACTGATTTATACCAATTTATATTTTCAGCAAAAGCTGATAAAGAACATTGAGGCAAAGGTCTCCAAATCTGCCTATCAAAATTTTGAGTTCAACATAATACCAAAAAGAAAATTGCCGTAGTTTGCTTTTTTTTTCCATGAATTTTTTTTTATTCCTGCCAATATGCTGTGGTTTTAATAGTCTATTAAACTACTATGTGAATCAGAATGAGAGCTGGAAGGGACCTTCAAGTTCTCCCTGCTCAGGCAAGAGTCATAGAATGACAGAGTTGGGAGGGACCTTGGAGGTCTTCTAGTCCAACCCCCAGCTCAAACAGGAGAGACACTAGATCATTTCATATAAATCACTAGAGGAAAATCAAGTCCGGATAGCAGAACAGCAGACAGCAGAACAGATAAAGCACTGAGCGTTGTCTTTACTCATATGCTCCTATCAAAACTGGAAAGAACAGGAGACTAGAATAGAATAGAGCTGAAAGGGACCTTGGAGGTCTTCTAGTCCAGCCCCCTGCTCAAGCAGGAGAACCTATACCATCTCAGACGAGTGACTGTTTAGCCTCTTCTTAAAAATCTCCAGCGATGGAGCGCCCACGATTTCTGGTGGCAAGCAGTTCCACTGGTTAATTGTCCTCATTGTTAGGAACATTCTCCTTAATTCCAGGTTGCTTCTCTCTTTGGTCAGCTTCCAACCATTGTTTCTCATCCTGCTCTCTGGTGCTTTGGAGAATAAGTTGACCCCCTCCTCTTCCTTGTGGCAGCCCCTCAAATACTGAAATTCTGCTATCATGTCTCCCCTATTTCTTTTTTTCTTTAGACTGGCCAGACCCAAGTCCTGCAGCCGTTCTTTGTATGTTTTAGTCTCCAGGCCTTGGATCATCCTAGTTGCTCTTCTCTGCACTTTTTCCAAACTCTCAACGTCTTTTTTGTGATAGGGTGACCAAAACTGGTTGCAGTATTCCAGATGTGGTCTCACTAGAGTTTTATAAAGCGGTACTAATACTTTGCGTGATCTTGATTCTATGCCTCTGTTTATACAACCCAGGATTGTGTTAGCTTTTTTGGATGCTGCAGCACACAGCTGGCTCACGGTCGAGTGATCGTCCACTAGGACTCCAAGGTCCCTCTCACAGTTACTGTTTTAGAGCCAGATCTCACCCAGCCTGTATTTGTATATTTGATTTTTCTTGCCTAAATGTAAAACTTTGCTTTTCTCCACATTAAAACTCATTTTGTTGGAGAAGGCAGCAAAATGTTGCAAAATGTTTACATTTCTCCAGGAAAATTTGTCTGGGATCAAACAGGAGACGTTAACATACAAGTGATCCTCGACTTATGACCTGTTGTTTAATGACTGTTCAGAATGACAATGGTCTTCAGAAAGGTATTTTACAACCTGTAAAGAGCTTCTGGCAACATTGCAAACTCTTGGAATTGTTTCTTAATTTTTTCATAATTTATGCCCACCTTTATTATTTTTATAAATACCTCAAGGCAGCGAACAAACCTAATCCTTTCTCCCTCTGCTATTTACCCTACAATAATAACCCTGTAGGTTGGTTGGGCTGAGAGAGTTACCGAGCTGTGGCTTTCACAGCTAAGGCGGGACTAGAACTCACCATCTCCTGGTGATTGGCCCAAAATCACCCAGCTGTGGCTCTCATAGCTAAGGCGGGACTAGAACTCACCGTCTCCTGGTGATTGGCCCAAAATCGCGCAGCTGTGGCTCTCATAGCTAAGGCGGGACTAGAACTCACCGTCTCCTGGTGATTGGCCCAAAATCACGCAGCTGTGGCTCTCACAGCTAAGGCGGGACTAGAACTCACCATCTCCTGGTGATTGGCCCAAAATCACCCAGCTGTGGCTTTCATAGTAAGGTGGGACTAGAACTGACCGTCTCCTGGGGATTGGCCCAGAGTCACCCAGTCATGGCTAAGGTGGGATTAGAACTCACTGTCTCCTAGTGATTGACTCAGTCACCCAGCCGGCTTTCCTGCCTGAGGTGGGACTAGAACTCACCATCTTCATCATACATCACTTTTTTCAGTGATATTGCAACTTTGAACAGCCACTACACAAATACTTGTAAGTCAAGGTCTATCTGTACTGTTTGTTAACCGCAATAAATATCTCCTCCTCCCCACTACAACACAGCACAACACAACAATGATTCTTTTATTATCAGGTTGGCAACCAAAAGAAAAAAAACCATATTGTTTTCATGGCAACTTTACAAAAATGATTCACCATGCATTTTTTGGAGATTTTTCTTCCCAACTTCCCCTTCTAGTCCACAGGTCTCCAAACTTGGCAACTTTGAGATGGGTGGACTTCAACGCCCAGAATTCTCCATCCCGCCAT